>NC_084945.1:7287897-7622897 GCF_949316205.1 Platichthys flesus | reverse complement strand
TGTTTGTCAGGTACAAGTTAAACTCTTTGTTTTTTTATACATTAACTCAAATCTAAATTTTCTCACTGACTGACACATTTTTTTGAGCATATATTCTGTCTATACATAAAAATTGTATATATATGTATGCATACTAATATATATATAATTCAAGAATTATTGTATTTATAACAGAATACCACAGAATGTTCGCTTGTAAGGGGTCAAAATAAATGTCAAGATAAATGCAAGCAACTGAACATCACAAAAGAACTCAAAATACCAATCTAACAAAAAAGGCTGATGTGACAGTGATGTTTAAGCAAAACATTATAAAATATGGCACAAAAACAAGGTCTAAGAGGACTTCAAAATAAAACATAAACCACTCAGCAGAACATATTAAACCACTTTTTAATGACTTTATAATACTTAATAATGTCAATTACACCTGAAGCAAACTCATTCAACTGTTCTTCTATGTGTCATTTATCTGAAACACTTGCAGGAGAGGAGACAGGCTGATGCAGATCAACGGTATGGATCTGCAGGATCTCCCACCGGAGGAGTTGGCAGAGATGTTAGCTGAGGAGAATCCGATTCTGGTGAGCCTTCCACACTGATGGGCTCCATAGTGTCTGTTTGAGAGTCTGTTGTGTTTGAGTCAGGGGTGGATGAAAACCAAAGCATCTCCAGGACGCAGTGTCAAGTGAAAACAATTCTACTGCCACTCAACATGCAGCTGTTTAATCCCATGATGCCCTCTGGTGAGGCAGGCCCACTATAGACTGATCAGACCTGGATGTGTGAGACCCGACCTCTTGGTGTCTAGTTGGGGTATTTCCTCTCGATCCATCGCCATTGGCCACATTCTGGAGCAGACCTCCAATGGGCGGATTATTGCTTTCCAGCCTTGTTGTTCTGCCTCAGATGCCATCTCTGCATTGCGCACCTTTTCCTTGACCGCTCCTTTTTGTTATATTGTGTTTTCTACACACCACAATAATTCATAATAAGTTAGATTACAAATTAAATTGATTCTCTCTATTCTACAGATGGTGCATAAGCAGAAAAAGAAGGAGGAGCACAAGGAGCTGCCATCCGACGATGACAACACTTTTTATCCAGTTTCTAAGGAATCCAGAATGCTCAGTTTCTGCATGGAGATGAGGAGGGAGGAGGAGAATGAAGTGGGCGAAGAAACGGATAAAGGGTGTCCAGAGGGGGGTGCTGGTCAAGGTGAAAGTGAGGAGAACGGGGAGAAGAGGGACATGCTCATCGTTACCATGACAAAAACCAGCATCTCCGTAGTGGCAGGGCGGGGGTGCAGCTCCGTGAGTTCCTGTAAGGGATGTGATGGGAAAGGATGTAACTTCAACGATGTGGTTATTGTTTCTGAGTCCAGCACAGTGACGCTTGGTGAGTACGTTTTAGTCTCTCCTCTCCTCTCCTCTCCTCTCCTCTCCTCTCCTCTCCTCTCCTCTCCTCTCCTCTCCTCTCCTCTCCTCTCCTCTCCTCTCCTCTCCTCTCCTCAAAAACAACCCATCATGCTTCATCATGACAGAGACATGAGTGGATGAATTATTCAGAGTTAAACATTTTTGAAAATGTAGTAAAACAACAATGTAAACTGACTTTATTACAAGTGAAAGTTGTTCAAAAGTAGAATACATGAGTGCAGATTATTAATACTGATGAGTATTAACAATCTAATAATTAAAATGCACACAGATTATTATAATGTAACAATGCAGTATATATACACAGAGGATGTACAATTATAAATGCCCTTTGTTACTTTCAGTTCCAAGAGGAGGCAGCAATTTCGTTGAGGTTCAGTCGTTGGACGCTTCAATCCAGCATGTGGCCACCCACAACTACCTGAGAACCATGTGCTCACAGAAATCCCTCTACACTTCACCTAATCCAGGTTTGTCTTCCACAGCAGCAACACAAATAATTAACTGTATGATTCCAGTTTAATTTATTTAAGCCCCAAAATAATGATGATTCTCTTTGTTAGGGAAATGGACTAATAAATGCTTTTTTTGTTTTTTTACTCTTTTTGTGTGGGTGTGTTCAGAGAATATGACCATCTACTACTACAAGTCAAACATGTCTTTCAGAGGAATACCAGTGGTTCTAAACATCACCGGCTCCAGCTGCTTCCTCAGGTGCATCAAGGAGGGAGAGAGGGTTTTTCTACAAGTGGAGGTAAAGGAATTCCTGTCATTCATCATCCTGTCTCACAGTCTTTTGCAGGTGCATTATTCACCCAGTATGTCATGGGTAAAGTAATAATGATTGAGTACTTTGTATGAACAACATTTAAAAACATATATATTGTAAATATACACAGGCAGACAATAGACCCAGAATTAATCCTAAAGAGATTAAATATCATAAACTACTCATGAATCTTTCATGGAATAGTCTGGACCGTACTCTGTATTTGGAGATGGACGACATGACTGCTGCCTCCGGTGGCTGGCTGCAGTATAGGCCCGAAATCCTGCCTCCTTCGTGCCACTGGACGTAGCTAAACAGCCAACTAGATGTTTTCTGTCATTTCAGTCAATCTGATCACAGTGGTACATGCCCGAGTAGCAATTTCCTGTAAATTTGGGTTTCAATTATTAATGTAATGCTTTGTCCGAGTAGTGGGAGGAAGTTGAGATTTGTATACACAGTCCATGGTCTGGAACAAAATGACTGACTGATTGAACAACTGTTTCAGGAGAAGTCAAGTGTTGTTAAAAACAAATAAGGGGACTTGTTGTTAAGTTATTTAAAGTTGATTAAGTTTATTTGGACAGTTCTGACACCCACATCCACACTTTTGTCATTGTAGACATGTGAAAAACGCAGTCTGAGTCGGATTTCCACGACTGAAGAGAACAAACTGTCCTACCTCTTCTACATGATTTCTGACTCTACAGCACACACCAAGTTTGAGTCAGCGCTGCACCTCGGATGGTTCATCCAAATCCTAAACCCGGAGTCAGCAGTGAAAATGAAAACCATGGATGGAGGCGAGCAGGAACACACATTCTTCTTTATTATTAAAAAATGATGGGAACGTCTTTGTCTTCTCAGTCAAGTAATTTACAGGAGACATATTATTCTTTTTACTTGTGTCCTTTATTGTTTTTTGGGGGAAGTAAAAGTTCTGCAAGTCAAAAAGCCCAAAGTCTGCATCAAAGGCAGCTCCCAGAAAAAACCCTGCTCCTGAAAATCCTGAAGCTCCTGAAGCTGCTGAAGCTCCTGAAACTCCTGAAGCTCCTGAAGCTCCTGGAGGTCAGTAGTGTCATGTGACATCATGATATCCAACATTTTCAAAATCCCTGTTGAGCATATAGTCTGACATACCCCCCCCCCCTGGAAAGTGGTTCACCAATCAGAGCAGACTGGGCTTAATTGGGAGGAGGGCCTTAAAGAGACAGCAGCTAAAACCAAGTTTTCAGACAGAGGCTGAAAAGAGGAGCTGCAGCAATAAACACTGTGAGACAGAGCATGTTATACATCAAATTAAAACTGTCAATCTGAATATCAGAATCATATGTCTCCTTTAAACATACATTTTTTTCTTGTGACTTGTATTTGGGACTTGAAGGTGACATTAGAATAAAGACAAACATTTGAGGAGCTCTAATGTTTGAGCCACTGGTCCAGTAACAGAACCAAATGTCATTGTGTCAAATTCTGTAATTGCAGAGGTGCATAGATATTAATTAGTGCTGTCAGTTTAACGCGTTATTAACGGCGTTAACGCAAACCCATTTTAACGCCGTTAATTTTTTTATCACGAGATTAACGCAGAGCTGCCAACTCTCACGCTTTCGCCGTGAGACACACGCTTTTGCATGTTGGTGGGTTAGGTTTAGGGTTAGGGTGTGTGTGCGTCTGTGTGTGTGTGTGTGTGGTTCCAGATAGCGCACCGTAGCCCCGCCCCCTGCCCCCGCGCACTCGCTCAGAGAGACACAGTGAGATCAGACCCTCAGTGAATAACTGCTTCTTAACTATGGAAACAGTGAAAACACAGAGTTTCTCTGGTCTCAGCTGATCAGAGATCAGCGCCTCAGCTTCTTGATCAGAGCAGAAGCTGCAGTTGGTTTCTATCGAGCTTATGTATCTGTGTTTGCCTCCAGTCTGACCTGCTCTCGCTTTTTGTTTTAGTATTTCGCCAACTAAAATATATAATTTTAAGCTATTAGGCTGCAGCTATATGTTTTTATTTATTTCAAAACAGGGTACTTCTTATTTCATACATTTTCCACAAATATGGGGAGGACTCAAATAGCCCTACACAGTTCTGTGTTTAATTTGTTTCAAAGTAGGCCGACACTTGCCTGTGTATTTGTTTGTTTGTTATTTTGTTGCTTGTCTGTTTGAGAGGCCTGACTGCTATGTTCACAGCTAACTTGAAAAAAATAAAATATTAAGCCATTGTTTAACTGCACTATAGGCTGAGTCCTTGTTTACCTGAAATGTGCACTTTATAATTTTATTTTGTAGCGCCCTGTTTGGCAATGTTGTTTTTCAATAAAATAAAACATTTGCATAAGGCAAGCCAATCCACTTGTCCATGTTGATAGAGCATTAAAAGCCCCAAAAAATGATTGGGAAAAAATAAATGAAGGGACATTTAGAATAGATACAAATTTGCGATTAATCGCGATTGATTTTGAGTTAACTATGACATAAATCCGATTAATCGCGATTAAATATTTTAATCTCTTGACAGCACTAATATTAATACAACTTACAACTAACTTACAACTGTGGAAGGAAACTGAATCTATTTGTATTTGTATATGTGTGTTATGTCCAGACTTCAGCTACATTTTTTGTTGTAGGGCAGTGTGTTGCCTGAGTGAACTTTTTGTGTATTTAACTAAATATTGATATATGCATAAATATATTTAAACAGGCAATGTGATAATAATTTTTTTTATTTAGTTGATTCTAATTATATGACATTAAGTATATACATGAATTCAAATAGAAGCACAAACATAAATACACTCTGATTGTTGTCTTACCTCCACAACCAGGTGAACATCACAACTACATTTAATTTGCAATTTGAAAAGCAGTTAAAACATTTAATAGTATTTCAAAAATAAATTCTTGTTCAACTGCCATTAATTTGACTTAGACTGAAAATATCTGAATATCCACATCACAGAGGTAAGAAATAAAGAAGAATCGGATGAAGTATACAGATATAATGTTCTACAAATCATAAAACTGAATATACAACATTTTTATTTTCCTTTTATATTATTTTGTGTGTACCTTATATTTATGATGTCTTGACTCATTAAAGCGCACTACTTGAAATATAGTAAATTTCCTTACTTCAATACAATTAGATGTACTTTTCTTTTTCTTACAGGGGTATTGACAGTACAATAACAGTGAGGGTCAGAATTCCAGACAAACACAATTTTTACACATATTCACATTTTGTCGTGTTTTTGTTTGATGAGAGATCGGTAAAAGAGGGAAAGGCTTTATAAAATAATTTGTATTTGTTATTGTTGGACGGTGACTCTGAGTCCACTGTTGATCGAGCTGAGGAAACCCTCCCTCCGGTCTGTGTGGAATCAGAATCCAGTTTGTTCATCATCATGGTTGTCAAAGGCTTTGTTGGTTATCCCCTCGTTGTCTTCGTCATACGGATTCTCCATAGCTGGCTTTGCAGATTTCCTGCAAACACACAGAGTCACAACACATCCCACAGTCTCACAGTAAATGGTCCAAAATTGCCGGGAAATGAGTCTTGAGGCAAATCTTACCTTTTACGTTCTCTGACACCGGAGATGATGAGGTAGGTGCCCAGCAGCACCACGGCTCCCATGACCACCCCAAACACCACCAGCCACACCTCCACTGGCTGCTCCACAGGAGGGGCCAGTGTCGCTGGGATACCCGCGAAGTACAACGTCTGGTCATCCAATTGGAAGGCGTCGTTGATTCGACCTCTGGATAACCTGGGATCAATATCAACACAGGTTTATTATTTCTCATCGCTTTTGGATGTCTTCAGGGAAAGGTCACACTCAAATCCTTCTGCTACAAATTTGATAAGAGCCTAAAGACTGAGAGACTTTCTTTAACATTGCGAGACTAGAGCATTTTTCATTTTTGTTAATGTCTCGGAGAAAAGTTTCTCATTATTTTCTGGTGCCTCACCGGATGGCAGCCTCCAAGTCGCTCTTTGGGATGTACACAGTGGTTTTCGGTTTGGTGACCATAATGTAGAAGGAGATTCTCTCAGTCTCGTTGAAGGTGTGGACGTTCTCTGACCTGCAGGTGCAAACAGAGAAAAGGCCTCAGAAGGATGTGGCAACGTAAGAAAAATTCGCTTTACTCTCAAGTTGACCCAGTTAATACTGACGTGAAGGGAAGAGTCTCGTTCTTTTGTTCGTAGTACTGCCTCAGAGCGTAGGCAATGTTGGCCTTGAACAGATACTGCTCGTTGTCGTTCCAGGAATACTGAAACACATTATGGTTCATGAATATTTGCCAAGATACCAAACACACTGCAGATACATTTCAAAAACTGAATTTCCTATATAATAAGCATGTAACCCTACAGTAATAACGTGACGAACAACAATATTTATAATGATTAATAATACTCACAGCGTTGTCTCCCATGGCGGCCTTCAAACTTATTCGTACTTTGATGGCATTCTGGGAAACTGTAAATAAAGGTAATAAGATGATTTATATTTAGTTCCAGCTATGCGATAGTTAGCTTAGCTTTGCAAACAGATAGCATTGCTCCGTCCAAGGGCACTCACGTGGATCTATTGCTGACTGCCAGCCGACCATCCTGTTGTTTTTTTTGTTGTCTGCCTTCAGCCACTCGTGAAGTGTTGCAAAATAATCCAGCAGGGGGCGGGCGTCCATCTTGACATCACCAGATATCGTGTGCAAGGCCCTGGTCCAGGACTGGGACCTCCCCAGCTCCAACATGTCCCTGGTGGAAAACGTTGATGATTTTGATGATGATGATAAATTACTGACGCTTACATCCCTGCGTCGTACGACAGCCTGATATTATGTGATACAGCAAAATAACTAAAGGAAGGAAGTTGTTCATACCTCAGCTTGGTTCCTGCTACGGTAGAGTTGGTAATGTCACATGAAGACAAGGGACCAGTGTGACCAGCAGCATCGCACAGTGCTTTTTGGAACTGAAACTGGTAGATGGTTCTGGTGAAGTACCTGTATTTAAAACCGGTGAGACACACGTACCCACATTCACAGATTAAAAACAAAGTACATACATAAAAACATACAAATCTATGGAAAATAAAAAACACATGCTAAAAGCAATGACTTTGTTCTACGAAAACTATTATTCATAATTATATAATTATCAATGTAATAATTTTTAAAGATTCCTTTCACTTACTTCTAACATTCACACACACACACACACCAACCACACACACACCCACCACACACACACACACACACACACAAACACACACACACACAGGCACATGTCCTATGTCAGAACTTGTTGCACTGGTTTGTTTGATTATCATAAAAATCTAAATCAAGAGATCACTATAATCTTTTCTTGAGAGAAAATATTCTCTCCAGAGAGGGTGATGGATATAGGTGTTATACATGTATGGTTATGGAGAATCACCTGATGAAGGAGTAGTCTCCAGACACATGGAACAGAGCAGGAGGATCACAGTAAGTCTCATCTCTCGGCACCGGCTCCATCACCCCCACCATGTCCCTCCTGTTAAGACAACACAGTCAGCCCTGACTGACGCTGTACACGACTTTACTCGTCTCCAGCATGTCCACTTTCAATTACAGTGATGTTGATTTTTGATATAATTTACTTGTGTTTAAAACTACTGAATTATTTACAGATGGCTCTCTGCTTACTTCATCTCCCACCACCGCTGCATCCATTGGTCCTTGGGGATGTTCCCTGCGAACACTTGCCACCTCCACTCCTCCAGCATGTAGGTGAACGGCAGCGTGGCCACGATGGTGAGCGCCTGTTTGAGCAAGAAGTTGATCTCTGTTTCTGCAAGGACGAAACGTTAAAAACCAGAGTGAGCGCTGGATGGAGAGATGTGTGCTTCAGGTCTCAATGTCGTTTCAGTGGCTAAACTCTGTCTAAAGAGGAAACAGAGGACTAGTATTCTTCCTGGGATGTGTCAGTGGCCGTCCTGCAGAGCCGTTAAACGTTGGTGTGGATCCTGATCAGGGGACAGATACATTTTTTTGAGACTGGATGTTTTTCTAGGAAATTTCCCCATATTTCCCAGAGATTGAATTTAAGGGGGAAAGTTGGGCCCTGGCCGGGTTATGTGCTCTACAAAGTGCTTCTCTATGTCTCTGTTTTGTTCCACTCTTACGTTTATTGAACGAAAGATCTGGCTTTTGAGCAGCTAACGTTTTTTTTTTTTAAAACAGCTGCCTGCTACTGGAAACATGCTAAAAGTTTCCATAAATCCAAAACTATCTGCTGAAAGATACTAAAAAGGAACCATACATTTGACAGGAGTCGCGGAGTCTGTGATTGATCTCTGTGGGTTCACTTGTCTAATTTTCTTATATAACTACTGATTATAGCAGCTTTAATGTTTTGGAGGGTTAGTCAATAACTGACAGTGTTTTCTACATCTCTCAAAGTTACCTTTATCATAAGTGAAGTTAGCAGGCAGGAGGCCCAGGCTCTGCAGGTGTTTGGGCGTTGCAGCAGAAAGGGACATGATTTCTCCGACGGCCTCGTGGAACCCCTCGTTGGCTCCGTCCCTCAGGAGGTAGGACAGGTTGCGGTAGGCCATCTGGTACTGGTTGTGGCCCATCTCGTGGTGCACGGTGAGGAAGTCCTCCATGTTGACCTTGCTGCACATTTTGATCCTGAACACATCAAGGGAGAAGTGTTGGTGTCAGCGGTTATGAAGGCTGATGCAGACATGATACCATATCAGATCTACTACACCAATAAAACACCCTCAATAACAAGTTACTGATGAGTCACATTCACCAAGGCCCAATAAAATATATAATTAAATCAAGTTCCGGTCTGTACACTCAGGTGAAGTATCTCAGTATCTAACTCGGTTTCAGGCAGAATAAGTTTTATTCAATCATTTTAACTGAAGAGTTTTAAAACCGGTTGAACAAACTTTGCTACAGACTTGATACTGCAGAAGAGCACATGTTTTGGCAAAATCATTAATGTTTGACAAGAATAAAACCTTGGCTTTCTGTATCGAAAGGACTCAGATATTAATCCACACAATCGTTCCAGTAAGTTCATCTTTATGGCTCTTGTGTTCTTCATAGAAGGAGGCGCTTGTGTTTAAAGGTCCAGTCTGTACGATTTGGTGAAAGGGATCTAATTGCAGAAATTGAATATATAATACTCCTAGTGACTGACTAGTATGTTTAATCTAAAATAAAGATTAAACACTTGTATGAATGGTTGTTTTCTTTACCCTGGAATGGGCCCTTTATATTCAAATAATTACATTAGGAGCGGTTCCTCTGTATGGAGGCCACCATGTATTTTACATTAGCCCAGTCTGGACAAACTAAACACCTTTTGAGTTTTTATGACAACTGAAGGCTTCCACAGGTCCTCTGTTATGTTCGGAAGGGGTAGGGTGAGGTGAGGGATGTTCAACTGCAACATGCAAATTCACCACTAGATGTCCCTAACGTCTTCGCACAGAACCTTTAAAATACCCTTTGTGTGTGTGTGTGTGTGTGGGTGGTTAATGCTTAACATAGTGTTTGTTTAACAATATAATTATAATTATGATATTGATTTTACACTATTATCATATCTATGATCTACAAAATAATACATTAATATACTTATGTTAATAATTAACCAGGTTTACAAACGATGTGAAGCAAGAACGGCCCCTTGCAGAGTCAAGTGGCTGTTGCTGATTGGGAAAAATGTAATTAGTCATACGTCTTCTATCTTATATTGTCCTGAACTTCATTCTGTTTATTGATCTGTTTTTTTCTATTGGGCTGTGAACTTCCCCTAGCATTTTAGCCTCAAGATTGTACTTCATGTAAAATCTGTGCATTAATATAAAAAAGGTACCTAAAGTCTTCCCTGTTCCCCATGTCCCAGGCTGTGGGGTGACACACCACCTGGCGTCCGTCGTCAGGCTTCACCAGCATCGAGTCGTTCCAGAAGTTCGGAAACATCTCGTACAGACCCACGGACATGAAGAACTTCTCTGCTTCTTTGAAAAGACGCATTTCACTCCAGCCCTGAAATTTCAGTTGACATTTGGTAAATGGGCTTTTATTTATATAGAGTTTTTCGTCTTATTGACCACTCAAAGCACTTTAAAGTACAAGTCACATTCACTCATTCACACACACATTCCTACTACTCCTCCATACACAGTGCACTATTCATACAGTGGCGGCACAGCTGTCAGAGCCAATTTGGGGTTCAGTATCTTGCCTAAGGACACTTTGGAATGCAAACAGGAGTAGCCTGGGATTGAACCACCGACTTTGTGGTTAGGGTTACCACATTAAAGACATGATCCACATGTATACCTATCTACTGTTATTTAAAATGTAATATTTAAAACAGGCTTTGGGTCAGGAGGTGAAGCGGGTCATCCAATAACTGGAAGGTCGACGGTTTCAATCCCAGTCTCCCCCATTCTACGTGCTAAAGTGTCCTTGGGCAAAATACTGAATGTGATGTTTGATAGAGAAGGTGCTGCACATAAATGCACCTTGACTAGATAAACAATGTACAATTACTTTAAATGTGACGTACCTGCTCCACCATAGTCTGACTGACATCAATATCTGGTTTGTCAGGGTAGGGAACAGTCAGAGGGTAAAGGTTGGTCCAGAATCTTCCCCACATGTCACCTGAATAACAGACACAACAGGTTATTTTTCTTCTTACCACAGTCGGTCTTATTCAGACTAATGTAGCTGTAAAATGATTTTTTTCCCCAATAGTTTATTTTAGCCATAATATAAAAAAATAGCATTTAAAATAGAACCAAGGAAATACAGCATATGTCAACAGCTTTTAAATTTCCCTTTTCCCAACATGTATCCAGAGGTGACTGAATTCAAATAGCGACAGCATCAATGGCAGATTAATCTACAGAACCACCAAACTGGGGCAGTGATACGAGCTGCTGGACAACAAAAAAAGAGGGAAAGTAAAGAACTGTGATATCAGAAGGATTCATGTTTCCAGTTTTAAGCCTGTGACATTATTCAGAAACTGGAAATCCTCATCCTACCCAGCAGGTGGGCTGGCAGCTGTCCTTGTGCATCAATGTGTCCTGGGTAGACCTCAATGAGCTTGGATCTCACATAGGCATGCAGCTCCTTGTATAATGGCAGGATCTAAGAAAAAAACAGTAGCTCTCCATTATATTTTATGTATGTCAATTTGTTGATAGTAAGATAGATGTTGGGAAAATAAAAATATACCATCTTCTGAAGAAGTATCTTACGTACAGAGGGAAATAAACAAAGTTTGCAAAACCTCAGAAGACAAAGGACGATCAACACGTGAAGCAAAAAGTGTTAACTTGAATAACAGTCAGATAAACAAGGATATCTTTCCTTTGTCCTCTTCATATTTTCATATTTACCTGTATATTTACCTGGTGTAATGTTGCTTCTAATCAACATTAAACCAACAATTGTGAATTTAAACAGCAGCTTGTCATTATTTTAATCCAGACGTCTACAGTGTGAAAATTAATTAGAACAGAGACATACAGACATACATTTTAATTGGCCAGCATATTATTATTATAGCCACCAAAACTCTTCTTTGTTCCTCAAAATATCACATTCGAGTTTTGTCTTAAAAGTTACCCTTGCAGCTGCTAAGCCCCACCCACAAGTTGTCAGGATTGGTTGGTGAGGTCTGTGACATCACAAACCCTGGCATAGTTTCTTGGTAACTCCTTTTCACACAACATCAATCACAGAGCCACGGCAGCAGACGTGGACGGACACTGGACGTACCTCTTTGTAAATTGAACGCACGTCTCCCATGAGCTGGTCTCTTGTGTACTTGTACTGAGGATCCTCCTCGATCGTCTCATAGTTGTATCTCCAGTAAGATCCGTAGTCTTCAAAACCTGAAAGTGTCAAGAGTCAGAGAGAAACAGATTAAGAAACAATTATGTTTTTAACAAAAGCTATTTTCTGGAGTTTTGATTATCCTTATTATTATTATATGTCTTAATCTCACAAACCTCCCACTTCAGGAGTATATACACATATAAGTCCTATATGAAATATACTATACAAGATGTCAATACAAAACAAAAAAACACCAAATGTCATGTTTCTCTTTTGAACGTCTCACCGTTTAGTTTGGAAGCTTCATTCTTCAGATCCACATAATTTTCATACAGGGGCCTCATCTTCTTCCCTGTCTCCTTCCTCCAGCCCTCCCACACGTGCAGCCGCTTGGCGTAGTCCCGGCTGTTGAACATCACGTCCTCCAGGCCTGTGAACAGAGGCGAGTCAGTGACGGTCTCAGGTCAATGTTTGTCTTCATGTTCTCAAGTGAAGGTAAAGTGAAATATCTGAGAGCTTCTTCCACCACTGTATGTTAGAAGTGAGTAAAATAATCTTTAAAAATGATAATAGTTAATAAGTTTTCATAGAACAATGTCATTGATTTTAACGTGTGCTTTTTAATTTACATAATTCATTTAAGCCACAGATTCCTATTTGTTTGCATGTTCTTTGTTTTTAATCTGTCTGTGTGTGTTTATAATTTGTCCCTTCTCATATTTAATATTTAAAACTTGTCAGCTTGACCAGCACTCACTTATAGAAGAGATTCTGTATCTCAATGGGACCCTCCTGGTTAAATTAACTTTAAATGATTAAAATAAAGATTATATACAAATGTTTCTATATCTGAAATAATTTAGTTGTTAATTCTAATTCTAACATTTTTTAACCAGCATTTTAACTCAGTAGTTTCCAATGGGACAGGCATTTCCCAAGGGACCCTAGATGCATCACTAACTAAAAACAATGTTCTGCCCCACAAATCAATATTCATTTTTTAATTTGTTGTTCCGGTGAAAAATTGGATAATCACTGGGCCTTGAACATTTATCTAACGGCCAACCATCTGAGATGTTTGAAGGCAAATCTGTCTTCATCGACATAGCTAAAAATTCATAGACATGTGACAAACTTGATTTTTTGTGAGTGATCACAACACAAAAAATTACCTACCTATCAGATAAGACTTAATCACTTCACATTGTTTCTTTAGATGTCAAATATCAATACGAAGACAAATGTAAGATGTCAGTTATTATAATAATAATATTTCAACTCTGAAATTGAATGGAGTAGAAATATAAATCAGCATAAAATTATTGAAATACTCAAGACAGGTATTTCAACATCACACTTATTTCTTTCCACCATGAAGCCGTGATCCTGTTTTGCTGCTGTCAGAGTTTAAATTCAAAGGACTAAAAATCACAGTAACATAATTCCCACAATGAAATAAAGTATGAACTCAAACACTTTAAGAAAAGACACTTTCCTTTTCTCAGTGACGGTGTTAATTATGAACTCCTCTATTTGACCCTGGCTGACAGTAGCAGGGAGCCACGTAGCCATAAACGTTGTTATTAACAGAGCGTACCTGGCTCCAAAGTCTGGCAGTTCAGGGGTTCGTCCTTCAGGCACACTTTGGCCGTGCTGTAAATTGTATTCATGTCACTCATGATTTTACTCAGCTGCAAAAGAAGAAGGTGAAGTAGAAAGCAACTGGTGACGGAATAAGTCTCTGCGGCGTTTAACAGCTTAAAAGAATGTTTTTCAAAGTAAGACATTAAGGTCGAGCAGCAGTCTCACGTGTGCGGCCTTGTCCGTGGACAGAGCACCGGCGCCTTTGTCCTGAAGGGAGATGAGCTGCAGTTTGATTTCTGGATCCTTGATCTGGTCGATGGGGAATTTCAGGGACTCTTCTGACATCTGATTGTAAAAACTACCCCAGATTTGCCCCTGTACTGACTGCAGGGAGGGAAGACAAGGTGATTCAAAAAGGATGTCACCGCATCTGTATTTTTAGGGAACTTCAGGATGTCTTTCCCGGTGCTTACCAGCTTGTCTGAGTTCGCCTGGGAGATGTCGGTGTTGTAGGCCCATGATGCCAGAGAGTAATTGTACATACGCTGCGTGGCCTCTTCATCGAACCTCCGCAGAAACTCCGTCACCTTGTTCTCCAGGTCCTGAGCAGAGACAACGCAGGACAGGGCCAGCAACGTTACAAGAATCCGAGCTGACACCGCCATGGCTTCAGCTCTGTCCACACACACAAACTAACTCTGAGAAGGTGGGACACTTCTCTGTTATACAGTTTCAACAACCTTCTGTGCCGCCTTGGCCTTTGGACGCCAGGGCCATAACCGAGGTTGTATCTGAGTTTTCATTTACAGAAAGAACATTGAGCGTCTCCACAGACACTGTGCGTTATACTTAAGATTATCAGCTGCAAATCGACATTAATCTCCTGTGAGAGATGTTCAGTCAGTCAGTTGTGTGGAATGAGCTCTATTCATTTTTGTTGGTTGTAAACATGTCAAAACCTTATGGCTAAATGAAAAGTTTAGAGCAAGGAATCAAGTCGACCACTGTGTAAGAGACAATGAATGTTGTGAGTGAATCAAGAGGAAAGAAACTTTATATGACAGCAGTTTACCAAAAACAATAAATAATGAGTAAAACATGGACAATTTACTTTTTATCCCTCATTTCTTTTTAATGCAAAACAATAAACTCTGATTTCTTACTGAATATATATTCTTGTTTATGGCCTTTTCTCAAAAGGCAGAATTTTGTACCTCTGATCAAGAGGTTATGTTTTCAGCCCCATTGATTTTTCCTAAATAAATAAAATTATGAAAGAACCCTTCAAATATTAGTGTGAATCTAGATCAGATTGTGGAAAACTGATATTTATGATTGTGTAAAAATGGCAAATTTAGTGAATCTAAATTGGGTTTAATAATGGGACTGGGATGTAAGTATTCATTCTACTGAGTTCCATTCCTGTAATAATATATATGTTTTTATTATCATCTTTTTTTATCTTAACTTTTTAGATTTGATTAACTTTTTGTCTTTGTTCTCTTCCACATTTTAAATTTAAATAAAGATATTATCATCACTAAAGTTATTAAAAGAACAAAAAAAATCATCTCAGCTCCAAAAGTGTTTTTTCTAACAGAAATGTGACCTTTTGAGGAGAAAATGTCAAACAAAGAGGAAACAACAGTGCGAGAATCCAACCTTCTTATCATGTGGCTGTGGATTTCCGAGCAACAAATAATGTGCAAGTCATGGAACACTGATAAGAAATCAGCCACGAGGACAAAGTTTATTATTTAGATTTATTACTAACACCAGATTGCTTAATAGTCTCTCTCTCTCTCTCTCTCTCTCTCTCTCGCTCTCTCTCTCTCTCTGCAACTAAATAATCAATAATCTACTAAAAAATCAATAAAAGACAAACAATAAAAAATGAATCAGAGTCGTTTTTGCATCCACAGCAGCAATTTGACTTTAGATCATGATACATTTTTTTATTCACTCGCCTCCGTTGAACAACTTTTAAAGATGCGTCAGTGCTCAGACAAGAGTTTGGTCTTTATGTATTTATACATTTATTTTTGAGTTATCCTGATCAGTCATTTAATTCAGTGCAAATACATGTTATTAATGAGACTGGCTACTATGATCTTACGATGGTAACGCTATGAAATATAATAATTTAGTTCGAAAGAATACAAATAATGTTCAGAGCCAAATCAAAGTCACCCCCAGACTGATAGAAATCAAACAGATTAAAATGTGTCATTTCCCTTTTTGATTTTTTAAGAGAATTATATTTTTTGGGGCAGTTAGTGTAAATGTTAATTTTTTTATCTGTAATTTTTTGGAGGATCGTTTGATTTGATACAAAGTATAGATAGGCAAACAAAACCTTCTCTTCTGCTTCAATCTCTAGATAATGTTAATACTTAGTTTGCACTGTCTTTACAGTTTATATTTGTTGTTCAAGATCAGATAAACTCGAAGCACCTGCAGAACATCCATGGCAACATTAACTCAAAGCAACACTGCCTCCCTGTGGAAAGAGTTGGAATAACCGTGCTCATTAAAAGATAGGTTCACAGTTTTACAAGTATCTTTTCAGAGATGTAATGAGGAAGCTAACCAGCGACCCTTACTATCATATAAATGTAATGAATCAGAAGCAAAGAACAAGGTTCATCTTTGAATGAATCCTTAAATGTGTCAGTGCGGACATATAAAGTATTAATATACAAACTAGAATGGCTTCAGTACAGTGCATATATCTCCGCCAAGGTCCAACCGCCCCCGTATACAACCACAGTTTTAAATCACTAGATCTAGATCTAGATTTAGATTTTTGCATAAAGACCCATAAATTATTCTCTGAGAAATTCAGGAAAATGTAAAAAAAAAAACAGCCTTCACAATCTCACAATGTTAACGCAAGTGAAAAATAAATTCCTGGATGTGGCTCCCTGATCTGGATCCAAAAATTGTGTTGGGTTCTTCCCTGCTCCAAACCTTCCACCCAGTTTCATGCTAATCCAAAACAAATGGAGGTAATAACTAAACCTACTGTAACTATCACATAACTGCAATGAATAAGAAGCAAAGAACAACGATTATCTTTGAAAAGTGTGAGTGTGAACACGTATAGAATAAAACTCAAATAAAGAACAAGTACCTAAGACGTGTGGTTACAGTAGTTGAGCGAACTTACTTAATAACCTTCCACCACTAGTCACTTGACGACTGAGTAGAGTCGATACTTCCCTGTTACTTGGTGAACTCGCCCAGGACACTGAGGAAAACGCCCCCTGGCAACACATGAATACTCATTAGATCTAAAGCAAAGATCAACAGGCCTTTCACGTTCATCATGGGGGGGGGGGGGTTAACGGTCGCAGCTCGTCTAATTCTGAATGGATCACTCCATGATTTATTTGCTGGGATGTGTGTGCAGAAGGTTTTTTTACAGTGTGCAGCCCGCTTGTCTCCAGCTCGGAGTGAGGCCCATGATAGGTTACTGTCAATCTGCGCTGCCTGAGATTTGCTGCAGCAGCAAGTTTACAGCCGACATGTCTATATAGAGACTGAGCCTGGAGGCTATAGGCTAATCACGGTGAATGGATGAGACAACAGCCAGGCTTAGCATTCTGGAAACTCACATTCAGCAGAAAAAAAGAGATTTGTTCACTAAGTAGAGGTTCTTTCTGTAGGTGAGCTGTTCCTAAAAGCCCACAGTTTATTATTCTGTTCAATTATATTTAGAGGATACACAGTGTACAGGGAAGTGAGCTTTAGTCCAAGTTTATCGTGTCATGTGTTTCGAAAAAAGAAATTGCACAATAGCAAATAAGAAAACTAAATCACAAATGAGAAAACACGACAGCAAATTAGTAAACACAGTGGCAAATAGAAAAACAACACAACAGCAAAGGAGAAAACACAACAACAAGTCGGACGACTCATGGACAGTGTGTCTATACAATGGGCAACAAGCCTTGTCCGATTGCATGTGCATACATTTGTGTTATAAGTTAGAACAGCTTTGTGTTGTGATTTGTTGTTGTGTTTTGCACTCCAGGGCCACCATAGACACTGTAGTGAATATCTTCAGAATCATTATATTTCAAGATCATTCTGATTAATTCAATTTTACAGACTTGTGGACAAGTTGTAATTCCATCATCAACAACCTGGAATTCTGTTATTGACGTTCTGCTCCTGTTAGAAAGGATCACACTGAACCTCCACTGATCCAGAGCTGCACCAGTAGAACGTGATGAGAATGAAGGAAAATCAATCCCATTTTCCTCATAGATCTAATTTATTTATTACAGCAGGGTCAAAATATAAAAGTCTGAACTAATCACCATCTTTTAATAAAACGCCCCTGACAAGCTGTGAAAGTTGTGGGGGGGTTCAGTTCCGGCCCCACATGTACACATCTCCGGGTTTTACCTCAGCCTCCTCTCTCATCCTCTCAGCCTGTCGCTGCTCAAGCCACTGAGACGAGCTGCGACAATCCCCGGAAAGCCACCACAGCAGCACCGGAAACACAAGGACACACTTGGAAAATAAAGGTCAAAGATCTGCACAGTGTGTACTGAAAATATTTAAAAAAAATAGCTGAACATTATGGGATAACCTCCATTATGTTGTTTTCTGTTTTGTCCTCAATAATTAATTCTGCACCCCCTCTCTCGCAGTTCTACTCCACCAATGCTCTTATTTGGAAACGTTGCAGCGGTGCGTCCTTTGCGCAGCGTGAGGCTTGACGCTCGCACGGAGGCAACCCATGATCGCAGACTCAACACGCATCCTCACACCACTGACCTGAGCTTAGCCGTGTCCTGCATGTGTGTGCATGTGTGTGCATGTGTGAGCGGGAGTGTGAGTGATCCCCGGAGACCAGCAGCAGGATGGAGGATCTCAAGGAGAATGGGGGAACTTTGGATTGACGCCCGGGGATAACGCGCGGTCGGCCCGAACCTCATCGGCTCTGTCGCGGATTTTTAAAAATATTTGGATGTTTCCCCCGTTCCCCCTCTTTCTTCTAGGCAGTGGGAATTTACACTTGGCTCGCAACTCCTGTTATTTGTGGCGTGCGCAAAATGCCATTCGCCAAAAGGATTGTGGAGCCGCCGCTTCTGTGCAGGAACCACATCCTCAACGATGAGGGTCTGCTTTTCGAGGACCTGTGTTCCATCAATAACGTGGTTCTGTCCCGGACCTTGCGACAGCTGTCCGACCTGGCCCGGCACGCCTGCTCCTTATTTCAGGAGCTGGAGAACGACATCCTCCACACCAACCAGCGGGTCTGGGTCCTCCAGAACAAAATAGGCCAGATACAGCAGACTGCCAGTGCCCTAGACCCTAAAAAGGAGGCAGTGCGTAAGTACACCCAAAATCCCCCCTCATACCCCCTCAAATAGAAACATCACCCCCTGATTCACACCTGAGCGGCGTGCGTGTGGTTTTGTTTTATTCATTCACGCCACACTTATGCGCCTTGGAGCCACGAAGGGCTCCCACCTTTAAAATACATTCTCCCATCCAGCTGCACGACGCGCGCCCGCCGGAGCCGCGGCCGCGCTCTCATCCCTCATTGAAATGTGTCACACGGTTGCATTTGCACATCGGAGGCGTCCAGCAACACTGAGGCGCGTTATCACAGCGCAGGATGTGTTGACTGCTCATTCATTTGGCGGTCCAGACTCGGATGTGTGTGTGTGTGTGTGTGTGTGTGTCAGTCGACGGTGGAGGTGGTGAGGTGGCGTGTGTGTGTCTGTGTGTGTGTGCGGGGCGGAGGGGCGTGTGTTGCCGCTGCATTGGCTCAGCATCGCAGTCTCGTTACTGCGGGTAGCGCACACCTGAAGCATGCACAAGGCAGGCGCTGTGTGCAGGGGGGTGGGTGGTGGGGGGGGTCGTTCATGCTAAGAGGAGTGAATACATGAAGTTCAGGGTCGAGCTTCTCTTATTGAAAAGGGTTTGGAGACGTGTGTGTGTTGGTGCATGTGTGTGTGTGTGTGTGTGTGTTGGGGTTTTCACAGGCGACTCCCCGTGCGCCAAACCCACCCTCCCCACATGCAGCCGCACCAACACATCAATAATGAATCCAGATGTCCTATGTAGCAGGTTAAATATGAAGCGGTCATGTCTGGATGTTCAGGTGGAGCCGCGGTCACAGCCGCTGAATAAAAGCCTTCAGCGCGAGACTCGGTGTAACAGCACGCGCTGTACAGCAGCAGCTACAGATTATTTATGTCCTCTGCAGTCCCTTCAGAATAAAGCTTTTGATGTTCCACCATCCTCTTGCTGATTTCGGTCCACGCTCGGTGCAGCATCGCCGCTGTAGGTTATCACAATCTGGGACAAGCACAGAAGAGCATTTTGGGGCCTAAAGCTACTGTATGCTCATGAACTCCCGCTTTAGATTTACCCCCAACCCCCAACAACAACAACACACACACACACACATCAGAGCATTGGAGCCATGTCTTTACAACACAAACCAGTCTCACTGCTCGGCTGTGTTTACTCCTGTTTGCTTTGGGTTTGGATGAACAAGGCTCCGATGTCGAGATATACAAGAGGTCTCTTGGATTTCAGTCATGTGAGAAATATAGACGGGGACAGCCCGTTGCATTTGCAGTTCCGTACAACAGTCCAAAAGTGTCATCCGAGCTGCACACAAACACACAACAGGTCCCTCACATCTCAGTGTTCCTGAACCTGTCGGGGCAACTACACCCAGAAACCCTGTCTGGTTTCACCTGTTGTGCTCAGAAAACCCTCAAATATTGATTTTTTTCTGTTGATTTGTTGGATTGGGCTTCGATATCTCTGTAGCCGGTCCAGATATACGAGATAAGTATCACTTAGCAAAGCCAAAGATGCTGCACTGTTTGAGTTTTGCAAATTTGAAATCCACGAATGAGCTAATGTCTCTTGTTGATGCTTTTTGAGGGAGCGCATGAGAATTTAGTATTTTGTATATGTCCTGTTGTCATCACATGTTGGCTGCATTTTCCTACACTTGACATCTATTGGGTTGTTGATGGGTGTGAGCCTGACCGCTGCATGTTGTCAGGTCAGCAGGTATTAGTCTTTCTCTTCGAATGGATACAATGAATGAAGCTGCTCATTTCGTTGCTGAAATATCATTAAGGTTGTCTGAATTCACAAAAATGAAACTGACCAATCCTCAAAAGTTTTATAGACGATAAGACTACAAGCCACTTCCCCTTCTTTTCCTTCTTCTATTGTTTAATAGTCTCTCAACTTCCTGTGATTGGTTCTTAACCTTGAACTATCCATGAAAGTGTTTTCACACCCTACACCAACCGAACCACATATTTTTGGTGAGACAAAATGTTGGTCCACTGGGTATGCACCCTCCTTCATAGCTGTTGTTTTGTTTCAGGCTAAACTGGAAAGTCAGAAGGTACTGACCCAACGAAGTAGGTGTGAAAGCTCCCAAAATAATATAAAACAATCCAAGATGGTGTTGTTCTCGCATCGTAGAGTGAGTGAGTACAACATGTGAGCTATATATTCATTTTATGCTGCTATCTTTTCCCAAGCTCCAACTGGCTTCACAGCCTCCTTCTCCTCTTCTTTTTTTAATGTATAGAAGAAACAGACATGATGTCTCCTCCTGGATCTGCCTATCTTCAATTACAATATGACATGCTTCAAAACTGATCACACAGACACACTTTACTTAGAATTGTACACTGTTATATTTACAGTCTATAGATATTCCATCATTGTATTGGATGTTTTTACAGTGAATCCTGGATCTTCATTTATCCATCATCACTACTTTTGGAGAAATAAAAAAAAACATGAGTGAATGAATGTGAAAATGGAGAGAATACACTTTGTGTGTGTGTGGGACTTCAGTCTGAGTGCTCTGTGGGCCAGGGCTCAGACTTGGACGCCCACCAAAGTTTGGCTATTTTTATTCAGCTTTCAAAAAGGATATTATCTTCGCCTCTTTCTCTCAAATGGCAGAAATGACCCCAAGGATCTAAATATCTCACACAGACAGGGATTCAGTATCAGTGACAATGGTTTCCTCATGAGAGCATCACGATCCAGAGCAGCCAATGTGGGGCTAACCTGGATTTGATCCTGGACATGGAAGTGGGCAGTGTTCAGATGGTTTTCAGTCAGTTGTATCGGACATTTATCAAAAGTAGAGGTCACATGTTAGTACTGACAATAAGAGCTTTCCATTAACACATGGCACTAATGGTCAGGATCATTCGTTTTGATTGATTTGCACGTGTCATTCCACGATGTCGGCCTTGAGTGACACAAATACTGACATTCACAACATCCTTAAATAATCATTTAGGTCATAACATCGAACCATTATTTAGTTACTGAGCAACATTTCTGATGTTTTTTCAGTCATTTATTTCCCTTATCGCTGACTGAGGAGATTTGCTTCTATTTTAGTAAATCCAGCTTTCTACATAAGCTTTAAAACGGCTCTAGTTTTATTCAGCCTACCTATATGTAAGTCCAAAGCATATTTTTACCCTTCAAATTAAAGCCTCAGTTACCTCCACCGATGAGGTTCTGATTTCACCCCTGTTCGATTGTTTATTGATAAGTTTGCCAACAGGATTACGCAAAAACTACTGATCTGATTTTAATAAAAACTTGGTGGAAGGAGAAAGAAAACATTATATTTTGTCTGGCTGTCTGAGGCAAGAGCCCTTAATCTTTTATGAACAGCCAAAGATCTAAAATTAATATACTTATTTCAAAATGTGTCTTATAAATAAGAATGTAAAATGCATAGTTAGTGTACTGGTTACTTTTCATTGTGGGAATCTTGTGGTATCTAGTTAGCTGATCTACCAAGGCATCACTTGAAGGTTGTTGATATAAGAAAGAAAAAGATGAAGGGAACAGGTGTGGGTGGAGTTAGAGGAGATGGAGGAAGAGTTGTGTCCTGGTGCTGTAGCAGCAGATCCAGAGTCAGGATGTTAGAACAAGCTCATGTTGTTGGAGAGGAGAGCTCTTCAGCTTCATAGCTGGTCTAGTGGCTTTAGTTCAGGTCGCACATGATTTTGAGAGACGATATTGGGCAGGAGGTGAGGTTCAACCTGGACGAGTCGCACACGGCTGACATTCAGACACAACAACCATTCACAGTCACATTCACACCTACAGACAATTTAGAGTCTCCAGTTAACTTAACCTCAGTCTGCCTGTCTTTGGACTGTGGTAGGAAGCTGAAATAAACACAGGAAACCCACACAGACACAGGGAGAACATGCAAACTCCACAGCATGCCTCCCTCTAGGAAAAAACAAGTATTTCCAAAGCCTTTACATATGATTACATCCATGAAAATCATCACAACTAAGAAGAGACGGGGAGAAAGGGATGAGGTTATAGCGATGCTATGAGAGATCGATGTTATCAGAGCACAGAATCCATCGATAACAACTGTTGATGACACTTGATAAGAGTAAATAATTCAGTAAATAGCAATATAAAGCTGATTGATGTACATCTGTTTAAACATCGGCCTGGAGCTGCATTCAGTATAGTGTTTCTGTGTCCAGTGACTGTCAGTCCATATGGAATATTGAGCAACGATCACTGTTATATATATACAGTATATATTGGCTGATATATCGGTATCAGAATTGTTTTTCCCTCTTATATTTGTATAAGCTTGGCTCTAATATATAGATAAGTATGTTTATGGTGTAAACATTCAGGTAATCAGCAGATTCAAAAATTGACATTTGGTTAGATTTTGGCTGGTTAGATTATTTTTATGCGAGAGGAAAGAGGAGAAGAGGGAGAGGAGGAGAAGAGGAGATGAGGAGTGAGACAGACAGAAGAGAGAGAGAGCTACAGGAGAGGTGAGGAAGAGAAGAGCATCAGATAAAACGGAACAGACACAGAGTTTGTCATAGGTCAAATTTGTCACAGTTCAAAAGGAGCCCAGTGGAAACAGAAGCTTTGAGACGGCGTTGGTCAATGTTCTGAGATGAATGAAGCCTCGTCAGCATTTTCTCCCACATATATGACTGACTCCTCCAAGTCAAGGCCTTTATTCCTTCTGAGGGTTTAAGGTGAATGAGAACTCAGAATGAGTCAGAGTATTTCCTGTCATTTGACAGATTTACTATTTTTAAACTGGACTAATTAGTTCCAGCTCTAACTTTCCTGAAGACTATAAGTATCATAAGTCTGCACAATGGAGTAGTAGAACCACTTAATGGAAGATTTAGGAGATTTAGAGAATACGGTTTTGATTTTAGGGGGAAAAGTCTGTAGTTTTTCAGGGTAAATACTGGTCACCTGTTTTAAATAAGGAATGTGGAGCATCTTGTTAAGTTTTACTCTGGTTTTACAAATAATACCGATACTTTTGGCACATCAGCACCACATTATCATTAGTATCACAAGTTTGGAAAGAAAGAACCACATGGACACCTTGCTGGTTCCGTTGGTTGTTAGTTGTTTCCTAAAATAATAATTTTCTTCTCAAAAGGTTCTGACTTTCATTTTTTTTTTTTTTTTTAATACACTTCAATCCTCGATAACATATGCCTACGATGAGGAAATAATGACAAGATGCTCCACATAATGAAGCAGATGTAGGTGCAACACAAATACTGCGAGAACCTCAAATGGTCAAGGCTCCACAGCTCGTATTCAGAAACTGTGTCTTAAAACAAGCTGCCAGGGATTCTGTAAGGTTCTGATATCACAACTACACAGTCACCGGCCTCAGCCAATGACCCTACCCGCACCAATAATAGTCTGTTAGTTTGTTTTGACATTATTAACACGACTCAAAGCTAAACTCACTGTAGGGTGACACACACACACACACACTCACACACACAAATCTAAACTCAAAACATGTCTTCACCTAAGGATTTATGATATGGGGATTTGCTTTAAATCCCGAAAATGAAGACAAGTCACCACACCCACACACACAAAATGAAGATGATTCTGGTGTGAAAATATTGGTCTGTAGTAAGTATATTGTACTGCTCTGGCGACACTGGTTTCTTCCTGGTATGCCATTAAAGCAAATTTGACTTTGAATTTGAATGTAGGAGTGTATGGCCTGTGGCAGCGGGGGACTACTCTATCTCACTAGTCTGCATAGTAACAGGAGAGAGAGCGAGGCCTGCTTTAACCTTTCAGCTGTGTCAATCTCTCCCTCCCTCCCTTCTTCCATCCCTCTCTCTCTCTTTCTCTCTCTCTCTCCCTAGCTGATCATACATTTTTACTCACACTCTTTTGTAGTACAACTAGAATCAGCTCTTGAGCAGGCGCACGTCGTGTTGTCAAAACGTTTTGTTATGGACAAAAGGAAGAAGCGAGGAGCACAGTGACTCGAGTGCTAACGGTACAGTGTGTGAATCTCAGTGGTCCGGAAGTAAATGTGTGTTTCCCTGTTTCTCAGTCGCAAACACACAGAAACTCTGATGGTAAAAAGAGAAATAGAAACATATTTACCAACTTCGGTTTGTGCGACTGGCCAACAGCCTCTGTGTGTGTGTGTGTGCATGTGGTTGTGTGTGTGATTCAGGCATCTGATTTCAACCGCACAAGGAAGATTAGGATACACACTGTCCAGGCACGTCTCACACCTCAGCACACACACACACACACTAAGAGCATCCATTCAGGTGTTTGCGGAATCCAATATGTGCGATGATTTAGTTGCTCTTGTTTCTCTCGCAGCCTCATCTGTGTCTCTGCCTCCATCTGTTCTTCCCTCCGTCTTTGCATCTTTGTGTCCATTCTCCTCCTCCTCCTCCCCATCCATACCTCTTCCCTCACTGGCCTACTTTCCCCATCATCATCAGCATGGAGAGACTTCTGCCTCTTGACAGCGTATTTAATGTTTAATGCACTTTGATTTCCACCCAGACACTTACGAGCCTGAGAGGAGAGGAGAGGTTTGATAAGAGAGTTAAAGGGAGAGAGACAGAGGAAGATAAGGGACGGCCATGCTTGAGCAGGGCAGGTTCTCTGATGTGAAAGGCGCGTTCGGGCAGGGGGGCAAATTTCCAGTGGGCGAGGCAGGGGTGGGGATGGGCTGACCTGGATACCCGCACGTGTGTGACATGTAATAACATACGAGTGTTTCAATCGGAAAAAACCTGTGTGGAAATAATATCACAGAGGGATAAAGTGCAAGTGAGCTCTTCTGCTGACTCATCAAAACTGCAAAAACTTTTTAATTTAGAGTCTAAACACATTCGGGCTGATTGATACCAACTTTGTGTTGTTTTATTCAACACGTTATTAAAGATGCATCGCGTTTCAGACACTGTCCACTTCGTCTGTCCTCAGAGTCAGCTGCTGTCAGCGTTTGTTTTTTGATGCAGGGGAAAACTTAGATAGTCTAAAAAGTTGAATTCTGTTAAACACTCACAGTTAATATTTAAATTTTGTTTTAAAATATGTGTGTTACATTCTGTATACGGCTTGTCCTTTAAAGGGTTGCATTGTTTTTGGACTGTGGGTCGAAGCTTCCAGATAAAACCATGGAGACACATTGAGAACATGCAAACTCTGGATTCGAACCGAGAACCTTGTTGATGGGATGCGCCAATGCAAAGTGGTCACATTTATCACTCTTAAATCCTGCCTCTTCCATGTTAGTGGATGGGAGATGCACCAACCAAGAGACATTGATATATGTGTGCAGCTATAACTTAAATAAACAGGCCAGTTAATTAAATTGTATACATCTTGTGAGAAAGAATCATTAACTGTGATCGTCTGCATTAACAGAGCACATTTAGTATATATATATAATTTTGTTTAAATTTTGAGAGTGGAATCCCAGACTGACATTTCCGTCATTAGTGTGAATGTTAATGTAAAGAGGGTGAGGTGAGAGAGGACTCAAAATTATCTCTTAAAACATTACATGAGACATAGTAAATAAGGGTCTTGATGATAAATCCTGCCTCCTCCATGTTAGCAGGTGGGAAATGGACCAAACTAAAAAGTAGAAGAGGACATTTCATTGCTCAATTTTGTTATTCCTCAGAGACATGTCTTTCCTCGTTATTAACAGTCTATGGTTTAAAGTTTAAGGTTTGTCGTTGGTTGCCTCCAGCCAATAAGCTGAACAATGAAGAAGAATAACTTTTAGGTGGCGTTAATTAATGCTGGGACTTTACTTTCTCATGATCTCATACACAAATATACACAACAAAAACAACCAAATCCAATCAATTGGCAGCGTGTGTCCACTTACTGTTTGTTACCACAGGAGGCCACGAGAGGGGGATGGGACATGATGATACAGTGTGTCACTCACACACAGTGTATTGTATTTGCTTCCTCAAAATCTCTTATGTCACAGAGAGTAAAAATCATCAGTGCACATTTTCTGTTCTCGTGGCCCAATTACCTCTGTGCTAATTTGGGCTAAAGTGATTCCACCGCCTCATGTAGAGGAACACAGAGAGAGTTGACACACTTTCCAGACCAACCTTTCCCCAAACCAACAGGTAAACACTCACACACACACATAAACACAATCTGGCACAGGAAAGTACAGAGACACACAAGGGCAACACACGCACCCACAACCCGCTGAACTCTGCAAGCCTCTTCTTTCTGTCTCTCATGTCATCATTTGAAATTCCGCTTTAAGTGCCTCTGTCTCTGTTGCTGTTGCAGCCGGCTATAAAACATGCATGCAGGACTTCTTGGTCTGTACATCACAGCGCTCGGCCGGCTGGATGGCTGGCATTCTGGCTTACTGGAGACGATTCCACACCTGTGTACACTGGCCTCTGGCTTTTTTCCATGTTGTTGTTGAAGTTCTGCTAGAGCTGAGCAGGTACACCAAAAATAAACTACACGGGTTCTGCAGCTCATATCATCAAGGAGAAAGTATTGCCTTTGTAAAGCACAGAAGAAAGCAGATAGATACTCACTGCTCTAAAGTTTGTGGTAACATGTTGACATGTAAACACAGAATACAATAACTTATGTGTTGTACAGAATACGGAACTATGATAATGTTATTATTATTTATAGGTTTATAGTACAAAATTATTACTTTTATATTTCTTACATGTTAGTTCAATCATTTAAATTCACGCTCCAGCTTGACGGAGACACTTCATTGAGTTTAAACAGCTGTTTAAATCACTGTGTTGCTCGGTTTTCAACTGTTTCTTTAGATTTTAGAATGTACAGACATTAGCCAGCATTATTAGTAGACTAGTTTAACTTCTGCTACGGTGGATATGTTGTCACCCCTGTTCGTTTGTTGTTTGGTTTGTTTGATGGTAAGCAAGGCTACGCAAAAGCTACCGGACGTATTTCCACTCCCTATTACATTTTGGTGTGTGTCCAGATCAGGGTTTGGATTGAGGATTTTCTTTCTCACTTCACATTAGACATGTTTAGGGGACTGAATTCTTTAAGTGTGAGCAATTTGGAACAGTATGATTGAATGTAAGGGGACTGTTGGGCCTTGGGAGGGGGTCTGCACTTGAGTGAAAACCATTCCTGTGTTTATCAGGTGTATTTTTATGAGGGAGACATAGATGGGTTTATCTACATGATAGGTTGTGTGTGAGTAGAGCAAGGAGGAAACAGGAGTCAACTACAATTACGAGATTGAATGACGAGATCAAAAGGCAAAAAGACTTAAAGTCAGCCCATGATCATAAAATAGTGAGGATTAATGTACAGTTACATTATGTTGATTACTGGTAATTCTGATATAATTGTCAGAATTCTCATATCATTGCATCGCAGTTTTGTGTTGTAG
Organism: Platichthys flesus; assembly: GCF_949316205.1. Taxonomy (NCBI): domain Eukaryota; kingdom Metazoa; phylum Chordata; class Actinopteri; order Pleuronectiformes; family Pleuronectidae; genus Platichthys; species Platichthys flesus. Next base: position 7,594,480 of record NC_084945.1, on the reverse strand, counting down.
TATAGCTCGATTCTGTGTGTGTGTTTGAGTGTGTCAGCCTCCTGTGACATTGCTGTACTGAACTGTCCTGAGCTGCTGTCATCTCTGCCTGGAGACCCCATGATCATCACTGTTCCCCCAAAATCTTTGACAGATGGCTGGGGACCAGAGAAATGAACACGCTCAGCAATCTCTCTGGGTCAATGTGCATGTGTGTGTTTGTGTGTCTGTGCACTGAGTGGACAACACTTTTATCTGGTGACTCCAGCATATAGCACAGTGTACCGAACTGTATTATTTGTGCACAATTACATAACCATAGACTTTGAAGTTACCACAATAACATGTTGTTGGCTCTTAAGGAAATGTTACATATACAGTCACTCAGGAGACATTGTGAAAACTTATGAATGAACCACAACATATGACTTCTGCTGTTTTTGTGTTGCTTCACATGAACTATAAAAAAGGTTTACATGTTTTGAAATGAAATATTAAGTAGAGCTAAAAACAAGGAGTTTATCAATATTGTATTCTGATTATGATTTTAAGTATTTATTTAAGCAAAACTGCAAAAACAAATCAGAATCAGAAAATCTTGCAAGAATCTGCCTCCTTTTGGGAATGTGCTTCACAAGTTGACCCACACCCCAGCTCTCCCCCGGGTTTACAAGTCAATCGGTTCAGTAGTTAATGCGTAATCCTGGTGAAAGACAAACAAACAAACAAGAGGCAATTAAAACGTGACCTTCTTGACGTAGGTAATAAAAGTCAGTTACGTCTAATCACTTTGACGTAACAAACATAAGGTAACAGTTTGTTGCAGGTTTAGATCCAACATTAAACTCCCTACAGTAGAGAGACGACACTGTTAATCTACAAGTTTCTACAACACATTTTAATTCTACAGTTATTTTAGAAAAAGTCCTCGCTTAAAAAGCCACATGTTTTAACTGAGAACTATTTACTGTATTTTGGAGGGACAGATAGAGGGACTCTCTCTCTCGCTCTTATTCTCTATGCCTCTCTCACTCTCACTTTGCGCTCAGCATCTCAACAGAGTCCCACGCTGAGACCCTCACAGAGGGGTGTTTTTGTACTTCGCAGGGGTGCTGTTGGCAAAGAGCAGTCATGTTACTACAGAAATTTTAAAAAAGAGGGAGAGAAACGGAAGAGACCGGAGAATAGAAGGAATGTTAATGATGAATGAGCACAAATATGAACCATTTTTGGATCATCTAAACATAATAACTTTACAAAGAGATTATGGGTCTCTTTTTTCTATCCTTCCTTAATGTCTGATTCGTTAGTTAAATATACTGTCACATGCACCTAAAGGTTATTGGAATACAGTTGTTTCTCCCTGGGCTCAGCAGAGTTGGTGATACAACCCCATCACTGGAATCACCAGAGCTGACAGTCGGTATTAGCAGAAGACAAAAATAAGATGGGAAGCCAATTATATCAATAATGTTGTGACCATGTGCTTGAGCGGTCACAGAATATGGACAGAAGAGATTATGAGTATCCTCTGGGGATTTAGGGCCAAAGCATGGACAGTTTAGATGATTTTCAGCTGAAGAGCCTCTGGACGGATTTAGTATAAAGTATCAGGGTAAGATGGAAACAGATGGAGTCAGGAAAAGCTTAGGAGAGGTTGTCTGCCGCTTGTTTTAAGGACTGAGCTGCTCTTAAGGACTTCCTTGGAAACAGATTGTCCCCGTAAGAACCTTAACACACCGTAAAGAAGGGCCAGCCTAATTGGACTACTAGCAACCCCTGCTTTGAAACAGGCTCAACATACTGTGCAGGCAAATGTGTGTGTTTGAGAGACAGATAGAGAGAGAGAGAGACACTGCTGTATAGTTTTCTACAACATTAAAGTGCACGGACAAGCTTTACAGATCAGGCAAAATTTGAAACAAGCCTCGTTCCCCGAGTAGCAGCAAATCTGTGCTCATTAAAGAAGTATTGGTTGCTGATATACAGTGTTAAGGCGAGGTAAATTAATCCAATTTCACAGCAGGCTGGTGAGAGGTGAGGACAGCCGAGCCAAGGCTGCACTAATTAACCATATATCTGTCACTATCGATCGTATCAGAGGGCCCACCAAAACCTACCAGCCTCTTCTGGATCAAACACACAAAAAAACATGCATATACAGTATGTACTCCTAAACTGAGCAGCTACAACCTCCACAAACACTTTCCATACCTGAGCCATAATGAGTGGGAGTATGTGCCTTGTGCAGGCTTCTGCATGCGTGTTATATGCAACTGTGTCCGGCTTGATGACTGCGCTAATGCACCTTCGGATGACAGACCAGAGTGTGCTAGCAAAACGCTGCAGGCTAGCACAGCTGTTACAGATAAGGGGAGAACGAGAGGAGAGGAAAGAGGAGAGAAATGATGGAGTGGAAGAAATTGAACTTCAACAAGACACAGAGTCTATTTATAGCTTCTGAATAGACTGTAATTAAACACAGTGGTGATTTAACACAAATACTTAAAGTAGGAAGGCTCTTACATACCGTAAATAAAGATGGTTGACGCGTCTGCACTTTCTCCCGCTATCCAGAAATGAAGCCAAAATATCCCAGATACGAAGGCAGACATCTTGGCGGCAATGACGTTATTTGGAGTCGGTGTATAGTAGCAATCAGGGGATGGAGCCGTGGTATTGATACACGCGCTAAAACAATCCAAGCTGTCAATCACGATGTTCATATATCATCAAAATAACTAATTAAAGCCCAACTCACAGGAAAACACTTGAACAAACATCAGTGTGACAAGAGCTAGCTAAAATGACAGGAACCATCTTTGTTTGTGTTTGTAATGTGAAGTTTCTAGTTTGGCTCATGTCTCATCAACTAACATGGAGGATGTAGAGTTTGAGACCTATACTGCAGCCAGCCACTAGGGGGCGATTGAGATGCTTTGGCTTCAATTTCTCTGGCACAGTCATGTAAATCCATGGTTAAACACAGACTTAAATGCCGAGTTCAACTTAAGACATTAGCATGATAGCTTATTAGTAGTAAAGACAAAGGACAGCACAGGAAATAGTATTTACCTGCTTAAATAGCTTAAAAGTTATTCCAATTCCAATTCTATTGCAGATATATCTGAGGTAAGAGCAGAGGACAAAAATGGTTGTTTATGCAATAGAATACAGGACGGATACTGCAGATTCAACATGTGTAAAATAATTACAGTTTCCTGACAGATCCTGCTCCCATTCTATGATAGTAATTATCACCACACAGTCAAATAATTACAGTAGCAAGAAATTACAATTAAGCGATTGTGTGATTTACCGGGGACTCCCCATCACTATTGTGCCTGTGTGTGTGTGTGTGTGTGTGCGTGTGTGTGAACGAGCCTTACCCAGCAGATTACTCCACTGAGGCCAAGTCCCTACAGATGACATGTGATAGCAGATTAATAGCCTAACATATTAAAGTCACAAACCCTATTATTTCCCCCTGTATCTGTGCTTAATCAATTAATATCTAACAGCTTATTCACCAGTCAGAGATCCTCTGCGCCACCTTCAGTTTAATCTCAAATTAATGGTAAATGGCTTTGTATTTATATAGCACTTTTCTAGTCTTGATGACCACTAAAAGCGCTTTACACTACAGTTCTACATTCACCCAATCACGCACACATTCATACAGTGCATCTATTTGCAGCACTAAGTTATTCTATGGGGGGCCATTCTGGGTTCAGCATCTTGCCCAAGGACACTTCGGCATGCAGATGGGTCAGACTTGGGATCGAACTGCCGACCTTCAAGTTGGAGGACGACCACTCTACCACTCAGCCGCAGCCGCCCATCACACTGAATATACGTTTCATCTTTAATGTACAGTTCATTTAGGGTTATGCAAGTTCATGTATCGTAAGACTACATTCAAATCAAATATATCATAGTTAAGAAAACTAACCAATTAATATCATCAATATTATTCACGTTGATTCATTTATTCTACTTTATTTAATAGGACTTTTTATATTATAGTTGCTCAAATGATCTTTACCCTGTAAAAACTGCAGATCTAACAGGTGTAATTAGATTGATATTCTCTACTTTTAATCTATATTAACTAGTCTATCTTATTTTTCATATAAATTGATTATTTAGGTGCTTTGTTAGGAAGATTCTCTGACTTATTTCAAGTAAATGTCTCTTGCCTGGTCCTAAAAAGCCACTTTGACTTTATCTGACTTTGTTTGATTAGATACAAATAAAGGAGGCCGTCCCCTGAAGATTGTTTTTTACCTAACAGTACAATTGAATTAAATTAATGATAAAATCCTTTAAATGAAAGTATAGATATGTGTCATTTACACAGATAATATAAAATTAAATAGGAACTGTTGTTTCCAGTGTTTTACATTTCATTCCATGCTTTGTACAGATGAAACCTTTCTTGTACAAAAAAATCAAAGAGTGTGTTACTTCAATGACATGTGGTCTGTTCCGAGGCAGAGATTGGACTATTACTAAGCACCGCACAGTGATACTGACGGGTTCAAACCAAGTGTCCAAGCAAAGCAGACCTTTTAATCAAAGTGTGTTAAAGAGAAGCAGGGCCATCTGGTTTGCTGTGGATCAGAAGCAGTGATCGTGAGGATGATGTGACCCCGGCTGAACCTTCGTGCCGTGCATTTACACCATCTGATGTGTTAGTGCTGCAGTGCAGCCTCAGTCCCGAGCGCACTGATCGTATACAATCTGCAAGGCTCATTATGACAGAATATCGCAAACGGCTTAGTGCGTGTCAGACCTGGCAGTTTCGTGCCATGTACCTTTCCCACCACTGAAACAGACACCTCCTTACACCTCTGTTAAATTAGCAGGTATATGCAGGTTTTAAAGAAATGGGTAAACCTGCTAAAAAAGGATAATCGACTCCTTTCCCATTGCCAGTAGAGGAGTTTGGTTTCCGTCATAACTTTGCGCCATAAAAGGTGCAGCATCAGCAGATAGACTCCCGAAATGAAGAAGAAGAATGAATGAGTTTATGTCTCATCAGTGGCGTTCAGAGCCTTAGCCAATAAAAACCCTTTTTCTGCGTCATGTGATCCAGGAGTGAATCCTGATTTGTAACCATTCCCATTGCAGACAAAATCCAGATGTTAGCAGATGTTTTAGGTTTTTTTTTCCAAGGAAGTGAACAATTCTAGATGACTGATGTTCTACTGTTTCAGAGGTTAATTTATTTTTGCGTCGCTGATCTCTGGTGTCTCCTATTCGGTTAGACGTCTCACAAGGGGGGGTCAAGTATGTTGTTTCTTTAAGATCTATAAAACACTCTACAGACACCTGCATGAACGTACAGACACGCTAACACTTGTTCAATGCCAGATCAAGACACACAGATGCACATATCCATGACCGACGCTTAGATGTCCCACAGAAACTGGCCGCCCTCTCATCCTCGGGATAAAAGAGGAGATAATGCATTATACATTTCCTGCTCTCTTCAATGGTTCATTATAGTACAGTCAGACTCTGCCTTAAACAGGTTGTCTCTAATGAGACGAAGATGGCTACATAATCCCGTGTAACTCTGAAGTCATTTTCTGGCCGTGTCAATGCCTTCTCGTCCAAACTCGTACAGACGCCAGTGGTTTTCAGTCAAAATTCGTTTTTTAAGAGCATTTCGCCCACCTTGCATTTTTCTTCTGTAATTCCAGTTGAATATCTATAACTGCAGTGAACAGTGCGCTCATTATTTACACCACATTACAGTTGACTCTTTTGGTTTTCAAGATCGCTTTCTCCATCTATGAGATGCACCGATTTGAATCCAGGTAAAAGCCATTAATCCTCACTCGTTGATTACAATGAATCTCCAAACATCACAGACACAGATAAAGAGAGATTTTTTTTTAACTTTAGGTCCATCCAGTCCATCAGTAGGTCCATGTCTCAAAAGAGCATAACACCATGCCGACTTTTTAACCAATACAGACATTTTTATGATAAACGTGCAAAACATTCAAATTATTTATTTGCCTGTCACACCTGATCCTTTTTTCTGGTTGTTGCTTGAAGTCATTATGCAATTATTGTAAAGAGGTGTTGTATAAAAGCTCATACGAACACACCAAAGTTATAATGATGCCTTTATGACTCCGATTTTGCACGTTCTGAGGAGCATGTGAATGCATAGAGAGACAGGCAGACTATCGGCTCATTGATACTGTCTGTAGCTACTGTTATTCCGGGTTTCTCCACTGTGTGTGAATGCCTGTTGATGGTTTTGAAAAGATAAAATATTCAGATTTTGCCTCTTGTCAGAACAAAACTTTTTGGAAGGTAAAACAGCTGTAGACAGATGTTCTACATGTCTACTATAATTCTAATATTACAATAATCTAATATTAAAGACCAGTGCGTTATTATGATGCTGGTCTGCAGTTTTATTACTTGCTCTTGTCTTATGTGATTCTTTCTTTGTGTTGCTTTACTCCTTGTGAACAAAGTGCCCCTCCATATGTTTTTATGGCTAGACTCCATATGTTGGGAGTACTCTGAGTCAACTGTATGTTCTTAAAGCCGGGGTGAAATGTAACCAGGGCTGTGGTTTTAAAGCCTTTGAACAGATTTAGACGGTAAATACCTTACTTAGCTCCACAGTAAACAGATATATTGGATAGGACTGACGCTGATCTCGTTAGGTTGTGTCCTTTCGTAGGAGAAGCAGGATTGAGAGATCTGAGGGTTGACCTCAGAGCTTGTTAATGTAGCATCATGAAATCCCACTGTGGCAGGTTGTGTTTCATTTGCCTTTAATTTCCGACTCAGCATTTATCCACAACTTATACAATGTTTTTTAATTGAAGAAATTTGCCACTTCTATATAATTCAATTTTTTGGGGGGGTTCTTTAAAGCTCAATTTCAGGTCTCACAGCAAACTGTAATATGCTTCATATGTAAATTCTTAAAATACGTTTCGTAAAAATTTCAATGTGGAGCATTTCCTGGCAACTTGAAGTAACAGATTGCAACAAACCTAATCTCCTCGTCTCTCACTATTCATACAAAATGTAGGAAAACCTTCAGGTCACATTAAAACACAAAAGGCTCAGACTATATCCAGAGTTCGTGTTTTTCTTCTGAGTTGAAATGTGTTGGAGCAACATGACCGACTCTGGGGGAGAAAATGAATTAAATAAACATTCATAATAAAGGACTCATTCTAATGAAACAAGAAGACAATCTTACTTTCCATCTATCTACATTTAAATATACAGTATATAAATATATGTATAAAAAGGAATGTATATATACTTATTTATATAATTGTATTTCATTTCTGCCAGCATTTCTAAATTCTTAAATTTTAAGTTACTCTTAGACATAGATGAGTTATAGCACCTTCCATGTATTGTCTCCTGTCTTGTTGTATGATATTGTTTTTCTTTAGCGCTGCCAAGAATTGACAACTGATTTTTGGAGCAACTCTTTTGTGAGTTTGACTCTGGGCCTGCTCTGGTAAAAACTGCTTCCAGGAAGCAGCCATATGCTCGCTCTCCGAGTTTGACACTGACAAAAGCTTTCGCTGTCTCCCGCCCACTCTGCCTGCCCTCCACACTTCCAATAGACGCCGAACTGCAGCACGTTTGCAGGATAACATGGACGCGAGCGCTCGAGGGCTTGGGGGCTCACCAGATTCGTTCAGAGTTACAGTAGACTCAGTGCTTGTTAGCCTGTTAGCCTGTGGATATTATTCCTGCTGCCTGTGGAGTTTGGAGACACTCGTTGCTTTTATTGTCGCCAAGTCATTTCTGCTACTGTGATGATACAAAAAACTAAAAAACACATATTGTAGCATCAACACAAGGCGGGAAAGGAAACCACGTCTTGATTTCATGTGTTCTCAGTATAAAACAGGATTTTCTTCCACTTAAATCAATACCCACACATTATGTACATTCACCCTTCACCAAAGACGATGCTCTACAAACCAATCGATGTCAAGTCAATTACAATGTGAAACAGGATCGAATGTAAACTTTGTGACAATAGCAAGAACCTTAGTTCAGACTTTTAGGTGTGAAAATGCCCTTACATTCAACAATAAATCGTCTGGAAAATAATTATTAACCCCTACAATTCAGTGACAGCTATTCAGTTATAACATGCTCACACATGCACACACACACACACACAAACAAACACACACACACACACACACTACTCTGGTGAAATCTACTTTTACTGTGGGGATTAAATGCAAGTGAAATCCCCGGTGGGGTTTAAATTTTGTGTTTTTGCATCACCAGCTCCTTCAAAGCTGTCAGAATCGTTCAGTAGATTCCGGAGGTGATAATCCATGAGGCCATCCTCTGCCAGCTCTTCCTAGATTCAAACTGTGCACTTTGTTTTCCTCTGATCTCAGAGGGGTGGAATTGTCATTTTTATAACACAACAAAACCTTTCTAACCTTCTAACCCACATCATTATTATAATTTTATGTGTTTCCTCCTTTTCTTCTAAGACTTAATAATTAATATGCTCTACAGTTTGCGGTAGTGTCTGGTAGTCTTACCACTATGTTCCGAAATCCTTAACTGACAGTTAAATACAAAATATGTAGCCTACTGTACAATTACAGCTAAAGAAGGCCTACATTTGTTTTAAATATTGTTTTAAACAGATATGAATACATTAAATGGTTGGTTCCCCCACAAACAATGCGGCATGTAGAGTATTTCGACCTAAATCGCATATTAATATCTAAAAGAGTTGTCAGAGTATTTGGTTAGGGTTAGGGTTAGACATACAGCAGTTAGGTAGTGGATGTTATGTTGAAGTGAATCATAATCAGTCTATGCGCTGTAACATGTAACAGATATATGAATGGAATATTCTCATGTTAACATCACAACTGTAGTAAAATCTAATTCAGAATAAGGTCAATAGTCCGATTATTGATTTAAAGCAAACATAGTAAATGAAAAGCATTGGCTAGTCTCATGTTGACTAAATGTTTCTTTTGGTAAGTTTAATGACTTATTGACAACTGGTTCATCCGAAAACATGTAGTGACCATCCTATCTGAATTACGCCAACGCCCACCTGTCAACTATTCAAACCTTCATAAAGTTGGCGTAACTGCAGCCGACTATGGTTAAAATTACACAGAGTCTCTAGAGTCTATACCAGGAGGAGGGAGTAATACTGAGTATTGTTCCATTGGATATTATCCAGGACTTGCTGGTCTTGGTAAAGCAAAGACCGACTCTTAAAACCTGATTGTTTACTCATCGTTGGTGATGTGAGTACTTCAGGCCCTAATTCAGCCTCATAGTTATTATCTGTCCAAAGAGGAAACCGGTGCTAGAACCATTTCCTGACAGAAGAAGGCTCAGAAAACGAGAAAAAAAAACTACAAAGTGAAAGACAATGACCTCACACCAACATTATGGTTATGGTTATCTTCCCTTGTGGTGGCTAAGAGGCTGACTGGCTAATAGACATCGGTATCTGGTCAGCTGAGGAGACGGAGCGGAGACAATGCGATCATTACAGCTGGTTGGCTTCCAGGAGGCAGTAGATGAAGTGTAGACAGAGGAAGAAGGGATAAAGAAGGAGTGGTGAAGGGATCAAGAGAAAAAAGGGTGATGGTGGGGAGAAGACCACAGAAGGAGATAGAAGAAGGGAAACTGTTGCCATTGTGTATCTGCGCTGTGCGTGTCTTTGTGAGTGTGTGTGTGTGTGAGTACTACTCATGTTGTGGGGACCTTCATTTGTTTACAGTCACATTGTTATAATTTAAATGGTAAGGCAAATACTAGTTATGGTTAAGGTTAGCCTAGTTTCCTGGAAATGAATGTTAGTCAATGCTTTGTCGTGTGTGTGTGTGTGTGTGTGTGTGTGTGTGTGTGTGTGTGTGTGCGGGGGCAGTGTGTAAGAGAAGAGCAATAAGGCCGTGGTTCTTCGAGACTCACTCTCACTGTCACATCAATCAGACTACAGCATCACACACACACTCACGCACCCAACACCACGGCTATATCTTTGCTCTCATTAGTGCAGTTGTAGAAAAATATGCCACGCAAGTGAACACAGGAGTCTGTTTTAAATGAAATGATATAATGAAAATGTATTCTTGCCTTGACTTGCATGAACAGTTTGACATTTTGGGGGAAATGCGTATTGCCTTTCTTGGTGAGCGTCAGTTGAGAAGATCGGAGTCGCTCTCATGTCTGTGTGGTAAACAGGAAACTGAAGTCAGCAGCTAGGTAGCTTAGCTTAGCATAAAGTCTAGAACCAGGAGGAAACAGCCACCCTGACTTTGTCTTAGCAACATGATCCTTCCTGCTTCTCAGGTGGCTAAGGAAATTTCATACAATATGACTCAGCTTTGGACAACAGGAACTTTTAGGGTTTGTTTTCACACGTGAATGATCCCGACCAAAGTTCATTTGTATGATGTGGTTAGTTGCAATTTAGAGAGCAGGCTAAAAACCTTTGTATGACAAATGCACGTCCTGTCGTCCTCATCGATGTGAGCTGCGTCTACACATGTACGACAGTGGTAGGAAGACGGGTGTGTTTGACGAGGTTATGTTGTAAATTTAGTGTGTGTGTGTGTGGGGGGGGGGGGTGTCAGACACGATGATGACACTAGTTCAAATGCACCAAATGTACCTCCTTGTTATACAAACATTATATTGTCAGAAGAATGCAAGCATCATTCGACCCTGGGCAACTCTGTCTCTGGAGAGGCCACGTAGGCTTCTGCTTTCTTTCTTCTTCTATTCTTTGATGCCGGCTCTTCTTCCTAGAGTTGGTTCATCTATCCCAAAAGAGCCAAACCATGGTTTAGTTTGCTCCAGACCAAGAACACCTCTTTTGGTCTCACAAAATTGTGAGACCAATTGTTGGCTCAAATATGTTCACATTAAACTTTTGATTGTTGAAAGGTCAATTTAAACCCATCTAGTGCTTGGAAAGTGTTTCATCAAATCTGTTTTTATTTTAAGCATTATTTTGTAATTGCGGCGCATTTCCCCCATCAAGTATTTAGTTTGCTCTCTAAGACAAAATACCCAAATTACTGTATAAACTGCATCTCAGTGCAAAATGCCGACAGCTCACATTGCACTACCTCTATTAAATTCTGTCAGCAACTGGTTGTGTCTCTCTCCCGACCTATGAGCCAGTATACTGGGTACGAATGTCATTGTCAGGAAAAAACACTAAACTGCTGGGTGTCACGTGTTCAGGACATAGAGCCGCAGATTTTAAAGGTGCGACAATACGTCCTAATCCCTGGGTGGGGTGTGGTATTAAAAAAAATCCTATTCCTGGCACTCAAGTGAATGGTTAAAAACAAAAGGCCTTTAATGACTGTGGGCTAGAGCATTATAAAAATTCACCAGCGCATATCACCATGGAAAACATGCCCTCCTCAGGGTATGTGGGGAAAGTGTATGTGCCAATATGTGTTGGAATGTGAGACACACAACCCCTTGAAACCTAAAATTACACTTCAATTTTTCTACAGATGAAACAAAGGGGATACAATGCGTTATCATTGTATGTATTTTCAAAATGTCTCTTTGAAGACAAGATCATTTGGCCTCGTTTTCTTGAATCTTAAGCTGAAGCCGGCAAATCTTACAAATAAACTATGAAGGGAAATTCAGACAAAAGAGCATACATTTTTAAAATTTGCCCAGGTACTTGGGTTTATGCAAAAAGCTGCAGTGTGTTATTTATAATGCAATGACAATATGGGTACAGAATATATTATAGTTGTTGTCTTTCAGCATCAGCTCCTGGGAGGGGATTCAATCAGGGGCAGGGAGGATGTAAAATAAAGGAGGCTGAATTTTTTGGTTAAAAATATCTGCGTTTTCTGCACAAAATATATAAATAATCACAAACTTAGCATACACATTCATTTTATAGTCACTGGTACACACATTCGAACACACGCACACACACTCACAGACAAACACAGGGCTACAGGGTGTGCCCAGCATCAGCCAGAGTACTCTCTGTGCCTGTTCCCTTTCTCCTGGTGCCCTTATTGGTTCTTGTCCAATCTGGCCATCCAATCACATCAGGCAGAGCGAGTCTGTGCATAGACTTGCAAATACTCTGCGGTTGTACAACAACACCCGACAACCACCACCATTATCTGTGTTTCCTTATATGTCTGTTTCTCATTCGCTTATCCTTTACGAGGTGATGAATGACATGTGGTGAATGTAAATTGTTCTATTCTCTTCTAATTACAAATACTGTCGATCCTTCTCTCTCTCTCTCTCTCTCTCTGTATATATATATATATATATATATATATATATATCTATATATATATTCTACCTTACATACAGTACATCCAGATCCATTCTTTTAATGTTGCTTTGCCAAATGCATCTGTACAAACTGTTGTTGTTTTCCTGAGCCTGTCATTTAGTCGAGTAGAAGCTTATAAAGCTGTAGTGAATTATTAAGCAGGGTGAATTATTGGGCTGGAGCGAGAGAGAGCGAGAGACAGAAAGAGAGAGGAGGGGAGAGAGAGAGAGAGGTCTGGACAAAAATAGGTCAACCTAGCAGTGGCAACCCAGGCAAGTAGAAATGATTCTCACTCTGAGGAGGAGCTTTGTGTGTGTGTGTGTGCGTGCGTGTGTGTGTGTCTGGGGATGCTGCATATTTGTCAGCAGCTCACGGTGTAATGCTAATTCAAAACAAAGCAACTTAAGAGGAAGGGTTTCTTTGGTTTCTATAAAGGAAAAGCTTAATGTTAAGACTCGAGTAGATCATGAAGTCAAGTCCAAAAAGAAACATCAGCAACATCAGCATAAACACATTTGGGAGATAAGTAATGAATTTGTGGATTGTGTTTAGAACTTTAACCAACTTCCATTCAAAATGTGCCACATTTGAGGTTCCATTTCATCCTATTTAATACATTTTACACAACTACATGTATATGACAGCTATAATTAAGTGACTTTTGAAAATCAAGAGTTTATATGAACAAAAACACATGTTGGGGTATAAAGAAAGTAACAAGCACACTGTTGAACCCCTTTTCCACTGGTAAAAAAACCCACCATCATCTATCTATAGCTTTTGTCTGCAATAGAAATGGAAACAATCACCATTCACTCCCAGTTCAAATGAAGCTGCAGGAGACACAGGTTTTCTTTGGCTCCAGCTGTGACGTAAATGTGACACTACTGCACTAATTTGGGAGACAGCCAGGTGAGAGAGTGCCTCAGTCTTCGTCCGTGACGTCAAACATGATGCATCAGGGAAAAAAATTACAGAATAGAAAGCTTCTCGACTGGCAATGGGAAAATCGCGAGTTGTAAAGTCACGGGAAGCCTCTTGCATACCTGCTAATTTTGGTGTAGAAGAGGTTTCGGAGATGTCTTGTCATCTTTCGCATGTTTAAGAGTTGTACGCAGTTCAACCAAATAGACAAGTCCCCTATAACTTCTCAGAAGGTTTCATTTAAATGATTGTTCCATACGTAAAGATGTAATCTTATCAAACATTTCATAAAATATAAAAAATGTACATCACAAAAATGAAAACCGATATACTTGTACATGTATGAAGCAGAACTTTGTTCAAAGATTCATTCATCATCTCACAACACATCAGATTTATCAGGAATGCAGGCTGGAATTTGATTGCATCTGTTACACCTGCACAAACCTTCACTTGGACTCAAGAAGGACGACCTGATGCTCTAAGGCCTTGGTGGTCAAAGGGTCAAGGTCACTGTGACCTCACTGTTCTGGCCTCACAAACACTAATAGCTGATTAGAATTTATTAAATTGGACAAAAACGTTATCATCGACTCAAAGGTGAACTCATTCGATTTTTGCCAGAAAGTTGATGGTCGTTATGATCTCAAAAAATAGATTTTTGTCAAAAATGTAAGTGTTTTCTCAAGAATTCACATGTTTATGAATTATAACCAAATGTAAATAATTTCATCAAATTCCTTTAAGCTTTCACTGCATGTTTTATATCTGAATGTTAACTTTCCCCTTTCTTGAGATGTCTTAGGAACGTCTGGAGAGATAATGACAACATGCAATTACTTTCATTAAATCTTTTCAAATTCTCCCCTGTAGACATTATATGTGTCAGGACCCTAGACTGTATGGTCAGGACAGACATGGGTGTCAACAGTAATTTCACCGTTTCACAAGGCGTTAATTCTAGTTCCACTTATTTCACTTTTTCATGTAACATTCAGTGGTACTGGTGTGATTATAAACCTCTTTCAGGTTCAGAAATCAAATGAACATTCCTGCGTGTTTTCCAGTTAAACTTTAAAACACCAAACCGAGTTTTGTGCACAGGGTAATTGCCAAATTGAACATGAAAAGGTCAAACTTAAAAAAAATGTCCTAAAGCATGGTCTTGTTCAAAGTATAATTCAACATTGATGTGTAATGGGGCAAGGTGTGACATAACCATGGAAATTAGCCGCAGAACATTAGAAAACAAAAGTTTGTGGATCTACTTTGTAGTGTGATTTCACAGCAGAGAAACTCACCTGCATTCACCTTCTCAGTATTGAAAAGGCTTTGAGGACACAGAGAATTGTTTGTGAATTCTGCATCTGAACAGATAAAATGTAAAATTGCATCTTTTCTTTTGCTGTTTTTTTTCCCATGACCTCAGTAAACCTGCTCACCAGTGCACCATCGTTTCATGACAAAGAATAAGTCGCTCTAAGACTCATTACATTATTTTTTAAATCCAGTCAGACTGCAGAATTCAGGTCTCTGATTTACCATCTATATATAATCTGCTGGATTCTATGGCTGCTGCTCAGATCATAATGCAGCCTGTGCTTTACTGCAGCACAGACAGTTCAGCGAGAGTTCAGGAGGGAGCCAAGAGTGTTTTTTGGGTTTTTTGGATTTTCACTTGTGATCAAGTTTTTATCGTTGTTGGAAATATTGGCTGCAGAGAAAAAATCGCAACATCTGAAGACCTGTGTGTCCTGCAGGGAACAGATCCACCAGTAAAGTTACCAAACAGCCGAGAGTGTTACCACTGAGCAGTGTCACCCCACCCTGTGTCAAAACGAGTGTGTGTGTGTGTGTGTGTGTGTGTGTGTAGGTTCAAAACTTCTGTGTTTCTTTGTGTGTATGTGGCTATATGTGAGTACCCATTTGATGAGGATACTTCCTTATCTGTGCATGTGTGCATCTGTGAAGGGGTGAAGAGGTTTATGTGTGTGTGTGTGTATGAGAGAGAGAGAGAGCGAGAGAGAGAGAGAGAAAGAGAGAGAAAGAGAGAGAGAGAGAGAGAGAGAGAGAGAGAGAGAAGCATGACCTACATTTGGCAAAGCTCATCGTATGAGCATGAAACTGCCTAACATCACCCCAGAGCTCCTCAGCACAGAGCCACACGATTGGCTGCTCTCAGCTCCAGCCTGACAACAGCACTGGCATCACCCAGGGGGAGGGGGAGGGGAGAGAGAGAGAGGGGTAGAGAGAGACGGAGAGAGAGAGAGATGAGGGCACAGGGAGGAGGTACATACATTAAATTGAAAAGAGGAGAAGATGCAAATAGACGATTGGGTAAAAGGAGAAATAAGAAGGAGAGTGTGAGAGTGAGGGAAATGCTCCAATTAGAGACAGTAATGCTTGTGAGTGTGTGTGTATACTTGTTTATGCACATTTTGGGAACTCACTTACATTAAAAAGGACTTGCATCCATTTGCAGACAAGAAGTTGGTCCCCACAAGGTACACTATTAGTTTATGTAGTAGGTAGTGAAGACCTTTTTAGCATCTGAGCTCTCTGACGATCTGATGGTCTCATGTTCCATCACTTTCAACCGGATTTTAAAATATCTCAGGAACCGTTTGATGGTTTGCCAGGAAATTGAATAGACATTTGTTATTCCAGTCTGAACAACTGGACACACCTTCATCTCGCCCTCAGGATGAAGCCTCATGGTGACTTTGTTGAACCCATCTCTTTTCCTATAGCGCCACCATTTAGGTTACATTTTTTTATTTGTGCAATGCCCTCACAAAATACCTGTAAAACTAATAATACTCCTATCAGCCTTATCTCTTCTTTGTGTTTAGCTCTAATTAGCAAATGTTAGCACGCTACCACCCTTAACTAAGAGCAGCTGTAATGATTGTAAGGCTGCATTCATACTACTCCTTGTATGTGTAGGCCAACATGGCCAATAAAGCTGATTCTGATTCTACTACATTTTCATTGGAAATCTGCATTTTCAAACTAAAACAAGCGTTTTGGCTGTTATAAACCCCCGTCCATTCTAGCACGCCCTGAAAACGCACATGAAGTGCCCACTCACGTAAACTGGGCATGCGCATGCTGGTGTTAACAAAATTGTTATCTCCTAAAATAACATCTCATCTCACACACATGTAGCAGTTGTATCATTGTAAAATGCTGAAGTTAACTGCCGGGTTGTTTCCTTCTGTAAAGTGGGTCATGTGATAGGAGCCTGACGAATAAGCACCGGTTAGGTCATGACTGAAAACGACCCAATCAGCAAGAAGGTGTAAGTGTCCAATTCATCGTTTCCAAACCTGTTTCTGCTCGTACAGACTAATACGCATTCCCGGAGTTTTCACACTAAAACGGAAGCAGCAGCGTTTCCAGACGTCTCCATTTTCACAGCACCAACCGCCTGGAGCAGAGTTGTTGGAGTGTGGTTGTAGCCTGAGTCTTGATCGGTGACGGTAAAGGTTAGTTTTCAGACCATGTTAGACTAACGGCTGGGGTAGACATCATGTGGTTATTTTAAGAAACAAAGGCACGTTTTTTCTGAGTGTATGTGTGTGTGTGTGCACAATTGTGTGGTGTGCAGACTTCGGTGTCTTTGGTCATGTGTCACAATAGAGTCGAAGATTTGTGGCATTGCACCTCTAGAGCTGACACACACACACACACTCTCTCCTCTGCCTCTGTATCCCATTCTGTCTCTCTCTCTCTCTCTCCCTGAGATCCCCAGGCACACAGCATTATGGGAATCACTCTGGCACTGCTCTCGCTCTTCACAGCTTTAATCTTTAAGTTGTTTCCATAGAAACGACTACATTCACTCGGTTGACAACTGTCCAATTGCTTCCAGAGCTATAGAAGAATGCCCTCGCTCAACACAAACCGCCTCCTCACACCAGCAGCGGAGGAACGTCTTAGTCACCGCAGAGCCACCGATCCATTGATCAGAAATAATGAAGAGTCAGTATTGATGACGGCAGGCACACGGGGCCACAAATAACTGCATCCAGTTGATTTTTGTTCTTTCTAGAATTATACACCGTTCAGCTCAGCTGTAAGTTCTAGAATCTAAGGTGTGTCAATAATTCAATGACACCGAAGTAGAGGCTCCGCTGCAGGCAGGAGACAAGGCAATCGACATTTAGCAGGTGATGCGTTCAGTGAGCTCACAGCCCAGCCTGGGTTATTTCAGGTTGAGGCAGTGGCAGTAGATCCCCTCCCTGTTATCAGGTTCAGCATGTTGGTGTTTCCTCAGTCGCCTCAGAAGCCCTTCATCCTCCCTTCTCCCTCTCTCAGTACACATCGCTGTCTGTCTCTCAGGAAATATATATGCTTTTAATTTGAAAGGCTGGATTTACAAGGACAATTAATAGGCTCACACACACACACAGATGTGCATGTACCTGCAAACTCACATAAAAGGGGACACACACACGGACACACATACACACACACACACACACACACACACACACACACACACACACACACACACACACACACACACACACACACACACACACACACACACACACACACACACACACACACACACACACACACACACACACACACACACACACACACACACACAATGACCAGTGGTAGGAGTCTTCCACGACACATGCACAGCAGGAGTTTCCCCCCCCCTCCCCTGGCATATGTGCCGGTTTCCATGGAGACACGCAGTTAAAAATAACATGGGCGATGGCTTGTCTTGTGCCATTCCACCAACATGGCTGAAGTATTCACAAACACTATCACTCACGCACAAGCGCACACACACACACACTTTTAGAATTAGTTTAAGTCGCACACACACTGAACAATATGAAAACACACACACACTCAGCCACCATCATTATTGGCATGATGGTTGCATTTATTCCCACCTTCCTGCCACTGGTCTCCTCAGTGGCAGAGCAGTAGCAGGACGCCATTTATCCTCATCTGTGGCCTGAAGCAGCCGTCGAGAGAAACAAAGGATCTGTGGGTTCGATTCCAACCATCGAGGTTATTCACTCAAACCGATGCTACTTGTAGTAAGTAACTTTGAAAAGCAGATGAATGTGTAGTGTGACACTTACCTGGCATAACATTTAATCCAAACCCAAAGACCCCTGTGTGTGCGTGTGTGTGAATCAATTCTTATTAGTCTACATCTATTTAAACAAATGCGCAGGTTGAAAAAACAGGATCGACCAAGTACAATAGAAGAGAAACATGATTCCTCTGCTTAACACCATTCTTTTATTCCCCTCCATATTTCCTTCACTGATTACTGCCTCTTTAGGAACAATGCTGCAATATTGATGAGGGCTGGGGAAATACAGAAGCCTCAAAAAGGTTGAGCGAGAAAATGAAGCTCTACAACAACATGAGATAATAAAACATTGAACTCCTGCTGCTGCTTTTCTCAGCAACCGCGTGTTGACTGACAAAGAAATGTATTTGTGGTATTTTGACCGGTTCAGTTCATCTTTATTTGCCACACATTTGGTAAACTCCTTGTTTCTGACGGAATATTTTATTTTAAATTTAGGTTGTGAGAATACAGGGATTGTATGTCGATTGTATGTCGTCCGTGCTGTTAAGTCGTGATTCAAATCTGTGATTCTGAGCTGTAAAAAAGGGACTTGACTTGAACACTTTGATGACAATGAGATTTGAGAGCTCTTGGTGATTAGGACTGGTGCTGATGTTGAGGAGCTTTAAACAAAAACATATGTTTTCCACAGCGGAATGACGTCATGAGGTGCCACCTGCTCATAAGCTCTACTCAGATACCGCCCCTCACCTGAATCCGGGAGATTGTCCTGTTGTTGTGAACACATCTGACCAAGAGAATCCCAGGCTGATATTTACATCGTCTTTTTTCTAACCCTAACCCTTTTTCACATCACCTTTTAAATTATTAATTTTCTTATTTTTATTGTCCTTTCACTGCTTTTATGGCTTCAAGTTTTTATGTGAGTCTTATATTTATTAAACTTATTTGAACACTAATTTATTTTAGAACATTGCCCGCTGCCAATGGTTGTAGTTGCATTTCTGCTTTGCTCTAAAAGCACTTTGTAAGCTCTGTTTTTATACCTGCTGTATAAATAAAGGTTATTATTATTATTAATTGTTAAAGTCAAAGTCTGAAGGAAGTCCAGACCCAATTGTTTGGAGTTCATGTCTGAAAACGGCCTTACTAACTGTATTTCAAAGATGTTGATGAGAAGATTCAAACAACTCGTGCCTGTACAATGGATTTTAAACTGCAGGCAATAGCACGTTACCATAGCTTAGCATGAAGCCTGGAAAATGGGAACAAGCTAGCCTGCTAACACAGGTAACAACATTCTCTTTGTGCAATCCACCTACCAAACAAAAGAAGTAGACAGAAACATAACCTCATTCCGTCATGTGTGAAGTAATGAAACCACCGGATTGAATAGTTTGGGTAACGAATAAATAAATAAAATATCAGATATTAATTGGGGCATTTTGGAGGTGGTATCACATGAGTGGATTTGCACAAGAGAAGTAAAAAGTCTCATTTAACCTTTAAATAGGAGAGAAAATATGTTGCACTGAAAACAAAGTGTAGAATAGCAGCAGAGGTTCCCAGATAATAATGTTTTCACAGAATAGTGACCTGATTTCCACCATTAAGACATTATAACAGCTCAGGATGCACACTGGGATTTGTTTGTATGTTGGATCATCCCTTCAGTAAATCTTTCTGTCGTATAGAAACTATATGATAAACATATGGCAGCAATTGTAAATCCAGCCAACATCTCAGCTGTGTGACTCAGGCCACACACACACATGCAGCACACTATGTTGTTGCCACACACATGCACCGTCTCTGACTTAGTGTAGTGTCCATACTGTGCCACTAAGGGGCAGTACAGGAGCACTTTGAGTGGAGTCTGTTATTATTGGGTAAACAGTGTGTGCAGAGCCAGGAAATAATCCCTTGAACATTTAACCTGCTGTTATGTTGTTGATATTTTCTCTGGCTCGTCGGGCTCGCAGTGACGTGGCGGCTGCTATAAATACAACTTTTGGCTGTGTTGTGAGACACATGGCTCGCCATTGCCTGCGCTCACAGACAGGCCTCCAACCCGAACACTGGAGAAACGTGCCCTCGTTCGGTGTAACACAAATGCTGTGCGGGTCAGAGGGAGTGAAGAGGAGGAGGAAGAGGGGGAGGAGGAGGAGGAGGGGATGAACAATAGTGCAGGTGTGCAGCCTGAAAAAGAAGGGATGGGAAGAGGGAACGGGGCAGAATGATTTATTAATGTTGTGAGGAAGAAAAGAGACAAAGAGAGATAAACATTACGAAACAGAAAGAGAGAGAGGTATTTTACAATTATTCATTCATCATCACTTCTTATGTTGAGGCTCATGTGCAACAAAACAAATCGAACTAGAACTGCACTCGGTATAGAGTGTAGACTTCCGCCAGTACCCAACAGTCCTGTTAAATCAAAATTTAGGCAGTGTCACGTTTCTCAGCTTCACGTTGGAGCTAATTAAAGAGTTTTAGCCTCATTCGTTACAGTGGCTGAAAATAAGCCACATTTAAATCTACTAGATCCAGTTTTTTATAAGGATCAATACAAAATTGTAAAAAGATACACACCCCCTAACACCTGGGGATATTTTCATCAAGGTTCACACATAATTTCCCAGGAAATACTAAATGGATCTAGATAAGAACATTTTTATGTTTTGGTCGTTGATATGTATTGAGTGAATGTTTTGTACAATTTGGTGCAGCTTGATTGAATTCAAGGGAATGAAAACTAGGAAATGTTCATCTTTCCACAATCCAAATTTCATGACAACCCATCCTTTAGTTTTTGTGTGACGCTGCTTAACTAACAAACAACAAAAATACCCTGGCTGAGGTAATAGAGCTAAAAGGTGAAAGGATATGTGAGCATGATGTCTAAATAAAAAAGCAAGTCTCTGAGAGTGAGTTTTAACTGACTTTAAAGATGATGCTAATGAAGTGGTTTGGCCCAAGCTGCTTGGACAGGACCAGTCATTAGGGCCCTTTCCAAGAAGCTCAGGTTCCTGTGCCGTGGAAAGGTCTGTGATCCTGCCTGATGTTTCATGATCACTCAACAGCACAACCGACAAACAGCCCCAGGGACGAGAAGCTATTAAAGGCCTCCCAGCAGTCCTGTTGAGGAACCCAAGTACTAACTGAGGCAAACCACATGAAACATCCTTACATTTAATAATCACCACCTCCTCTGCTCCTGCTGATGTTGACCGCTGCGGCGGAGCGCGTGCAGACACGTCGCTGGCTCTGAGTGTGTGTTGGGATATTTTCAGTGTGTCTGCGTTTTTTTCCCAGCAACAGCGGGAGGCTGGGAGCTGCCCGAGCACACTGCCAGCTCCCCCAGCTCCACTCCAAAGTCAGTGAACTGCCAGAGCTCCAGATTACAGCAGATTACCAGGCAGGGTGCTCACAGACTCTCTCTGTTTGTGTGTGCGTCATGCTGTTTATTGTGCGAGGGGATTCTGACTCCTCAGAATCAAAAGTAGACAAAGAGAAAGTTTACACCGGCTTGGACTGAGTGAAATTAAGATGTTATGTGCTGCATCTCATTTTGCCTTCATCGTTATGCTTTAAAATGTCAGATTTGCTCTAAATGTCAAACATTTATCGATCATTTGACTGTAAAAACGTATGTTTTAACACCAGCACATACTCAGGTGTACTCACACATACACAACCTTAGATCATGACTCTTTGGTGGCAGCAATAGAAGGATTGAGCACGTGATACATATTCCCAGCATGTGGTGGATTAATACATTAATACTTCATGGCTGATTCCCCCTCCCTCCACATCATAAAGAGATTACAGTCAGTGACAGGCCATGCCCAGGCGGGACCCTACCATCTGACGGGGGTGGACCGTGGAGACGAACGAGACGGGACGGAGACGTGTTTTGAGTTTGCGAGGAAGCGTGGGTGCCCCGTCGTTCCTCGTGAGGGAGATGTAGCTCTCAGCGAGGCCAAACTGAGGCGCACACAAAGAAGAAGCGATATTTCTTATTCAGTGGCCGCGTTGGGTCGGCTGAAGGGAGGCGAGCAGGGACAGCAGGTGGGGGGGAGGCCGGGTGGGGGAAGAGTCTGAGGCTGCAGATGTTGCTCGTCTGGATGTTGGTCTTGCACAGGGTTGTGTTAAGGTCTGCAGGAGGAAATAAGGTGCCGCTACTGAGAGACAGATGACAAGGAGTCTGCAGGAGAAAGGGAAGAAAGACTGAGAAAGAAAGAAAAGAAAGTAGGAGGACCATGGCTTTGGTTTGTCTTGGTTTAGGCTGCGTCCCTGTGCGATCCAGAGGTACGGACTATAACTAACATCCTTTAAATTCACCATTACTGTTAACATTGTTCATGATGTTCATTTCATTCGAATCAATCCTGCTCACTTTCATTGACAATTATTATTTCTGATTTAATTAGATGCCTTTTTAGCAGATTCATGTTAAATCACTATATGTGCTCACTTCACTGTTGTGGGCATGATGATGTTGTGTTGTTATGACCTGAGTTGTGTGTTCAACCCAATCCTAAAATCCTACATTTTTCCAATACATCAAATATATACAGAAATCAAATGTGTCAGGTTGAACTGCATACAGTGGTGGGATGTAAGTACATTTGTTACTGTATTTAAGTAAAGTACACAACAATGTGCTTAAGTAGATCTATTTTCAGGTACTTTTTACCTTAAGTCCACTCCATATAATCAGCAAATTTCTGTCCTTTCTACTCCACTACATTTTTACAATGAGTTTTTAAAAGTAATCAGTAATGAGAGGGGTATTGATCCACTGATCCAATCAAGTCACATTTAGAACGTGCCTCCTTCAACAAGAGCAAAATGCATCAGCAGCAGCTTCTCTGGTGAAGAAACATCAAAAATGGGTTCAGGTGTCAGAGGAGGCCAACGCCAAGACTCAGTCCTAATGATGTAGTACAGGGAATAAGCTACACCGTGCAAGTACTTTAGATTACTACTCTAATACTTGAGGTTTATTTAAAAGCAAGACCTTTTTTACTTTTACTCAAGTATAACTTCATTGTGGTACTTTTACTTTAGTATGTTTTTGTACTTTCAAATGGAGCAGTGAATCAAAAAGAAAAGTCTTGAGATTCAAGGAGTAATTATATTATAAAACCCATAATAATAACAATTTCGACAAATGATAAATCAATTAATTGTTTTGTAACGAAGGCAAATAACACAGAATATTTCAGTTTATATATTTTTCTCATATTCATCTGCATCCTTTGAGGTTCCAAGAAGGAAAGGGCATTTTTTAGTATCTTATAAGATCTTGTTTGTTGTTTACCTGTAACATTATACACAGCCGCAATGAAAAGCTAAGAACTATATCATGTATATATGGTGTGAAATAAATAGATGTTAACCTGAGAAATCTTTACAAGCTTTAATTATGATGTATCTTGTCAGCCACTGCATTTCTCACCCTGTAGTGAGCTATTCTTCTAAATAAATCTGCTCCTCTTGCAGATGTTGCACCAGTTCAAACACTGGCTCAAACAAACAGATGGTGTGATATATTTTATATAAGAAAACAATATTGTCAGCATAGATGAGGAGTTGGTGGGACTGCTCAGCCACCGTGGGTCCACTACCACTGCACAGTTTTTCCTCTGCAGAGCTGGGCAGCCAGTGTTTCTTATATAACAGCTGTCTACTATGACAAGATTCTGCAGCTACTGCCATAGGGAGTGTGCTGCCTGACCCAGATACACCCTAATACATTCCCTACTAATGACTTACATTCACTCACATCTGGACCAGAGACAACAGCGGGCCAAAGACAGGGTTACAAAATCATATAGCTGCCCCAGCAAGAGGAAGAGTGTTTAAGCAGTCGGCAAATGTCTCGGACGATGCAGACGCATCCCTGACGTGTCTGGCTGTGATCTTTTTATGCTTTTGTTGGCACAGCTTTGTATTATCAATCTTTACTCTAAAGACTGTCATCTGTGCATAGAAAGGCTATGGTCTGCTACTGACCTTAATACTGGTCTGAGCACAGAATTATAGAATCTTAGTTATTACTAGAATTTATTATACCTCTACTTCTCCTTTCTGTTTCTCGTCTCCTTCCCTGGAAGTTTGTGGATCAGAGAAACCATAAAAACCGAGCAATAAGCTGAGCTGAAAATAACTGATCCACTGCTCAGGTAATACAAATTAGACCCATTAGCAAGATGAGGCTGAAGTGGTGCCATAAACAACACTTTTACATTTTCGCCAATAACCTTCTGTGTGTCACACATTTTAAAGGTTTTAAAGTCAGTAAGTCAGTTTCATAATTTAGCTGTTTAATACTTTGAATGGATTGGTTCTGTCTTAGGAATCCTACATTTCTTTTGGTTGGGCAATGATAAATACAATGTCAGTGAGTTAAACTTCTCTGATACTGATACTGGTATACTTTGGCTATTAGGAAAACAAAATTGGCAATGATTGATAAAATGTCATCATCAAACATTAATGACTAATGTGATTGAGGCTCAATATTTTACAGTTTAACCATAAACCTTATTATGAATAAACTAAACACAAATACAACCAAATATATGGAACTTGAATTGAAAAAAAAACAAATTTCAACATTAACCGTAAATTTGGATGCACACCATGCTTTGTTTACTTGGGGTCTGTGATCCCTATCATCAGTTCTACAGAAGCTGCTGTTCTGCAGATGGTCGGCTGAGTGAGGCCGATCGCAGCCGTCAGCATGAAGCTATGTTGACGGACCATGTTTGCATCTTAAGACTTTGTCTTCAGGGGCCAGCTTCCTGTCAGCAGGTCCCTTGGATCGATACTCTTTGGTTGTTGATTTTTTGGTAAACCCTTGACAATATAGGTTTTCCCCAAGTAGGCTGAGGAGTGGTACTTCCTTTAGCACATTTCTGACTGGAAGGTGGAGCGAAAAGCAGACATTAGCCGTTCTGATGAAGTCACTCATTGCCTCTTTTCTTGCGACCGTATGAAAGTAGTGATCATGTTGTTCCTTGTTTGTGACGAGCTTAGAAGAGGTTGGTTGTGATAAATTTCACAGGCTGCAATTTTCTGTCCGACTCCATCTGAGCTGGAAAAAACTTTTACTATATCTTTTTGTTTATATCCATATTTTTGGAGATTTGGGAATTATGTTGTACGTATATTGTGGTGCACAGACAATAAATAAATAAATACACTACTTATAAATATAAATACAGACATTTTTGAGCAGAAAGTTCATACACAACTTTACCTTAAACATTTGAATTGCTCCTTACCTCATTACTCTCTTTTCTATATTTTGTTCCATTTTCTTATTTCATAGCGTTTTCTACCGGCATTAAAGTCCTGGTGATGACACCAGGAGCTGCTACTTCTGCACCTGCAGATTTCAGGATGAGGTGAAACAGAGATGGAGAAATACAGTGAAGAGGGGGATGATGGGTAAACATGCATGAGCTAAGTGTGTATGTGTGCTTTCCTGCTTCAAAAGGGGAAACTCCCGGTTTCAGCTTTTTAACAATCTAATGCAGATGATGTAGTCCTGGTGAATAAGAGCAAGACAGGAGCCAGAGAATACATGGACGGAGGAGAGATGAAACTCAGATTTTCTTTCACACTGCTCATAACTTTTGGGAGTTAATTTTGGAAATTGAATCCTCAGCGTCACTGATTCTTTCCGGGGCTCTGAATCTGAGGGTCAGGATGAAATCATTGAATCACTGTTTGGACGTGTCTAGTGTTTGATATCAGGTTTGTTTAGTGACGTTGATTCTGCAGTGTGATAATGTAAAGTAAGTTAAAGCTACATCTGATTAAGCTTTTGTTGGATTTTATTTGCGATGCAGGTGTTGGACATTATTCCTAAACTTCGCAGGCATATGTTCATTTCCTCCTCAACTGTAAATAAGGCTTTGTTTGTTTCTATTTGAGCTCAAGTGTGTGTAAAAGATATGATGATTTTTGTGATAGCAGCAAAGATTTAAACTATAACATTTTTCAATGAGGGGGGAGTTGAGGGGGGAGTTGATGTGATTGAAAATGATTTTCAACCAGTAGTTGGAACTTTTAGTTTTTACAGAAAACATGATCTCAAAAATTAGTAGACCGAACATGATATTTTAACATTGCTTAAAACATCTGGAAGGAATCTTAAAATTATCAAATTGAATTTTGTTGATGATAAAACAGCAGGAAAAATGCTGTTGTGCAACAAAAGCACAATTGGATGACAATGGTGAGAGGAGGTCTTCAAGACAGCAGCAAGAGAACGAGACAAACACAAACCAGGAAGAGACTGAAGAGAGATGAGGGAAACAAGTGGGCTGACAGGGAGTTAAGCCACAGCAACAAATCCACTAATTTAACTGTGTCACAACAACTAGGTCAGCGTCTTCCACAGACCCTTCTCAAAGAATCACCTTTGTTCCAATATTCTATACTTCTTTTTTACTTTAATGAAAGAAAATACAACTCACATCCAGGAATAATAAAGCAGCAGCGGATACTTTTATTTGCAGATTTTGCAGATGTGCCAGTTTAATGATGAGAAAACCACAAAAGCATAGACAATCTAAATAAAATGCCATCATGCTGAAAAAAACCTCAATTTGAAATGTATCTCAGTTAATCCTCAAATCGATGTCACTGTTTATCTTTGACTTATTCAAACAGTTCCAATCCGCCAAGTGAGTTTGTGTAGCTGCAGATTTGAATGGTTGTATTTTACAGTTGTTATCATCTTCTCTTCCTATCTCTGCTAAAGAGACAAGATGCAAAATGAATGTAACTTCCTGTGTGTGGCAGCCTGTAGAGCAGAACGCTTTGTGATGTTTGGGCTGAACGCACCGCTTCCATGTGCTCCTTTAACCTTGATGTTTAAATACACTGAATGCTGTTGATGCGAGCTTGCTGATTTAATTGCACGAAAATGCATGAGCGAGGAAAAGGTTGCCTGGTTACTGACGTACAGTGCGGCTTTCAAGGACACTGTTGCGTTTTGAATTCCAAGTTAAGAGAGGAGAAATAGGATTCACAATAAAAGATAAAGAGGCTCTGAAGGCAGATGAAAGATGGATAATCACAGTCTTCTCCTTTATAACCGATTGTTCTAACATTTGGAAATGAAAGTTAAGAATGCTCAGCTGTAACATCGTTAATAAAAGTAGGGTCTTTTGTTTTCCGATACTGCAAATTTGCCGCAATAATGTCTCCAGACGGAGGAACCGTGAGAAATCGACAGTGGTCTGCTGGTGTGTGCACACTTGCTCGGCCGAGTTGGGCTTAACTGCCATCTGCTGTTGGTCCAGGGCATAGTTTTACTGTACAACCCAGACAGACAGCACTGTGATATTGTTTACATGAATGTTTCAAAATATATTTAATCTTTTCAACTTATAATAATATATTGTGTTTATATGGTGCCAGGGTTTAATGCTGTCCTCTGCCTGTTGGTGGTAAACTGTAAAACTTGGTCTGGATCTCAGATATTTGCTTTCGTCTCTGTAATGCTGGTGAAACAGACACCCAGAGTGTGCCTCTTTAAATAACAATAATATCTTGCTGTATTTTTTTCATGACTAACAAATCAATATTTTATTTTTTAGTGTAAACAAGGATGTTTAGGGCCTTTTAGATAATCACAGAAACGAGTTGAATCAGTAAAGCGCATAACTCCAGCGAGGCCAAACTTCAACCTAATCAAGCTGGACCAAATTTCACACACTATCAGTTCTCCAAATCAGCCTGACTGTCAAAAAGGATTCGTTAATTATTCTCCTGAGAAATCCAAGAATATGTCCCAAAAAAGAAGAAGCCCTATTTTCAAGTAAAATAATTACATAATCGTGTTAACAGCCAAACATATAAACAGCATGGAAAACATTACATCCTTGGCATAGGTAAAAAAAAACTATGTTGACAATACAGAACCATACTTTAGATTTTTAATTAAGTAGGTCATAGCCTTAAATACATACACATTATAATAAACAACTTTATATTTCTGCAGACCGGTCGTTATCTCTTTTATTTCAGAGTGATCAGAGACATTCCCTTTAACGTGTTCTTTCCTCTCCTATCGTATTTCAGCGGTGTCGAACCTGGACATAGAAAGCAAGCTGTCAGTGCACTATCAGGCTCCATGGCACCAACAACACAACGTGTTTCATCCCTGCACCCGACCGCCATGTCTGGAGGAGCTGCACAGAAATGCTCATCTCAGCCTCAGAGCCCTGAACCGAGGTGAGAGGCTCTTCCAGTCTGCATTGTCGCACTTTGCCATGTTCACAATCCGCGGTATTGGGAGTTTTTTCTGTTTCTCTCTTTTACAGACGAACAACAGCACGAACAACGGTCCACAAGTCGGGAAAGAAACAGGGTGACCATCTCTATCTCAGTGGCGCCCCCTATGCCCACTTTCCCCTCACCACACAGCATTCGCCGGCAACAGAGAAGTCGGCTGGCGCGAGCGGTAAGGACGTTGCACCTTGAACAAGTGAAGCAAATACACAGTTTTTTCATTAAATGGCTCAAACCATGTTATGTGAATGTGTCTTATTAAGCAGTTAACTCTCAATAAATGACCTGCTGGATGTAATTTACATGCAAAGGCTTCTTAAAATGTAAATCTTAATCTAAGTCTTAATCTTAATCCAGTTACTACTGAAGAACTGGACACTTGAACCTTGAGAGAATTATTCGAAAGTGAGAACGAAAATAAGGTTACATTTGGAACAACATGAGAGAAAAACATGTATTATTATCGACATATGTTATTTGTATTTACCGTGTGTAACAATAAACTGACACAATATCTCATTCTGGTGTTGCCGTGCAGCAAGAGAGAGCAGAGAGGGAGCGAGAGTTAGACTATCAACCCAGGAAGGTAAATCAGAAATCTGTCCATGTCTTGTTCGTCTAAAATGTAGGTCCCTTCTGTCCTATTTGTGTAATACCCACTTGTGTGTACAGTTACTGTTGTGTGTCTGAGGTTTCATGTGACATAAGATGAACAGTATCCATTATAGGTCTGTTCTCACACTGGCCTTACCCTGACTTCTTTTTTAATCTCTTGAAGGAGAGGACTGTGAGAGAAACAGAGATCCAGACCATCCAGAGAAAGGTAAGAACATTCAGAGACTAAAAATTATTTCTAATAAAATGTATCTTTGTTGTACTCAGAGCAATAATTGATTGTATGTGCTGCTGCCACAGGAGAGGCCAGGGAGAGAAGCAAATGTTCAGACGATCCAAAGAAAGGTAACCAATATGCTTAAATGGCAATTATTTGAACTTCCTTTAAATTAACTATTAGGAGAGGGTATCAATAATGACAAGATTTTAAAGAAAAGAGTATAAATGAATGTACAAAAAAATTGTTTTAAATTTAATTGCCAATTTGAGATTGAGACTGATCTAATAAACTTTAGATTGTCTGCTTCATCCATCACCTTTTGACTTTCATTTATTATTTTTGTTTGAAATTATGTACTCCCCTGGATTATTTAAATGTCATCTCATCTGTTATTTTATTTTTCTTTTGTTGTATTTTTTATGTTAATAGTTTGCGTGCTTTTACTCACTTCAACCTATTGAAAGTTGCATCTTCATCCCATGGAATAGAAAGGTATTGAGCTTTTGTGTTGTTTTGACTTTTTGTTCATCCTTTTGTCACTTTAGTTGTCCAGTAGTTCATTTTAACAGCTTCACTCTTGTTGAAGTCGTTCTTGTTTTGTCATTACGTATCTACCAGTGTTAGAGACATTTTAAAGATAGTTTCACATCATGCTAGCTAACTTTTGTATGAAAAATTGCATCGGTACCCTCCATGTAATGTTGCTGCCGGCTTCGTCCAGGCTACCTCGATGGGGGAAGATGAAGGTTGTGAGGTCTTGGGAGGGCACAGAGCCAAGTCCTCAGCCCCCAACGCTTCCTCAACCCAAAATAAGCAGACGAGCTGGTCCAAGGAAAACCACCCACCTTCAGATCTGAAGATATCTGCCGATTCTCACTCCATCTCCTCCTGCATTATCCCCATCAACGTCACAGGTAAGATACAGACGAGACGAATTAGGAATGAGCTAGGATAGCCGTGGTTGAAACCAAAACCTAACTATTAAGCAGCTGTGCAAATAAGTGACCTTGGAGGAATCGGGGTCAAATACGGCATTATACTTTAAAAGCCAGGAATCCTAGCCCTTTTTAGACATTACTTGTGGTGCAACTCCGGAGAACTAAGTCCGAACTTTCTAAGCAATTTTACTTTTCGCACATGCACAACGGAGTGGGAGATTCTTTGCTCAGACGTGTGTTCACAACAGCAACAAATCCTGAGCAGGATTCAGGGAAAGTCCTCAAACTCTGGAGGCTCAACTGAATTCACATACATCTCATCTGAAGTTCACAGCTTTAGTGACTTCAACATGTTTGAATGAGAAAAATGATAACATTCTAAAATACAACCTCAAAAGTAACCATTATTAACCGCTTCTGTGCTTATAGTATATATACTGTTTATAGATTATGGTCTCTGTTATTGCAGGCGTTGGGTTTGACAGGGAAGCCAGTGCTCGTTGCTCTCTAGTACATTCCCAGTCGGTTCTTCAGAGGAGGAGGAAGCTAAGGAGGAGGAAGACCATCACGGGGATACCCAAAAGAGTGCACCAGGACATGGGTATGTTATAGAGAACGCCTGCTCACTGATAGATAATTAGGAGTACTTTCTTGTGTGGGTCTTTATTTTGTAACTTTTCATCATATTTATCCTCATCCTCTAAAGCAAAGGTTTGCACATGATATTACAGACACGCAACATGCTTTGTCTCTTTGCATTCAGACTCAGATGAATCACCCGTAGCAAGAGAGCGCACAGTGATCGTCCATGCCAACCCGCACCAACTCTCTCTCTATGAGGAAGATCTCTCAATCAGTGGTCGGCTCCATCACACTCGTGACTCTGGCTGCCAGACAGATGATTGCCTTATAGCATGTACGTTTCTGAGAATGAACAACTATATTAGGTTCATTATTGCAGTTTCTTTTAGTCTGTCAGGCTCCCGTATTTGCTCTATAAAGGACGAGAGTTCGCTTAATTCCCTAAATGACTATTTGTTTGACTTAATAGTTATTGCTACAATTATTGGTGGGTTAATGTTTGGTTCGGGATCAGAAACGGGACAACCATCTAAAAGGCTACCAATATGATCAGATTTGTGTATTTTCATCCTCAAACAAGATCCATCAAACTGGAATTCAAATCATTTATTTATAGTAACCTAGTATAGTCCATATGGTCAACATCCACCTGAGTTAAAAATCGCCCCCTCTGTTCCCCCTCTCTGTCCTGTCTTTTTCATTTCAGGTTCAGCTGCTCCCTCCAGACGACGCATCAGAGCGCAACGTGGCCATCAGGGAATCCCTGCCTCTCTCTCTCATTCGACAGGCAACATTTCGTCACTGGGTGACCAGTCAGATTCCACATACACCTGCTCTTCCAGCCACGGTGGACGCTTGCGCTCTCGCAGCCTTCCACGAGAGGGCGGACGTCTAATGGACAGTGATGATGACGACGATGATGACGACGATGACGATGATGACAATTATGATGATGACGATGAAGATGAGGAGCTGTCACCATATGAAGCTGAGGACTTTATTCCATCTGGCCCTAGTCCAAGAATGAAGATGATGATGATGAAGGATGAGGAAGAGAGCACAGATGACCAGGCTGCCCCTGAGCCACTGCAACTTGGAAGCCTAAAAAGGTTACAGCGATCTGGGGATAGAGACCGAGGGGGTGGAGGAGGAGGAAGCCCAGAGCATAGCTGGATGGAGAGGGGCCGTTCTCGCTTACCCCGCAAAGCTGACATGGGAAGCTGTGAGATCTCATCAAGTTCAGATACTTTCAGCAGTCCTATTCACTCTGTGTCTACAACAGGAGTTCTAGGAAGCCATGTGGACCATAAAGAGGACCACCAGTCGTCAAGTGGGAACTGGAGTGGTTCCAGCTCCACCTGCCCATCTCAGACATCTGAAACCATACCCCCACCCTCATCTCCACCACTGACAGGCTCTTCCCATTGTGACTCAGAGCTATCACTCAACACTGTGCCCATTGCCATTGATGAGGGATTTTCCCTGGATAGCTCATACCACTCTGACCTCAGACCCCAGGGCCAGGGCCACAGGTCAAGCTCATTTACATCCTCAGCCACAGATCAGCTAGATGACGCAGGGGTGAGTACAGCAAGTGAGGGGGAGTGGACATACCCTCAAGACCAAGACCAGACTGATCAAGACCAAGACCCTGATCAGATCCAAAGCCTGAGACAGAGTCATGGGTTAGCTCAGGAGTACAGCTCCAAACAAGGTTTGGAAAACCAAACCTGTTTTATTGACAATACCCCCAACACTGAAAAGGGGCCTGGCTCTCTTTACGCATCAGAGACAAACAGTTTCTACTCCTCATCAGTGCATTTTGGGGAGTGTAATCCGAGTTACAGAGGTTACCTGTATAACTATGCAGACCAGGGACCTGACTGCAGTCAATCCAACACTGTGGCAGCAGCACTATCCCATGGAGTATACCTCCAATCCTCAACTGACCTAAGAGCAGGCACTATGACCCTGGGGAGAAGCTATCGTCCACTGAAGAAACCCAAAGTCAAACCTCCACCACCCAAACGGACTTCTTCGCTGAAGGAAAGCAGCAGTAGTGTTGATGTTGGAACAGACACACAGGCAGATCAAGATCAACCAAAGACAGTTAGAGAACAAGAGCTCACCTTGTCTTCCACAGATATGAAGCTGGAACTGGAGCTAGAGCTTGGAGGTGCTCCAGAGCCCTTACAGACATCTTGTCTAGTAGCAGAGCCTTTAGGAACATGGGGAATGGGACTGGGTGAAAATGTCGACATAGTAGAACCGATGTCCTTCAGCTCGGCAGATACACACTCGTTTAAGAATGAAGGTGCTGTGCAATCTGACTATGCAGATCTGTGGCTTCACAACACTGAGCTGAAGTCCAACAATGGTGAGTACACATCTATGTCCAACTCAAGCACAGCCACAGGAACTACTGTGATGGACTGTATCAAGTCACCAGACAGCTCTTCCTCCTCCACAGAATCCCAAAGCCAGGCCTCTGCCCAGGTGTCACAGACCAGGCCAACTAGTCCCCCTCTCCCACCTGGAGACTACAAACTTGGGTCCCCTGAGAAGCTGGCAGGCCTAGCCTCGCCATCAAGCGGCTATTCCAGCCAATCGGAGACTCCAACATCAACCTTACCCTCATCTTCAACAGCATTTTTCCCAGGACCTCTATCTCCCTCCACGGGCAAAAGGAAGCCTAAAGTGCCAGAGAGAAAGTCTTCTCTTTCTTCTCTGCAGCATTTCCCCAGAGATGGAGTTTCCATTTCATCTGGCTACAAGAGAGACCCAGACTTTCCACCTCCACCTTCTCAACTTGATCTCAATATTCTTCATGGTGGCTATGTCAGACACACACTATCCCACCGGACACACCACATGCACACGCTCCACCACAGCAAACACAGAGTCGCAAATGTGTTAGCCACTGGAACAAAGTTTCTGGTCCCTGAAACATCGAATTCCAACCCACCACCACATTTGAACTCAACTCCAACAATTACAAATTCCCATCTAATGGTGATAACGCCATCTGCTCTTCGTTCAGTGCAGCTCCATCCAATTAGTCGATCCACAAATAGTGTTACCACTGCAGTCCAGGAAACAACAAGTGGAATTGAGACTTCTACGAGACCCAAATATCCTCCTAGTTGTTCTACCCTGGCTCCACCAACTATCAACACGAGGCCACTCCCGCCTCGCAGACCACCACCCAGACCCCCATGTCATGACCACGTCTCCTCCCCTGAACATTCACAACCACCTCCCCCTGGCCGCCACCCTGATGGGCCACCATCCTATGAAAGCCTGCTACTCAGACAAGACCGCTATGGATCTGGAACTTTCTGGGCTATGTCTGCCTTCAGAACCAGGATGGACCCGTTATCAGATATGTCTGAAGACAGCTCACCTTTGCATCGGCCAGTGCCACGTGCTCCCCACCCTTCGCCTGTGGATCTGCACACACACATCCACTCGCACACAGAGTTCCGAGGGCTCACACATTCAACTCATGCCCACTCTGAGTTTAGGGTTTTGGGGGAACGCTCATTCTCCCAGGATGATGATGATGAGGACGATGAAGAGGAGGAAGAGGAAGAGCCGGTGAAAGACCTACAGAGGGCTTCATGTTCCAGAGGAGGCATGCGAACGGATCACCCTCCACCCCCAGCATACGAGTTTGCTGGATTATGCCACACAGACTCAGGGCCCTGGGCTAGTCCATTCAAAGTGCCTGGTACCACAATGGGGACATCGCATCCTTACCTAATCAGCGATGCAAGGAGAAGAGGACTCGTAGAGAGAGAAGAAGAAGATGAAGTGACATCCGGTGCTAACAGAAGCGCCCATCAGCAGCATTCACAGGAGAATAAAGACGACTCCACAACTCCTGACACAGAGGATTACTTCAGTAAAGGTAAGCTTTCACACAAAATTCCAATTGAAGAAGTACAACTTTTTTATAAAACTGATAGAAAAAAAAAGTCACAAAATCCTTTTAATTACTAATGGAGATCTTAGTGAAAATGATATTTCACTGATTGAATAATAAAAGAGATCAGACAACAAGATGACATGAATAGGGATTTTATGTGCTGCAGATTCCACGCCCAGTGATAATTCGCTCTCCCCTCTGACGGATGACTCCAAATTGGACGATGAACTTCTCGCCTCACCCAACAAGACCCGTACAACTGAGGATCTGTTTGCCATGATACACAGGTGTTGTAAATTTGACTGTTTTTGTGTTATATTGTCTATCCAGGTATCTACTGGTCCACTGTCTTCATCTGTGCCTTGATTTCTTCATTCAGATCCAAAAGAAAGGTCCTGGGCCGTAAAGATTCAGGAGATTTAAACGTGAAGTCTCGTCTTTGCCCTCCAGCGACAGTGACCCCTTGCAGTGTCACCACCGTCATTATCCCGCCAGCACCTCCTCTGATCATCCCAGCCAATTTAGCCACAGCTGCTGGGTCACAACGAGCCCCAGTGCCAATCTACCGCAGCGCCAAGAAATCCACCACATCCAACGAGGAATTTAAACTCCTGTTGCTGAAGAAAGGTAGCAGGTCGGATTCCAGCTACCGCATGTCAGC
Organism: Platichthys flesus; assembly: GCF_949316205.1. Taxonomy (NCBI): domain Eukaryota; kingdom Metazoa; phylum Chordata; class Actinopteri; order Pleuronectiformes; family Pleuronectidae; genus Platichthys; species Platichthys flesus. The sequence continues at coordinate 7,558,911 of NC_084945.1, read as the reverse complement.
GACAGAGATTCTTAAGAGCCCCATAACTCCTAAAATGCCAGGGGAGTCCCTTCAAGAGGGAGCCTTCAGACAGTACGAGGAGACAACCTCTGCATTCCAAGAGACCCCAATTTCTAGCATGGACCCAATCCAGATACCAGGTCTTTTTCCCAGGGCCAACGCTGAGAGTTTCACCCTCAAAACCCTGCCTATGTCAGCTGCATCTCGACAGGGACGTTCTCGGATCCCCCCTGTAGCCAACAGCAGTCGCTACAGTACACGCAGCCGCCTCTACACCGCCCCGATGCAAGCCATTTCTGAAGGGGAGACGGAGAATTCAGATGGAAGCCCCCATGATGACAGATCATCCTAAAAACCAACCAGTGAGAGATGTCTTGATGATGTTCTTACTTTAAAACAGACCCTTGCACTGTTCTTATATTGGAAAAGCTTCTCATCAAGGGCCAACAGTGTAATTCTTGTGACACACGAAATCTGGTAAAAGTTTTGTTTTTTCTTTTTTTAAGTTTTGGATCCACAATTCTATTTAAGGGTGTCAGAGTGCTGTGAGATACTGAACCAGCTTTGATGATATATCTAAATACTGTATTATCAAAACAATAGCTCCCTCATAGTTTAAAAAAAAAAGAAAAGATTTGAGACCTATTTTGATTGACTTGTCTTTAAAATAAAAGAGTCCTAAATGTTTGGTAAATAATGACAAAAGACATTTTGTGGAATACGGACAACGTGCGTGCGCATGAATTAGCACATGCAACATCCACTGATATTTCTACTTCTCGTGTTTTGAATGGTGTGAGTGCGTGTGTGTCCCTGAGGAACTGCTTTCTTATTAACATTTTAAAATCTTCTGAAGTTTAATATTCTTTGAACTTTTGGTGCCCAAAGCATCGGCCCGGAGTCTATGACTCAATATTCCTGCCAACAAGCAAAGGTTGTTCCGTTGTGGAAGTTACTAACAACATCTCGACACAGCATCAAACGTATCTATTGTATTTCCATCTCGCAGACCTGGCATTGAGAGTATATCACACAGAGCCAATCATATATTTCTTCGCATAAATTATATCCAAAAAGATAACATGATGCATGTATTTTTATAAAATTGCGCCTCCTGACATGGTGATAAAGTTTCGCCATGTTGCATGACCCTATATGGAAACATCCCCAGGATCCCGGTTTCAACATTGTTGTGGTTCCTTTGTATTATAAGAATTATCAATCTTTCACTGTGAAAGGTTTCAGTGACATTTGTACCCCATTTCCAGTGATCTAAATTGATTTGTCTTAGACATGAGTTTCAAACAAGAAGGTGCAAGGGCTTGCAACTAGATCGAGCCCACTGCTCTACGATACTGGCTAATTTTGGACAATCGCACAGTGGCCTTTCTCTACTAGAGGTTGTTGTAAGCAGGGCGTTTATAAGTCTCTGCACGTATACAAGGACCCTCGCCATGTTCCACCAGAATTCAATCACAGACTTGTTTAAACCCAACCTTGAAATCTAGTTTGTTTAGATGGATTTCAGCTTTTCCAGCTGCTGGCAAGTTTTGCTGTGCTCACTTAAAGAAAGGTGCATTTCAAAGCAGTTTTAATCTGAACATCGAGTGGAGATGGTGAAAATGCTTTAGAAAGTCCTCAATCGGTTTTACTAGAGGTTGATTTGGAAAAGATTCCAAGAACCAACCTTGCTTTTGCACTTCATGATTCTTCAAGAATATTCCTTGAAAAAAAATATATCTTATAATGAAAAATTGCATATGTATATTTGTACTGAATATTAAAAGTCATATCTATATAAAACAAACAGCAGAAATTTTATAGGGAACGAACCTGAGTGTAGCAAAGAAGAACAGGTTTTATTGACATTACACGTGAATCTTAACAATATACACTGTTCTCCTCTCCTTGTTGCCTCTCCTTCATTTGCACTGACCCAGTAGCATTAGACAGGTGAAAGCTCAACCCAGTGGCTGGGGTACGCCATTGTCTTACCCTTGTCTAAATTTACTACGAAATCTGAAAGAGTGGAGACAAGAGGAGTATAGGACTATATTCAACCGATATTTAAAAAAGGCAGCGATGCATATATTGCATTGCTGCTTCCTTTTCTGCCCAACACAGGGATTAGAGTATGCTGTCAAATCAAGTGTGTTACAGAAGCAAGCTATCATCAGTGGAAAATTTGAACTCTCACCTGCCTACCACAGCAAACACAACACATATACTTCTTAAATTCAGAGACCGTACTTCAATAGAAACCATTCACTGTATTCTGTGAATACCTCAGCAAGCATATTACTGTTTTATTGTAAATTAAATAGATAGATAAACAGATAGACAGATAGACAGATAGATAGATGGATAGAAAGTTAGAGCGATAGATAGATAGATAGATAGACAGATAGATAGATAGATAGATAACAAAACTACAACTGTTTGATACTCAGAGAATCTGAATTGCAGAACTGACACTGTGTAAGATGGAGAGAGTACAAAGCTGTGAACTGATTATGAGAATTTTACATTCGTCATACCCATATTGCTGAAACTCACTTGTTCCTACTCATTGTTTTATTTGTTGTGTTTTATATCGCATGCAATAAGTCAAGAAAATAAAGAAGAAAAGAAAAGGATACCACCATATCATTATTTTTATCTGAGGGATGTCTCCATACCACAAGAAAAGATTTTGTATTTTCCGTTCAAATGTCAAGTTCAATAGTGTGTTCTATAGATGTACAAACTGTCTGGCTAATTCTGTTCTGTATAGTTGTGATCACAAACAGGGGTTTATCTTGTACTGTATATCTACTCACTGGACAATCATACGTATAAATGACTGTAAAGAAAATGATATTGAATTTGTCGGGGGGGGAGAGAATCTGAACACTTTTGGTGCTGGGTCCTATCGCTGGAGCTGTGGGAGTTTGGGAGTGAGAGAAATATTTTCAAAAAGAAACTGCTGATTGAATTTAAAGTGCATATCTGAACAAGTCCGCTTTGGGGACAAAAAAAATATATGAATGAAAAAAAAATCATTGATCTGATCAGAAAGTCATTGTATTTACTTATGACTCATAACAGAATTTTTGGATTCCCACAAAACATTATTACTGAACAATTAAAATAAATATGTAGACTTGATACAGTTGATATATAAGAGAAAAATGCAATGTCACTCTGTGAAATGTCATTGAAAAAGCTTAATCACATAAATACTCCTAGTATTTGAGGATTTTCTTTGGGTGTGATTTTTCCGTACTGTACCGGTGCTAGCAGCGATGCTAAAGAGGTACTTCGAGACTGTTTCCTTTAGCTGTAAAAGCAGTGGATAAATGATTGACTGACAATTTGATTAGAAAGACAAACTGTGGTTGCCATGCAAACTCTTAGTGCTCATTTAGCTCAGTCCTCAGCAGCTTGGGAATATAAAAGATAAGAATCTATGACCTTAGATAGATATAGGATCTTCTTTCGCCAACTGTTCTCCAATGTCTGCACACAGTTTTGCCCTAAAGGGAAAGTGTGACAAAAGCCACTTGATATTTTTCTTCAAGGGTGTACAGTATGGAATACCACGAACTTAAGAATAAGTGACAGAGAGCAGGACAATTTCTGATAGTGCAGACAAAGTGTAACTATTGAAAAGAAGCTCCATGTTTAAAACTAGCTAGGACTTAAAGAGATTTGAATCACTTTTGTATTTTTGTATAAACCTGTAAATACGTTTTTAAAGAAAAAAATCTTGCAAATTCTTTCTTTTGTAAAATAAACCAATAAAAAAAGAATAAAAAGAAAAAAGTTTTTTTTTTTTTTTTCAAAGTTTAATGATTATTTCCAAGCCTTTGTATATTTTGGAGCTGTGCAACACTTTCAGTCTTGTATTTATTTTTGGGGGGTTACAACATTGTGAAAATTCCATTATTCTATATCTAATTCATTTTAACAGCTCATCAGGCTGCTTAGTAACTGTGCATAGAAAAAAAGCCAATAAATGTGATTGCATTGAAAACCTTTTGTGTGACACTTCATTTCCTCCATGTCAGAAATAAGTGCATCGACACGATGTCTCCACTAGGTGGCGTGTTCTATCCTTAGTAGTTTACTCTGGACTCCATTGTTTCACCTTTGTGACTATAACGCTACTGATCCGATCACAGTCGTGTTTAATATAAATATCTGAATTTTACTGTTGAAAACGCACAACCTCGCAAACGTTCATCTACTCGACTACACACTTGAGTATTATGGTAAATTACCAGAGAAGGTGCAGTTCCCACCATTGCAGTCATTATGTATGTGTACACATTATATATAATATATAACTTTTATTTGTATAGCACCTAAGTCAAAATGGTTACAAAGTGCTTTAAAAATATCCACAAACATATTTAAAACCACACACACGAACAGTAATAAAGCCAATTCTGTTTCGTTTTATAAAACAACAGTGACTAAGCTTCACTGCAGATAATCCAGGTAGGATGAACACAATGGATTTAGCACCATAGACTAAAAAGCTCGGCACACCAACAAAAGAAAGTGATTTTAGAAATTGAGGAGGAGTCACTAGTGACAAGGAATCATTCTGCAGTTGAACAGGAGCATTAACACAGGTGAGGGAAACAGACGACTCCAAACAAGGAATAAACTAATTAACCAACAAATATATGTTTGAAATCTTTAAAACTCCCAGTATCATAACATCTCATATAATTGAAATGTTTGAATATAAAGTAAAACATGTGAAATTGGCAGTAAATGAACGCGTGTTGAACAGTGAATAATAAACCCTAAGGGCATCGTTGAGTTGTGGTTGTTTTAAGACACATCGTGAATCTTACCTCAGTTTCCTCCACGTCTCTCTATCGTGTTGATAATGACTTCCTGTTTTTACAGCACCTGTCCGATCCAGCTCGCACCTCCATCTTCATCTTCATCCTCATCTTCATCTTAATCTTCATCTCGTGTTGTAGGTCGGATTATTGAATCCCGCCAACATCTGTGTTTTACCCGCGTAACTTCAGAGGAAATGAAGGAGAAAATGATTCACTTGCAAACCAACACCTCCACGTGCCCCCGCAAAACTATCTCGACTGTCACATCAACGAATAACATTAGTTCCTATTGTGCAAAGAAAACGTTATCAATAAATAGCTTTACAATAAAATGAGCTCGAATTAATGACATAAGGACAATATAGTGATGTAAAGTGATGAAGTACATTTATTCAAGTAGTAAAGTTTTCAGCCAATCATACTTTACTCGAGTATTTACCTTTTATTCGTTACTTTTTACTCCACTACATTTATTTATTTAACTGTGGAGTTATCGTTTACATTCATGGTTATAATTATAGATTCAAAAAATTTACTATGATTTATTTTATTTTTTATGTTCCACAGCCTTTCAATAAATCAAAGAATCTCAAATTTATTTCTCTGGACTATTATTTTTTAATGTATTTTCACATTATTATTTATTTTGTATTCTCTATGTAACTTTAACATTTTATTTTTAATGCTTTTATGCTTTGGTTTTGTCATATTTTACTTTTACAGATTGTCATGATGCCATTTGTGTTTTATCGAATTTGCTTTGACTGGCTTTTTCTAAAATATTTCAGGCTCTAATTACTGTACATATCGTTTATTTAACTGTGTTATTTTCTAGATGCAGATTTATAATACAAAAAATAATTAACAAGAACATCAGAAATTATTACTTAAGAGGAATAGAAATAATCCATCAATATTTAAAGTAACTAAAGTTACCCCCAGATTTATCAGCTGCAACTTTAAATAGTAGAATTTCTACTAGATAATTGTAGTATTCTGATATAGTAGAAATATACTATATCAGAATAATACAATTATAATGCGTATTATTCTGAAATGGGAAGCTATCCTGAATGCATTAGACACAAGTCACAGTGGTATTTATTAATATTTAACTGAGATAATTTCATTTTCAAGGTAAACTAAAAGTTTTAAATCTCACCTACAGATTCACAAGACTTTGGTCCACAAAGTCACATTCTATAATTCTGCTATTTTCTTTTTTGAGAGTAAAAGGATTTGTTGAAGCAGTAACTTCATTTGAGGTGGTCTGTATTAAATACATGTCCACGGTGTCACTGAGGGGAGCTGCTGCCGTTTCCTTAGAGCTACACATCATATAATCATTTAACATTGCTTATCACATTAATACTTGAGTATTCAGCAATGAGCACTGAGCTGGGATCTTTCTTCAAATCCGTGAAACAACATAATGCAGAGTCATAATCATAATGTTTGAACTGGCTGATCTTTTGAACAATGATTCCTTTTGAACTGTCAAAGGTTAAGTCACAAACCACTACACACGCCTGCACAATAAACGTAGTTTAAGTTCTTCTGGTGCTCTTACACATTATTTATTAATTTGTTTGTTTGTTTATGTTGCCTTTAATTTACTTTAAACCCATTTAAATCCTCTTATAACTCTCATTTAACTTTTAATTAAGTTTTCAAGGAATCTATTGAATTGACAGGCAAGAGGTTCACAACCTGTGGACCTCGATCCTCTAATGGGTCCCAAGAAAATACTGAGGGGCCCAAAGATGATAAACAAGACATGGGAGCAGAACAACCCTTTTATTCTACACACAATGCTTTTCTTTTTTCAGAGTTCATTCCAACGTTACCTCAGAAATAAACTATCTTTTCTTTTATGTCCTATAACAACAAAACAAGAAGATTGTAAACTCAGTAAAGCATATAAGGCAATTTGGAATCCAGCTCGCAAACAGATCAATGATCACTCAGACTGGTGAAAACATAACCTACAAACTATTTGGTCAATTTGGTCGTAAGTGATTTGCAACAGATCGCTAAGATCGATTACAAGGAGACCGTTCTCTGTTTTATAGCATCGCAAATTAAAAAGTGGGGAACCGGGTGATTATAACTGCAGCAAACGCTAAGAGGATGTTAACAAATGTTTAATTGTGTGAATGCATATCAAACATTAGACAAACAGTAAACTTACAGTAAAAAATTGTATATATATATATTTAATGAATATATACACACATGAAAAGCTGCGGGTCGATAGATGACAAAGCATGAAAATATACACAATTGATAATTGTGCAGTCGCATGAACACAAACTGCGAAAGATGTAAAACATATTCTAAGAATCAACCCCGACTAAAACCTGAGTTTAACATTTAAAGAAAGATGGTTTCAAGTGTGGACTTGACACCACGAAATGAGAGCGAACGAGTGAACTGCAGCGAACACAAACATGATTTGGTTTGAAAAATGGTTCTGAAATGTTCAGAAAATCTGTATCTCTGCCGCTGACAACAGATAAATACTTTGAGACGTGTGAATAATTACTCGGATACAACGTAGCCATGTAAGTAGTTATTTGATGGTGCACACAAAAACTATCTCAGGCAGAAAAAAAATTATTACACTTTAGTTTGATACAGGTTGATACACTTTGTTACAGTACAAAATGATATCAAAAAACAACCTTTTGGTTTGACTTTATACAAAACAGGTTGTCCGTCATTTACTCGTTGAGGAAAACTTGACACTCAAGGGCCTCGTCTTCATGTTAAGGTCAAAACACTTACAGTATTCCAGTCATTGTACATGTGTGTGTCTGTAAAAGCATAATACAATCATCATTGCTCAAGTTGAAACCGCCCGACTTCAATCAGATATGATCGTCCAACTTCCAGCACGTGACAAATAAAAGAGAAGCAACTCTTCAGTGACAGATTTCCTACATCGACGGCCCATGCTGCAGAATCACAAGTGATGGAAGGTTTTCCTCTGAAGTAAAACTTCCACAGTTTAAATAAACAGAGGTGCAAAGAGTTCACTTCTGATCTTTGTCGAAAAAAACAGCTGAGTCATTTGAGGACAACAGACTTCAGGGAACAAGACGTCTCCTCTGGAATAAAAACCTCCAACGCTTCTCCACAGAGCTGAGCCTTCCTGGTTGTAGTACCTGCTCTTTACGACACTCGGGACTGTATACATTCACTGACTTGCATAAATGAAATCTGACAGAGACCGATGTTGAGCGTCGTGAGAGATGAGGCAGTGAGACGTTCACTGACAGTACCTGAACTCTGCCTTTTACAGTCTCCAGTGCAGAGCAGGGGGGGGAATACAGTGACAGCAACGTGTGTGTGTTTGTGTGTGTCTGTGTGTAACAGTGGCAATGTAGAGGTAACTTAACTGATAAATGATGGCCTCCAGTTCATAATAAGGCAAAAAAACATGAACTAATACACTAATGTTATCTGTGGTCAGATGAACTGATACAACTTATGTGTTGTGTATCTTTTATAATGTGAAAGGTTTTTCCATTAATAAATATTGTTCCTCTCATGTCAGCAGTAATTACCATTGTTGATTACTGTTTCATTTTACTTTATGCAATTTTAATTTCTTGATTGTTTTTTCAAAGATATCAAAGCTGTAATCTTTGAGAATTTATTTGTCTATTTGGCCAAAAAAGTAGTTAAGTCCGCTCATAAAATCACCACCGTGTTTAAATCCTTAAATCCAGGCAGTCTGCTAAAATCCCCAAATTCATAAAAAGTCCAGAGGACGTGAGCGCGGCGTCCTCAGCGGCGGCTCCGACCTGGTGGAGGTGGACGATCACTGCATCACGTCCCTGCAGAATGATACAGGTCTGTGTGTTTGGTTGCCAGTGAGAGAAGAACAAGTTCTGTCGTCTACTGCTTGGTCTGTTTCAGCTTCTCGATGTGATGACAGAGTTTGAGCGCCGGGCCGAGCTTCAGTCCCATGTACTTCATGATGACATCACTGCGCAGCAGCATCAGAGCCTTGCCATCAATCTCCTGTGAAGAAAGGGGGGGGGGGGGGGCTGTCACTTCACAAATACTTCCTCATGGCATTTCCATCAACATGTCGATGACCTGGTTTGAATCATACTCTGCACATAAAGATGGACGACATAACAGCTCCTAAAAGGTGAAGCCAAATCCTCTTGATCGCCCCCAAGTGGCCTGCTCCACTATTGGTCATAAATCAAACCTCCTCCATGTTTGGCCCAGAACTGGCCCACACCCACCCATAAATTGGGTGTAACTTTATTATTGACAGCTGAGACTGACTCATGATTGGTTGATCGCATGTATCAGCAGGACTTTGCTTCCTTAGCTCCACCCACCAATCACTGCCAACTCTGCCTCCAAATATTAAAGATGACTGCGTTTTTTGGGGGGGGGTATCTGAGCTTTTTGTCTGGATAATGGGAGGAAGTGGAGACTCTTGGTCCATCTTTATGTGCAGCCTATGGTTTAAATGGTGGAAGGGAATTCAACAAACATCAAACAAGACAAAGACAGAAGTTCACATGAAGGAATTACTCACATGTTTCCTAAACAGTTCGACGTGTGGGCCGAGAGTTTGGGGATCCGCCTCTTGGACGAACCGTATGACATCATCAACCGACCAGGCAGAGGCGTTGTTCCCTGAACTTTCCTTGTCCTGTTTCAAGTGGTCTGGTCCTGTTGTTGAGCTCGCTGCTCGAGATGGTGAGGGTGAGAGGGAAAAAAAAGGAATCAAACCAATGCCTAATGTCTTTATTAGTTATTAAAGATTCTGGCCATTTGTTCATCTGTGTCACTAACTTGAATGTGGGATGTGTATTTCTGCAGTGCTTTTGTGTAACGGCAGGCAGCATGGCAAACCACAAGATTATGGATATTTCTTCATTATGTTGTTTTATGTTTCTTAGTATCACTAACATTTAAACTTAAGTTTGATCCCGTGTGTTTATGTGTGTGTGTGTGTGTGTAACATCCTACCCTCCACTCGTCTGTGTGCACACATCGGATCAAGCTCAGCCGGGTTGGAGCTGACGCGTCGCAGTGGCGGCGGTGTGTGGGTGTGTCCAGGGTAATATGGCCGCTCCTTCTTGGTTGCTCTGTAGTCCGATGCGTTGTGAGTGGAGCGGGGGCTGGGGGTGGGGTCGTTCGTCGAGTCATCTTTGCGTAGGCCGTTTTCAGCGTGGGAAGGCGGTTCTGTTTCACGAGAGGGTGAGACAGCGTTAGAGACAAGGAGAGCAGTGGGTGCTGGGAGTGAGTCACTTCATAATTTTGGCCTCAACAAAAACCAGAAGAATAAAATGGAGAGTAACCCTGACCTGATTTGGTCTTGTTGTAGAAGCGCGTGTTGTTGTTGAAGGGGCTGAACGGCTGCGAGCTGAAGAGACTGTCGCTCTCCAGATGCTGACACATGTTCTCCAGGAAGCGCAGCACCGACGATGCACTGGAGACGGAGGGCAGCTTCACGTAGCGGATACCATGCTCTGACCTCACTGGAGGAGGAGGGGGTGGGGGGGGGGGAGCAGGAGATAAACATAAATAAGTCTGAATGCTGTATCTATTTATACACAAACACACAGACACACAAACACAGCATACATTCAAAGCGAAAGAAAAGCAGCAGATGGTTTAGGGTGACCACCCTCCCTCCATAATCTCACACACACACACACACACACACACGCAAGCATGCACGCACGCACACACACACACACACACAGACATATTTCACCCAATCCCACACTCTGCACCCACCTACCCAAGCCAAGCCTGCACAAATCCACAAATTAAAGCCCCCTCCCCACCCCACCCATAACTTTCCCAGTCTGGCCCCCCAAGGGAGACCCGATCCCAGAATCTCAAACCAGGTTAGACGCACATGTCACTTCTGATTACAGGAACGGTGCTCGCATCAGCTGCTGCCACAGGCACTGTCTTTTATTCCTCTTCTCTTTCTCACACACAGACATACACACACACACACACACACACACACAGACAAACACAACCTATGATTGAGTTTAAACTAATTTCACCAGACTGCTTGACATTTTCCAAAAGTGAGTTTTTGGCAAATAAGCTGATAAGAACATTGATTTGCAACCAGCAGCTGCTTAGCTTAGCTTAGCATTAAGACTGGAAACAGAGGGAAACAGTTAGCCAGGCTATGTTCAAATATAATAAAAGTGTCCAAACTCTGAGGCCAATTAATTTACACATAACTGACTAGAAGACAGTTTTTTGAGTTGAACCAGGCACTTGAACTAAGACTCCAGGAAGTACTTTTCTAATTTGGATTTTCAGCAGAAAGAAAATATAAAAATCCTAAAGTAGTTTCTAAAGAAGACAGATTCCAGCTTCTCAAATGTGTGAGGATCTGCTCCTCTTCTCTGTTTCTGTATCACTTCATATTGAATACATTTGGTTTCCTCCCAGAGATAAAATCCTTGTTTACTGCGTTTACCTCTGATGACCTCTCCTCCCGTGTGGGACTGGCTCTGCAGGAAGGACAGCAGCACTGACGGCTGGTACGTGCAGTCCACGCAGGCCTGAACCGCTTGCTGCAGCACCGCATTGACCGGAGCCGGGCCGAAGTGATCCGGCAGCTGCTGCACGAGTTTCCGGTCGAGGTTCGGGCCGTAGTCACCGTGCTTGTTCACGTAGACACAAACTAGGACATCACACAGAGAGGGAAGCATCGGCAAAGAAGAATAAAAACAAAACTTTTCAAGCAATTTTGGTTGAAGCGTCGAATCCACGAGAACGCGAGTGCACATCCATTCCTCTGACTCACCTGTGCAAACCACGTTTGAGCTGTTGCTAAGGTTGTTGTTTTCGGCTGAGACGTGGCTGGAGCTCAGCCTGGTCTCTGGAGGCGGAGCTGTGACTGATGATGACCCCAGGGACTGCTCCACCCGAGGCTTCTTCTGGTGCAAAAAAAAGCAAACAAACCCTCTCTCATTACTCTTCTGCAACCTACAAAGGGCAGTTAGTTAATGATTTATCAAGAGCTGGGCCCTAAATTGTTCACCGCTATTCACCGAACGCACAGCATCACCAAACAAAGCGGGTCTCCTCTGTACATTTTCCTCAGGTATAAACATCAACAAAGCTCCCCCCCTGTGTTTCTTTGAAAACTTCACCTCTGATCTCGCCTCCTCTTTATCAAAATCATTCCTGCCAAGATGCATATAGCATAAAATGACAGGGTCGCTGGCCCCTGCAGCATAACAGATTACTTCTCCTCTGACATCTCACCTTGGGCTTGGGCCCTCTCTTCTTGTGTGGTCTGGGGGCCAGTTGAGTCTCAGTCCTGGCAGGGAACTGTGGCGCCCCATTTACTGCTGCCGCTGCCGCCGCCGCCTCGGCCGCCGCCTTCAACAAAGCAATAGTCTGGGATTTGGGACGGCGACCTCGGACACCCTTTCGAACGGGGAGGGGCGGCAAGGGGTTGGGCAGTCGGTACGAGGTCTGCATGGAGGAGGAGGAGGTGGACGAGGAGCGACGGGTCGTGAGGGAGGAAGAGGTGGAAGAAGCAGGGGCAAGGAGCGCACCAGGGAGGGTAACTAGAACAACAGGACAAAGAAGGGAGAAAGAGAGGGAGAGATAAATAATATATTGTCTTTCTTCCTGTATTTTCCTGCATTTAAAAGAATAGGAGAGAAAGATAAAGTAATAATCAAAAGGCTCCAAACAATATGTCACATTTCATTCTCACACCTAAGGGACAGTACTTTAAGGGTTTGTCCAGATTGAAATTGTTTTTTTCAAAACTGATGAAGACATTTGTGGAGAGAGCCACAGCACAGAGGAAAACGATTCACTGGCCCTGCAGAAGAGATTTGTTAGGATTTTGAGATTGGCAGCTCCTTTGTATTAAACCCCTCCCTGCACCGAAATCAGAGTCAAAAGTCACGAGCCCCCGGAGACCTGCCTGCTCCAGAATTCATCAAAGCCCCTCGGCTTCCAGCAACACAACAGAAGCAGTAGTTATGATGATCCGATTTAAAGCCTTCCTCAAACAGCAAGATATTGGATTCTTGGGCCTGATTCCCATTATCCGACAATAAACTAACAATATCAATTTTAAATGTAATTTCTCATGTCAATATAAGAAATTCCGCTTTGTCCTATTCCTGGCTTTGACTGGTCATAAAGAAAAGAAAATAATATAGAAACAGGGAGTCTCTGAGTGTATTAAACAGCTTCTGTGGTGGAACTAAACCACTTGAAGGTGTTTTGAGAGTTTTGATGCAAATGATCAACAAATAGCAATAAGCAACCAATGTTGATGATACATTCTTTGCATTGGATCAGCACCAGATTGCCCACATTCATAAATATCAGTCCTCTAAATATGTCTATATGTTTTTTTGATGAAATTATGAAATATTCTCTGAAAAATAAGCTTTAAAAGCCTTATTTCCCAATGTTAAAGAAAGTGAAAAAAAAAAATCTGTCCCCTGATCCAGATCCACACACAAATTTTGTTTCTTGAATTATGTCCCACTTTTCCACAAAAAGTCAGGGAAACCCACTGAGTGCTTTTTTTTGCTTAACTAACTAACAAGACAAAAGCAGAACCTCATTACAGAGGTAAAAAAATCTAGCAACAATACACGAAGGCCCAGTTGTGATCCCAGATAACCTCCAACTTAAAGACTTTGCTCTGGAAATTAAGAGGATTCTAAAATGTCAATCAGCTTAAGGACTCAATTGTAAAGCAAGAGAAAATAGAGTGTGAAAAGGTTTAACCCATTGTTCGGGAGACAGAGAAAAATAAATCACAAAGCAGTGGCCCCACCACGCTGCCGCCGTCTTCATTAGCCTGAGCGTGACTCTGTGATACCATCACACAATCATCACGGGGGAATGTGTGAAAGACAGAGAGAAAATATAAGGGAGAGAGAAAGGGTGGAAAAGAGGAAGATAACCATCTCCTATTTCAATACAAATGCATTGGCTTGGTGAGAGCATGTGGAAACTCTCAAGGGGCCGGGGGCTTTCATCAGAGCCTCCCTCACTGAGGCGGTGTGGAGCGACTATGGAAGGTTTACAGTATCCTCCGAGGGCCGGCCGGGGCACCCTGAAAGCTGCTTAATTGGGAAATGAGTGAAAGTGGGCGTAGAATAGAGCAGTGTTTTGTTTCAGGAGGACGAGAGTTCATTTTCTCACCGGGAGCAGTCGCACAAAGCTCGCACATGGAGGAGCGGCAACCTGCGCGCACACTGCCACACTTATTCACACTGAGCCCCGAGACATAAGCCCTACAAAGGCAGATCAAAAAATTTGTTTGCAGGGTCCCAATCAGGATCACTGGGTTTTAACGCACCCGGGGAATCTGAGTCAGGGGCCCTCTTTGATCTGCTCCTGTTGTAGGGAGGAAAATCTAATCCCTTCACATTATGTGACAGCAACATGCACCAATTCCACCTCACCGATCAACGTCATTTTCTACCATATATTAGTTTAGCATCGCTTAAACGTAAAAGACTAATCACCTCTGGATTTTAACTTTCAAAGATGAGCTGCTTACTCGCTAATTTTATTCCGCACTGTCCAACGGTGTCACATATATTCTGCATGAGCTGCATTGAAGTTATATGTTGTCGGCACATAGTGAATTATTTAAGACTAGAGCCCTGTGTTTCTTAATGGATGCACCATTTCATCAACTGGAACTATTTCAAATGTGCTGTTTATGGTTTTATACACCGGTCGCCATGAAAACTCTCTCCGCTTGGGTCTCAATTAAAGCTGAATGTTCAACAGCATTCACTTGATATTAGTGCTGCAACCACCTTATATCATCATTACAAACATATCCACCTACTTTCAATAATTTGGTTGATAAAAAAATTCAATTCAACATTTTCATTACGTCCGCCAAGTAGGTTCTGGTTTCATCTGCTTTTGTTTGCTTGTTTATTTCTCTGTCTGTTGGTTAGTAAGATAAAAACAATTTACAGGATGGATTATGAAACTTAACCCTAACCATAATTCTTTAACATTGCCTGATAGGACTTTAAAAATAATAGAGTTTCTCAGAGAATAATGAATGGATCTTTAGATATGTTTAAGGGACTGATAATTGTGTGTTAATTTGGTGCAGATACAAATCAAAATGCAGCGCTAGTGAAACTTCATGTGGTTTCATGAGGGGGTGTGTTTGGCCTTTGCGTAGATATGCACTCTACTGAAAGTTTAATTGACAAATTAAAAATACATATCACAATTTCCAAGAGACCAAAGTTTTCAAATTGCTTAACCTTCTCAACCAGCCAAAATCATTAAATTTAAAATGACACGAAACAGAGAAAAGCAGCAAATCATCACATGAACAAAGCTCGAATCCGAAAAAAAGTCTGTCGTCTTTGCTCAGAAAACTATTTGACTCAATCATCAAACCAAAGAAACATGATTCGCACAAGAGCCCAGAGCTACGGTTGAAATCTAAAATGTTTTCTGTAATTTGACTAAAACTGAATAATTGGATCTTCCCCCCCCAAAAAAAAAACGTGACTAAGGAATCCAGCATGCAACCAAACAAAGACATATGGTTCTGATCATGACGATATAATTCCAACTCGACCCAATGACCTGAGTAAGCCACTGCCCGAGGAAACGTGTGTGTGTGTGTGTCTGTGGGTCCCTGTGTGCGATATGGGTGTGTGTGTGTGTTACACTCGCATGAGAACGGGGTCATAGAGAAGTGTGTCTGCAGTCTGGCGGTGTTGGGGGAGGGGCACCACAGAGTTGCCTCTCATCTAATTACACCCCCCAACACACACACGCATATATACATACATACACACACACCCCTACATGGCGAGCAGCCTCAATGGAAACAGTCGAAACACACACAGGATGTTCTTTCGAGAAGATTTAAAGCTGCATGACACTCATGAACTGCAGATTCAGGTGTGTGTGTGTGTGTGTGTGTGTGTGTGTGTGTGACTGCACACTAGATAACAGAGGAGGGGAAGTGCCTTAAACAGCTTCAGGCCACAGAGTAAAACCACAACAATAGTCCCTGCAAAAGTTATCGAGTCTAAAGACCAAATAAAAGTCCCGACTGTGACTTGTGTGAATGTTGAACTTAACTTGACAGATGCATAAAATTAGTGTAGTGGAAATATTTGATATCCACTAATCCTCTCCTGAGCCTTGTGCAAACTAATTCCCGAAGCTTTACGCACACAAAAATCACATGATCAAAAACACATGCAGTCCTGAAGTTGATTACCGCAGAGGATACTGTTAAATCTCCAGACTCTGAGTGACGGGGCCACTGGTCTCTGTACAGTGAATCTGAATCAATCTAAAGAAACATAAAAAAATGATTTACTCTCAACGAGGCGGCGGCTGCACCAGGAACAAGGAAAGCATGGTTTCCCCTCACTTGACTTTTTTCTGCTTCACCAGGACAATGAAATTCACTTTAAGTATGAAATGTGAAAAGTATCAAAAATAAACAAGCTATTTTTAAGACGAGAAAACTTCCTGAATTGAGAACGTGACTGAACTGACTTGCGTTTTTGCAGTTTTCACAAATTCTAATTTAATACATTAAAGGGAGACTCCAGATATTTAATACTTCTATAGTCTAATTAAACATGTTGTTGCTGCATTAATGTGCCTCCACTTCCCTTCACTAAATCTGCACAACTAATCATGAAACATTCTATAAAACACAACACATGTAGTACAAACTTTTTTTTTTTGCATTTATCTAAAAAGAAAAACTTTGCAAAATTGAAACTCACCAGGAAATCCCCCTCCAAATACTACTACTATGTTTTGCAGTAGCAGAAGTACTTGCAGAAGCAGCAGCAGCGGTAATGATAGTAAAGCCTGGAACAATACAAGTCACTCAGTACAGTTGCTTCCTGGTTCCCTCTCTGGTGCAACTCTTTCTGCTTCAGCCGGTGTTTGATCTGTTTTTCCTCTGGACTTCTCTCTCTTCCCAACTTCAAAACTCTCTCCTCGTCTACACTTAATTTTCAGTTTTCTGCCTCTTCCTTGTCTGTTCTGCCGGCTGTAGTCCACAACAAAGCCCACGCTTCTGCTTCTGCTTCTGCTGCTGCTGCTGGTCGAAGCATGCAAAGCTTCCCTTCCAATGAATGGACAGGAGGAGGAGGAGGAGGAGGAGGAGGAGGAGGGTGTGTGTTTGGATTTGCATAGAGGCTTGGGTAGAGTGAGGGAGGGAGGGAGGGAGGAGTGGGGTTGGTGGTTGTGGTGAGGAAGGAGTGGGGGGGGGGGGCGCTCTTTATTCATGTTATCTGTAGGCCATATCGACAGGCTACATCAGTCACCTGCTTCTCAGCAAGTCTCTCAGGGAGGGGAGAGATGACGCGGGGGGGGGGGGGCTGAAGGGTAAAAGGTTAAACTGGATCTGAAGAGTTCCTGATTGAAACGGGTGAAAGGGGCAAAACTCATGGAGTTGGCGCAAACAGAAGCCAGCGTTCTCTCAACTCTCTCTCTGTCTCTCTGTCTCTCTCTCTCAAGGCCCAGAGGGACCCCCCCCCCCCCCCCCGCCCCCCCACACACACACACACACACTCAGTTGTAACCCTATAGCCCACTCAGACATTCCCCCTGATGAGAGATGGTCAGGAAACAGTGGCATGGTCGGATGTCACCCCGGCTCTGGAACAATGTGGAGCAGAGCAGCCGGAGGAAGCCGGCCTGGGAAAAGTCCCTCATCGCACAAACGTCTTCAACGGTTACGATGCAAATTCAAGAAGGTAAAAAAAAGTTTCGGACATCGTCATCCTCTCTCGGCCTGTTTATATCATGTGTCAACGTTCTGTGCTTTTAACATCTGCTTTTAGTTTTCCAAGACTAATTAGAGTCCATGATTCCTGTAGCCTATGCTGAATGTTCTTTGTTTTTCAACTGTTTGCTGTGTTTAGTATGTGTTTTTGTGTGTGTGTGTGTAAAACCGCTTTCAGACAGAGCACCAGAAAAATGAAAACAACAAAAAGAAAACAAATATCTCAGGATGAAAAGCCACATCTCTTCAAGAGATTTGGTGATGAGGGCCGATGCTGGTGTTGATGTGCTAATTATGTAAACATATTATTTGTCCCTTCGTATATATTTTATATTTCAGACTTTTTTCCCTCCTCCACCAGGACTTCCTGGCTAAATTAAAGATAAATGAAAACATATAATCATTTAACTTTCACATTAGGACTTGGAGAGTTTGATGTTTTGTTTGATACCATAGGCCTATATCAAAATACATTACTATTGTTTCCATCAACATTAATCCCCAAAAATACATGTCTACAAGGTCATTTTTGTCCAAACATAATTTATAAGCTGACAAAAGTTGTGTTATTTTGCCCTAAATAGATAAAATCTACAACAGCTGTTTCAACTTGTATGGAGACATTGTGTTCTTCATTCATTATTCAGAAAGGATTATTCTGCAGTTTGACCCAGTTTAACAAAGAAATCACACAAAAACCCAAATTAAAATATACACTACAAATCCAAAATATTGATTCGTGCACAAACTGTTCAAAAAGCAGAAACGTTAGAAATCCTCTGAAGCTTCTCACCCAAAAAACGTATGTGGTTCACAACGAGACAAATCTGATGAAAGCTAATTAGAAATTTTGAATGTAGTGGTAATTACAGATCCTCGCTGCCTCTCTCGTATGCAGCGCTAATTAACGCTCATTAACACCTCAACCCGGCCCTACTTATTCACTTACATGCACACAAACATCGCTGTCTGCTAATTTACATGATCCTCTCCTCCACGTCTGTTTCTCTCCAAACTGCGCTCGCACTCATTTGAAAGCACAGACTGTAGCTACAAGAATACACGTGCGAGTGCATCTGTTTCACAAAGCTGCCTCGGCCTGTGTTTTACTGTACTGAAACTCTGGGGTTGTTTCCAGACCAGGTCAGACCATTCAGATTTGTTAACCCTCTGGTAGAAGGACGTTCGACAAAAAACTTCCAGCAGTGAAAAAAGCGGCATGGCCGTGCCGACCTGTAGCAGAGCTGAGCTACTGTGGCCATTTATTCTACTTTGCTAGCTATCTTGTAACATGCACAGGACTCTGGACAATCTCCTGAAATTACCCGAAGGGGCTGCGTGCGAGATCACAAATGTCAGAGTCAATTGCTCCAGACATTCTCCAGAGTAAAAACTCCAAGAATGTCCGAATGAGCCCACGTGCCAATACATCCCGAATATTTCTAAAAAATGCGAAGCTTTTCTAACATGTGATGGACACAAAAGTGAAA
Source organism: Platichthys flesus (assembly GCF_949316205.1). Lineage (NCBI taxonomy): Eukaryota > Metazoa > Chordata > Actinopteri > Pleuronectiformes > Pleuronectidae > Platichthys > Platichthys flesus. The sequence continues at coordinate 7,539,784 of NC_084945.1, read as the reverse complement.
TATCTCCGGATGAGAATGAGGCGCCGTGCACATGGAAGATGTTGGCGAAGGTGTAAACTTGGAAAGACAACGACGTTCAAGAGCTTTCGGTGCTAACGACCGATACGTGGCGTCCTGCCTCCAACGTGCTGCAGGCGTTCTGCACATGTGAAAGGCAAAGTCCGGAGAAAGTCCAGACCTGAATGTCCAGACATGTTATGACAGACGTGCAACTGCTGTCATCCATCAACTGAGAGATGGAAACCCAAACACACATATAACACTCGCAACAAGTTTGCACACCTATCCTTGTTAGGCAATAACTTCCATTCATTCTGAACAGCGTTGCCAAAAGCTAATCCCTAAATCATGACCAATTCATACCTTCACCTTGACCTAACCACAATCTAACCACTAACTATTACCAAGACCTTAGAAGCTACGTTTTGTCTCATCAGGACCAGGGTTTGGTCCCCAGTAGGGAATCCTGACAAGATCTTTGCAAGTTCTAAAGAGATATCAAAATCTTATCAATCCCAACTAAATGCATAACTCTGATCTAAATCTAATTCTAACCCTAAAAACAAAGTCCTCACCCTCAAACAACGTTTTGGAAAAGTGAGGACCAGCCAGAATGTCCTCACTCTGTAACGTCTCTGCTCAAAATGGTCCTGACAAATATACAAGAGCACAGACACAGACAGCCTGGGCTACTCCAGAGTGTCCCCTGACCAGTGACAGGGTGAAGGGGAGGAACTGGCTGGAGCTGATTTAACATTAACAGCATTCAAGAGGACGATTGATATTCATAACCACTGCTAAACCTTACCCACACAACGAACTTCAGAATCTTAAGACGCCTCTGTCGTTCGTCAAAGTGATTTTGACGGATGGCAAATGTCAAAATATCTGCCAAAGAAACTAAACAGCTTTAGAGAAGCTCATGTGGAGACACGCAACTGTAACTGCAGAGTGTAATTACTGTATAATTACATCCAGATTGATTACGAATAGTTCAGATGTGCCTGCACTCTTCAACAATGTCAACTGAAGCTCTAATTACTGCAGTCACAGGAAGTGTCCTTGTCTGTGGGGTTCAGGGCTGAAAAAAAAACCTGGAGCAAGAACGGTATTCAGTAGAGTTCATACCAAGAGACTTCATCAAATGTAACACACTCATCGATCATTAATTCCCTTAATGGGCCTGATTTATCAAGATCCATGAATTATTCCCCTGGGAAATATTCCACAATGTAAAAGAAATATGGAACAAATTAACGTATCTTCTCTGATCCATACTGCATCCTAACAAACAACAACAAACAAACCAACAAACTGATGGGTGATTACATAACTTCCTTGGCAGAGATAAGAATAAGGAGGATATGAAAACACAAAGAAGAAAGTGGTAAACGTTTGTTTGTTTTATCCGTGGAGGCTTCAGACAAATTTGCACTTGCATGATCTACTATTAATATTTTACACACTCAGTATCAGTGATTGTATTTCTGCTCCTATTGTCAGATCGCACAAATTAGAGTCAGGCCTCACAACCCAAACAAACAAAACACAAGTTTCTAAACAGCTTCTGATCCTATAATGATGCAACAGACACGTAACAATCTGTGCTTGTGCTGCCCTCTAGTGGTAAAGCTGGATCATCTCCTTTCAGATGATCTCTCAGTGATACAACACCTTCTACAATAAGAACAACAACAAATACTTATAGACCCAAAAGAGCAGAGTCTGACTAAGAAAATAATGTAGAGTTATTAAAAACAATCTGTGGGAGTGAACAATATTCTAAATGTTATATAAACGTTGGTCACAGTTTATAAGCACATGAGCTGAAATATCATTTCTATTGAAAATTATAGTATATAAAACATAATTCAATTAGCTGTTTATAATATTCATTTGATTTTCACAAGGGGGTGAGGGTTAATTCCATTAATACATTTATATTTATGAATGGAATAGGGCTAGAAGACGATAGACTTTAATTTATCTCAATCATAGACTCAATAGTGACAGCTCTCTAAAAGTGAAGCAACAAAAGCGTATCTATCGCCACCTGGTGGCTGGCTGCAGTATAGTTCGTAAACTCTGTCTCCTCCTTGTTAACAGATAAGACATGGACTACTCTAAGGACTCAAAATCCACACCAGAACAAACTACATAGTCAAAATACACACCAGTTTATTTCAACTATAGCTGCTGTCATTGTAAGTCGTTCTTATCACACTGATGTTTATAAGTTAAGTTAAGTTTAGTTACATGCTCTAAAAATAGGATATAATGTCCTGATTGACACCTGAGAAGGACTTGTGATTGGTCGAGCATGTGTCAGCGGGACCTTGATACTGAAGCTCCATCCCTCAATCACAACTGTGCAGTCTCTGGCTCCAAATGTACAAGATGGCAGCGTTCTTATCCAGGATGTTTTTTCTTAATTGTAAGTATATCACCTAACCTGTGGTATCAGGAGCAGCTCTATCATCTGTTGTTCTTTGGACACAAAACTGCTCCTATCACGTGGAACTCACAATGTCCACGAGTCACAAACAAACTGCGTTTTCACACAAAGCAATAAACCAGATGAAGAACTTACAGTAGTTTCCGGGCGGCTGGAGGCTGTGCTTCGTCAGAGAACACCAGCCGACGGGGAAGATGTCTCTGGAGTCGAAGGGGCACCAGTAGTCGAAGGCGCCTCGCCAGCCGTCAAACATGACGAAAATCTCCTGACCCCTGACCTCTCCCACTGTGGCAGGACAAATCAAGTAGGGGTTCTTCCTGTCCACCGCCTCCAGCTTCATACCAGGTTGGAAGTAGTTTTTTACAGGGCTGGCTGGATCCTACACACACAAATTTACAAAAACAAAACAGTTGTTTCAGGATCAATACAGAAATGTACTGGCCTTGTTGGAATCAACCTTCTGGTTCTTGTTACCTTCTTAAAAGCAGAGGCAGGGGCCATCTCCGCTCCGCTCAGCGTCCGCAGCAGGAACATGGGCCACGAGGAGGCGTTCATCCTGAAACCTGTGTCACAACAGTTCCATTTAAACCGAGGCACCTTCTCCTTCATATTTCTGTGGGTTATTTTATTGTGGCCAATAATGAAAATCTATTTCTTTGTGTTAATACTGGATTTCTGTAAGAGTAGAGATTTCACAGATTCATAAATTACAGTTTATTTCTCCTCATTTCCATTATTGTTTTCACTTCTCTATCACTTGCCCTGCGTCTTCTAATCAGCTCACCGCTGGTGGTGTTTACATTAATCCAATCAGATTTGCCAGGATCTCAATAAGCCAATCATGTCATTACTGCCAAACTTTGAATCTCCTCTCCTCTCTGTCACTGTTATTTCAGTGATTTCTGTGCCAGCCTCCTCCGGAGTCTCCTCCAGGCTCAACGACCTGGCCAAGTCCTGCTGAGTCCACTTATCTAATCTCCTTCACATCAACAGGATTCTCTAGATCCCATCAACCACCAGCAGTGTCCACACCCTATGCAGCCACACCCCCTCTCCACCTCAATGACATCATGAAGGGTGTAAACGCCAAATTGACTCTCATTTATATCACATCACTTTCATTTCTTATTGTGCATTGTAACAAATTTATTGAATTTTTGTTAATCAAATGTGTTTATTCAAACAGCAACAATGACATGTAAACACTCGGATGTCTCACCCAGCGGGGGCTGCAGCATGTCTCCGTTCCGCTCGCAGGTTCCTATTGGCTGGATGTCTGAGGAGTCGATCAGCCGCCAGAAGTCGTTGGTGTTGTCGCTGCCGTCCAGCCGCAGACGGAGACGAGTTCCCATCATTCCCATCACCGTCGCGATGCACACCGAGTTGGAGTTGCGAGGGTCCCGCGCCTCCAGTTTCATCCCTGCTTTGAAGTCGTTGGCGGGGGGGAGTCTGGACTGCACAGGAACAGAAAGAGAGCCTCGGGTCAAATTAAGCGATGACCAGTGTGATCATTGACGTTAGATTGTGATTTCAGTTGACACGGTAATCTCAACACACAGTTGATGTTCACTGTGTCAGATCATGAGTTTCTCCAAGGGAGAGGGGGTCATAAAATCTGGTTCTTGTAAACAAGTTAGAGTCGTGAGCACAATGAGTCTTATAATTAATTTACAGTAAATAAAGGAATAAGTTGTCAGTGTTCTTCAGTTGTGTTATGGTCGAAAAATCCCACAAAAAAACAACAATGTGTGTCTGTGGTCCTGCGAGCATTTGTTCTGCCTGCATATGGAAATCTTTAAAAGTGACACATACAACCACTTTTCAAAAGTAAAGCAAGGTAGTTTTCACTAACAGGTGTAAATCAGGTTTCGACTGTTTCCTGAAATGGCAGGTACTAATTTTACTCTACATTGTAAAATAGAACAATAATGGAGCCGCGTGATGAAGAGGAATAAAAAAGATCATTGATGGTCTTCGCTGACAAGTCGCAAAACATATCCCCAAACGTCTGCTGCTTGTCCACGGAATACTGTATTTACCACTACACATTCTTATATATTTATATATATATATATATATATATTTTTTTTTTTTTTTTTTCTGTTGTTTTTATTTAGATATATTTTATTGTACTATCTACTCCAGCAGCACAAGAAAACTTTCCTACTGGACACTGACACAATCACATCATTGCATTCCATTCCTGTATCTGTAAATATGTTCTCTGTATGTGATTTATGTATGTATGTCAGTGTTTTAGTGTATAAGCTACTGGATGATCTAAATTTCCCCCCGGGATTAATAAAGTATCCATCTATCTATCTATCTATCTATTTAACGAAACAGAATATCATCTACAGAGACAGAATAAGGAAAAGTACGAGAAGGTTACAGATCAGCTACCTGTTTGAAGCATGTTGGCGAAGCTGCAACGGAGGAAGTTTGCCTCAGATAATCTTCCCAGCTGAATGGTTCTAGAAAGAAAACAGAAACAAACAACAGATTATTCAAAGAAATTGTGAACGAAAGCACAGCAGTGACGACTATGGACTGACCTTAACAAATCTGAGCTCTTTACTGGAAGATATGAGTCTGTCTGGCTTGAGAAACACTTCAAGAATAAAGTATCGTCATAAAGCAGGAATCAAAAGAAAAATAAGTCTCATTTAAGTGAATCATTATAATGTGTTCCTAAATAAATTATCACCTCTGCCAGTGAGTTTATGTTTTCATCCGAGTGAGTTTGTTAGTTTGTCAACAGGAATACACAAAACAAACTATTTTGTATGAATTTCCATGAAGCTTGTTGGAAAGATGAGACATGAAATGAGAAAAGACCCATTTAACTTTAGTGTGTACATATAGTTTGTTCAAAGTTGTTGGATCAGAAATATTTAAACCTGTCTTTAAATTTGTGAAATAGGGCTAATTAGTCAGTTTCTATGCAGGAATGTTGATCAAACAAATCAGGCATCTGACTGTTGGGCCTTCTACTGCCAGTTTGGATGTAAAATGAATTGCAGAGGAAAATGACAATCTGATGTTTGTTTATCCCAAATCTGCAGACCTCACAGAGATTTATAAGAAACATGTTTACAAGAAAACATTTTTGTAAATTAGTTTGTTGGAGAGATTAACGTGTAATTTGTGATTACACGTTAAGATTTTTTCAACCCCACCCTAGACTTTATGCAAAAATTCTCGACAGCCCACTGATCACTGCTGATGCAAGTACTGACACATAACTGGGTTAATTAAAAAACTATTAACTTAAAAAGTTTTGAATCATTAATAATGATAGGATGAGCAATGAAAAGAAATAAGCCAGAGATGAAAACTGCCAACCGTTGGATTTGTCGAGGGCAGAGCCTGCTGTGATGCTGCTCCCCCTCTCCTTCTTCTCCTCTTTTTGATCTGAAATCAAAACAGTGATTGAAGCGCTCATCACGTTGGGAGCTTCAGACATGCAGACTTTAATTACTGTCAGAATGAAGCCATTAAACCTCCGACTGTAATAGTTCTGAGAGAAAAATAATATAAACGTCCAGAATACCAAACAGCAAAAAAATCAAATTACATCTGGAAGACTGTTAATATGGGCCTATCTAGTAGCCGGCAGCTTTGTGGAGACCTACCTCTGTGTGGAGTTCGGCCCATGACGACCAGAGTCAAAGTGCCGCTGCAGAGGAGGTGAAGTCCGACCGACTGCAGAAGAGACAGATACAAAACTTTATCAGAATATTCACAGAATGCCAGAAGGCACAGACCTGCTCTAATGTGGTCTGTAGATTAAACTGAATATCCTGGGAAATTATTATTCATTTTTTTTTATTTTGAATGTAATTTATAATTATAATTTTTTTCTATTATATGTGTTTCATTAATATGTTGTGTTAATGCCTTTCAAGCAATTTTGCCTGTTGTTGAGATGGACTCTGAACTCTATACTCAACAATAGACTGATCCAGTTAACAATTAATGTCTGAGTGGCCATAACCTGATATAATTTATTCCACTGTTCTAAACCCAGAGTGACACGTTGCTTCATTCCCAATAAAACAGGCTGAAGCTTCTTTTGACTCAATCCCACATTCACAGCCCTGCAGCAGTAAATATTCAGCAGTATGTGAATCAGTCCATGGCTGAAAAACAGTGTGTTTGTGATTTTTGAGAAATATGTCAAGCTACATATTTCTAACATCAACAACTTAACACTAGGTTGTTAGTCTGTACTTTATAGGGACAGACGGGCCTAAGGAACAGAGGCGCAAATGCATTTTTCTGATTCTATCATGAAATCTAATCTTTAAACTCCCAACTTCCGACAAATGAGATAACATTCTACAATTTTGTGAAACTTCAAATAAAAAGTCTCCAACATTTACAACTGGTGCATTAGTACCTAACAACAACATCTACTTGTATTAGTGAGCAGATAAATAATCATCATGCAGAATGAACACTAACGGCATGTGCTGATAGAAGAGTGTTTGAAACTAAAAAGTAGCATGTGTTGTCCATATGACCTCCTCTGGCCAAACTGTTTGAGTTAGCAGCTCCGCCACATTAACTTCTGATGCACTGTAACAACAACTCATCAAATACAAATTGTTACCACACTGTTTATGCTGAAAATCTGCCACAAAAATCCAGATCAGGTTTGCAAAAACTCTCAGCATGGTCCCACTGCAGAGACAGGGCGTTCATGGTGTAGGTCCAAATGAAGCATGGAGACAGTCTAAGGCAGCAGAGCATCAAAAGCAGTGATCCAGTCCAAATGAAATACCAAGAATCCAAAAGTTAAAATCTCTCCAGAGGCCAAACAATGTCTCCTTTACTTAGGATTAAAAAATGTTAGCATCTGCAAAGCAGCGGCTGCTTCTCCCTCTGAAGACCCTTCTGTCTCTGCAGCGGAACCCATTGAGTCACAAGGAGCCATAAAGATTCCAAGCTGCCATAAAAAGCCATTAAGACGTGTGGATGTGGGACATCTGCTGGATCACATGAAAAGGATTCCAGTTCGGCAGCTCGCTCCGCTTCAGACTGCTCCAGTGTTTGCACTGGTCTGTCTGCCTCACTCAAGAGGGTCAGACAAAACCGCCCTGAAGACCAGGAAGCACTTAACTTTTACAACCTCCACTTCCACTTAGGCTGCCACTGATCTGGGATTAGTGTGATGTTCACAAACCTGAAGAACGACCTCAGGCCTGGTTTCAGAAGCCGGTTCAACTGTCGTTTGATATGAGGAACTGTCAAAGGTTACAGATAATATTTCAACTATACTTTGCACAGAGAAATCTTTGCTATGATAGTAAAAAAACTACAAGCTGCATTACAAAGCATTTGACTGTTGGATGTGTGTTGCTCACAAAAATTTTAGTTACTTCACATAAAAAAGCAGCATTTCCAATTACACTTAACTGCAAGTAAATTAGTTATTTACTAATTAAACAGTAAATTACCTTTACAAGAAGTTAGTTCAATAAGTCTATAAAAGTTTATTAAAGTTGTGTAAAAGTTCCCAGAGATGAAGCTTGTTGCTTTAACTTTCAATGTTTCCAAAAATTGTAAATTCACAATTAAAGCAAATATCTTTTCTCCGTCAAGTAACAAACTCAGATTTGGCATTTTATCTCAAAGAAGAATGAGCTTTGATTCATTTTACAGTGATTGGTTTTATATAAATTGTCCCACTTTAAGTGTTAACACCGCACAGGACAAGTGCTTACACAAAGTCAGTGGATGTTTTTTTCTTCAAACATATATGGCCTTAACTTATAATGTTCCTCCGATTTAGAATAAATCTAAAGAATCTGAAGAACGATAAAAATGTCCAAACAACCAGAAATAGACTTTACTCTATTTTCATCATTATCTTCCAAAATTATTTCTGCCTCTTAAAACTTCTAAGAGCTGCAACTGATCACTATTGTCAACACTGTATAATCTCTTAATATTTTTCTTTATTAACTGATTCATCATTAAGTTAATAAAGTGTCAGAAAATACTGAAAATGTCAAAAGTTTAGTCTTTATTTTTTATCTGAAATGCCACAAACTCTGTTTGCTGCAGTGAGGCTGTGTTTCTCTTCTTTGTTTTGTTTAACAGTAAAAAATAAATTTACTTTGGTTTCTAACTTTTTTTGAATGATTTTAAAGATGTTTTCTAGACAAAAACATCCAAACAACTGAGAACCTGCAGTTTGATGATGTCAATATTTGTCACCTGAAAAATAACAAAATAATTCATAACATTTACATATTGACACATTTAAGAAGTTTGAGCCACCGCATGTTTAGATTTGTTTTGCTTATGGAATAATTTTAAATGATCATTGACTCTTAAAATAATTAATATAATAACCAATAGTTTCCATCCATTACTTTAAATTAGGACTTTGTGATAAAACAGTATAATTGCAATGTAATTACTATCCCTGTGACAAAGATTAAATATATATTTATATATTGATCCACTGTTGGAGCTTAGTAAAAGGAGGTTTAGAAGTTACAGCCACCTCATGTTTGGATTTTTTGAATCATAAATAATTTAAATTAAAGTAGACTGTTAACCTAATTAATAAATCAACCATTACAGCTGGTGCGAGGCTGAGGGGTATGAGCTCCTGGGGGGCCTCACCTCCAGGATCATCTCTTGAAATATTATTTCATCAATATACAGCCTGAATATTTAACTAATTTATCTCAGCAGAACCTTTAAGACACTTTACATCAAACCTTAGTGGAACCAGGAAGCATCAATGAGAGTATTTCTCAGCTTAATGTATGTGAGGAGGTTTCACATTATTGATCAACCCCAGGTTTGTAAGATGCTTTGTTTATCAAGTTTTTCTTGATTGCTCACAAATGTGAACCTGCATCTTGATGATATTTGGAAATTAATCATTTATCAAATTTACAGTGAGGATACAAAACGGAGAAAAAGCAGCAAATTACAAAATTTTAGAAGTTAGAGACACCAGATTTTGATTTAGTTGCTTCCTAAACGATTGAAATGACAATTGACTGTTAGAATAAAGACTAAATCAGGCATGAGTGCTGCTGAGGGGTGCGATCCGCTGCAGGGCGTCACCTCCAGGATCACTTAACATGTAATGTCATCAATATACAGCCTGGATATTTAATTTATTTATTTCAGCAGAACATTTTAAGACGCTTTACATCAAACCTATGAGGAACCAGGAAGCGTCAGTGGGAGCATTTCTCAGTTTGTGTCTGACTGGGGGGAAAGAAAAAGAGGCTGAACAAGCAGAAAATAACATTGGAACGTGAAAGGAAAGTGCGTGACGCATTTTGGTTTGGGTTACGGTCACGTTTAGTGGGCGGGACGGTGCTGATTATTAACTATAAACACCTCTAACGCTACATCACAACAACAACAACAACAAAAACGCGATGCTAGAAGGCAGCGGGGATGAGAAGGTTGTCCTCCTCTCAGGGTAAACAGCCAGTAAACGGAGGATCTGCAGAGGAGCCACAGTGCGCACCAGGCTGCTCCTCCCGGGGAAACACGCTGTGCCACCTACCCCTGCACCGCGCGCTCCGACCGCAGCGCGAGCACGTCCGCTCGTTTTTTTTTCTTATTTCTCACCGCAGCCCGCAAAGAAAACGCGAGGGGGAATCGAACGTGGGGTGGGGGTGTAAAAAAAGAACGAGGCATGAGTGGTACCAACCGTGCGAGCAGCAGATCCCCTCACTTTCTATCAGATGCAAGCCGCCATGTTCGCTGCAGCACCGCGCATGTCCACCACGCAGTGCTGTAATTCATATTTTTCCACTGGAGAAAAAAAAAAAAAAAAAAAAGAATAAATACCCACACAACCGCTCACTGTCTCACATAACGGACAAAGGGGGGGTGGGGGTAATTAATGAGCAGGATGTAGTGTCCGGTTGGGCTCTGATGTTAAACTACAGGTCACGTGAGAACAAAAAGACGTGAAGCTTCCTGTTCCTCCTGCAGGAGAAGCTGGTGACAGACAAATAAAGACCTGACACAAAGGTGAGGAATCAATAACACAATCAACAGGTTTTTCATCAAAACAACAGAAGTTCGACATGTATGAATATCTATGGTGTAAGCACAGTGAGGAGGTTTTAACAAGTAGTAGATCATATACAGATTTGTTATATCATATCATTTGATTTTCGCTGTTTAACTTTATTTAAATAATCATTTGTACAGTTATCAATAAATCAGCCAATAGTTTCAATCAGTTACTCTTAATTGGGGCTTGGAGATAGAAGCTATAAATAATTCTCAAAATATAATTTTCATCAGAATAACAAAGGTTCAATATATATTGATATATGTATATAGTGCTTGTACTGTCACAGTCAAGAGGTTTAACACACAATTGATCAACTACACATTCGTTACAGGTTTTTGCTGTTTATTAAGTGACAAAAAACACAGAGAAAAAGTAGCAAATTATCACATTTTATAGGTTTAGACTTGATGAATAACCTCAATGATCATCGACTGTACAATAATCAATAAATCAATAAATCAACCGATAGTTTCAAGTTCACCAAGTGGGACATTTATCGCCACAAATGGTTAAATGGTTGTGAATTGTGTTTTTTTTCAGTATAATATTTATGTTACTGTAAATGATAATCGATTGTTACAATAATGAATAGATCAATCAATCATTTCAATCCATTACTCTGATTTATGGCTTATGGTTAAATACTGATATATTGATTTAATGCTAATCCATTGTGTGAGCACATTGAGGAGGAATAACACACAATTGATTGAACCTCAGATTTGTTAAAGGTTTCTGTTGTTTGTCAAGTGTTTTTCATTCTCTGCTTGTAAAGAAGTTTAAAACCACAACATTGGAAAGGGCCAATCGCAATACTGCTTTCGATTGTGCGTTCAGCTGTTAACCGAAAGGTTGGTGGTTTGAGTCCAACCAGGGACGACATGTTTTATGCTAATTAACTATTTGTGTACGTCATCCAATCTCATAATGTCATCCTGTGTAGCAATTGTCCTAGATCCAATATCACATTGGACATGAAAGCCACGATTGGCTGCAGAGATTGGAATCTAGACGCTGCGGAAACAGCATTTGGCTATTAAGCTATAGGTTGGTGGTCCACTAAGGTATAACAAGTTTTTACGCTAACTTCCTCCTTGTGGGACAGATAACTGTTCTCCAATATCTGTACGTCATCCAACCTCACAATGGAAAGCAGCGCCGCGATTGGTGCTTTCCAATTTCCTGCCGCGTTTCGATTGGCCTAAATCCAAACTCAGATTGGATTGAAAGCCATGATTGGATGAAAAGACCAGAGCTCAGACTCTGGGAGAACAACAGTTGACTATTTAGCTACAGGTTGGTGGCTGAGCCCACCCAGGAGTGACATGCTTAAGCTAACTTCTTCATTGTGGGACCAGTCTGATCTGATCTGATCATGTTGAATTCAATCATTTGAATGGAAGAAGTCGGATGATGCAGCTGAACCTGGACCCAGTTACTACACCGATCTGACACAGTTACATGAAGTCAGAAATACATTTAATTTCACTATTTTGCCTCAGTATCCATAGTAATTTGAAATCATGTGTGGTTTTATTATAATATTATAGAGATATTGAATACGTTTTATTTGAATATTTGTGAGACCTAAACATGTAACAGATGCTATCGACTCTCTATGTGCAGAATGTTGAATGTTAAATAAATGTTTCACTGTTTTTCCACTTCACCTCTTACCACTACTTCCACTATTTTTAAAGAAAAATGTTTACATTAGTGTCCTCTTGCACATTATCTGTATAACATACACACATTCTATAATATAATATTAAACTATTATTCCACTTGTGTGCATCTGACTGCGACTTTCTAACATATGTACACCTGCACACCTTTTTCTATTCTTATTATATTGTATACTGTGAATTAATACATATAGCTTTTTAGTTTTTTTCCTTTTGTTATATATATTCTAATACTATTATTCTGTATCTATATTTATTTTCCTATTTTTTATTCTATTAACGTTTTTATTCTCTTCTCTAACTCTGTCTGACAATCTGCTTTAAAGTTGCATCTCATCGGATCTTATTTCAGAAAACAATAATATGCAGAACAACCAAGTTCTGTTTGACTTATTTTTTTGTGCAGGGCTGCAACTTTTAAAAACCAATTCACTTTATTTGTGTGGTTGGTTAAGGCTGCTTAGCTTATGGGACAGTGGCAACAACTATGACAAGACCTTGTGTGCTGGACACATAACTTGGTTAGAAGTTTACAAGTTATTGATTGACTCATCACAATAAGGATCATCCAGAAGTGGGATTCGAGATAGTTTGGTGGCTAGGAAAAATAAAAAATGAAGCCTGTAGCTATAAAAACACATCATTACTCTCAGGTTTACATGTAATCTTAAAGCTGAGAGAGCAATGTGCTGAGGATGGTGTGGAGGTCACACACACCTCACATGGCCTCTGCAGGAAGAAAAAATTCCCATGAATCCTGTGGATTCACGCTGATTTGGGCCAATTAGTGCAGTAATGGAGAGGAGGTGTGGGAGGGAGAGAGAAGCAGCACTTTAATCAGGACACACGTGGATCAGGGATCTTAGAGGAGCACTGACCGAGTGCAGGCTGCGTGTTGGAGGGTGACGAAGAGGAGGCACGTCTTAGACTCATCCAACGATGGAGCTGGAATCCATTTCCATGCCAAAGTTTTTATTTCATCAAACCTCGCAGTGGATGTAAAACCACCGCTGGAACGCGCCGACGTCCGCGCTCCTATTGGCTGCGCGCAGCGTCGTTCAGAGGAATGACGATGTTGCTGCTATAAGCAGCTGATGCTGAGGGTATGAACACGGAGCCTCTGAAGAACTGTTGACGGTACACGGACACCCCGTCATCGGCGGTGTGTCTGCGGATTGCAGCTCATCTTCGTCCACAGACTAAGTGAGTATGGGGGATTCGATGGTGTCACGACGCGCAGGCCTCTCTCCCACTGTCACGCCACATGATGTTTCCTCGTCTTCATCATTTTCACGGGCATGATGCTCGGGGCTTCACAGATTCGGCTCCATCACCTCGAACAGGCGACACATCACATCTGCAGGTAAAACAATCATTCAACGATGGACGAGCGGCGATGGCTTCATTTTTATCCTTATTAGGTTTTTTTTTTGCGTGCGTAAAATCACGTCCAAATGTGTGTTTGTGGGTAAACGCTATTCGTGGATGTTGTTGTGCAACACTGTCGAGAACACGGTGCGTGGACAACGTTGTAATGGATGCACTGGTTGCTGTGTAGGCTGGAGAACGCGTGGAAAGCGGTGGATTGCTGGTGCGCTCCGCAACGCAGCGATTAGAGAGACGCAGTTTCGGTGCAGAAAGCGCAGCATTGCTACCCTCTCTCTTTCTCTCTCTCCCTCTCCCTCTCTCTGTCCTGCTCTCTCACCTCATTCACACACGCGCACGAATACCCACACGCACGCGGACGCACGTTCCTGCCCGTTAAATTCACACTCCCGAACTCACTCACCCCCCCCTGTCGTCCCCCAATGGTTTTCTGCATGACACCAGTAGGGGAATGTTGCAACAGCCCAGTCCTTCCTATCACTGATCCCAGGACTTTCCCAGAGCTGTTTCCACGTTGTTTCCATTAACCAGCTGCAGTATCAATAAAACTGCCTCTTGTTCTGCACCCATTTTTTAGGGAACATTTACTCGCATCCCACAGTTTTTCTCCATTTGCAGGCTTTTGGGGGGGAGGGGGGGCAATTTGTGATACACTGTGGATCCAATCACTCCCTGGTTGCAGCAGCACATCCTTAGATGACTAGTCATGGATGGCCTCAACATCCACCTTATCTCTCCCCCTGGAAAGCTGTGTGGAATGTACGCTGCAATGGAAAACGCCCACTCAGACACATGAGCCAAATCAACATTAAAGTGATTTTTTTGCACCGCGGAATAAATCAAGTGTTACACAAATGAAGTTGGACTGATTTTCAAGGAGCTTTGATGGTTCCACTCCAAAAGCATCCACAATACAAAAGAGGACTTTTAATAATCATGGACGGTTTTTGGACGTGTGACAGACGGAGATTTAAGGCTTTGGAGCAATTGCTCCTTTTCAAAAATATTTCATCATTGAGTATTAAAATATAGAACATGCATAATTATGTCCTGATGATGATGATGATTCTATACTGTAAATCCTAAATCACTGGAAACGTTGGTACCACATTTCATGGCAGTTCATCTGATAGACATTTCACTAAAAGTCAGCATCAGAAGTCAGGGGATGACTAAAATCAGTCGGGGATATCCTGTGAGAACCATAAATATTTGCACCAAACATTTTGCCAACCCATCCAGGAGATGTTGAGATATTTTACTGGTGGAAAAAGTCAGCGGATCACTAAAGATGGCAGACACGGATGGATGGACATCCAAACCAACTTTCATAGCGATCCATTCAAAGGTTCATGAGCCCTTTCAATAAAGCTGCTTTCATACATGCACTGAACTAAGGATATTCTCCAGAATTTATCCAGAGGGGCTATATGTGAGAATACAGACATCTGATTCAGTTGCTCTGGACATTCAGTGGAGTTACATCTGCCAGCCCCCCCCCCCCCCCCCCCGGGTAGAAATCCTGGAAAACGTCTGTGTGAGGCCATGTGAGAGTACAGTAGGATCATGTCAGGATAATTCACAGAGATTGGGTGTGTCCTCTACATATCTAAGATGTAACAGATGCAAAACAAAAAGAGTTCAAATGTCTCAGAATAAAAAAGAAATCTACAAGACGTAGACTCGTAGAGGAAGGCATGGATGGGATTCTAGAGCTTGTGTTGATAGAGGCTGGGATACACCATTCCTCTCCTGAGCACAGAGCAGATTTTCCTGTTGTTATGAACACGTCTGGTGCAGAGAATCTCCCGCTGCGTTCTGCATGTCTGAAAAGACAAAATCTGATTAAGTTGGAACCCTAATGTCCGGATATCTTCTGGAATTCAGGTCTGAAAATGGCTCAAAATGGTGTCGTTAGAGGAACAATCAGCAGGGAGACTGATCCTGTAGGACATTTCATGGTGTAATAAAAATTGTTGAGACTTTTCTAGTCTGGTCCAACCAATATATTATTCTAACCAGTTGACCTGGTGCTCCAGAGCAGGCATGGCTTCACGCTGCTGCTGCCAGTTATTACATATTCACTCCAGTGATTCCCCGCAGCATCATCCTGGTTGAACGCGTGGCCTGCTGGAGTAGAAGGGATAGAGCGGGGGTGTGGAAGTCGTGCAGAAGTCATCCATGATTTAGATCTGTCCTGAAGGAAATGCTTCTCTGTACTGTACATGTCCTAGTTAGCTGCCATCTGTGCCAGGAATAAACCGCCTGTGCAGGGAATGATGGGGAGTTGGCGCTTGGAGTGACCCTTTCACGGCATATTTTTAAAAACCTTGTTTCTCCGTTTTGTCTCCCATCTTCCAGGTACGACCGTTAAGAGGTTTGGACAGAAGGACGTCACGCACAACCAGAAGTCACGGAATAAAGGGAATGAAACAACTGGAGAAAGATCCATGATTAAAAGAAAGTGAGAAGAAGAAGAAGAAGAAGAAGAAGAAGAAGAAGAGGTGTTACGATGGGGTGCGGTCAGGTTACTTTGCTCCTGGGCTCTACAGTTCCCTCCGTCAGATGCCGGTCAAAGCAGGAGTCTCCTCGCTAACACTCGAGCAGCTTGTTTCACCCGCTGGAGGAATCCCCCGCTCGGTGATGTGATGAATAAGTTTGAGGTCCTTGGCATTGTGGGAGAAGGTGGGTGGTTTTTTTTTACACAGCAGATCCTAGTGCATGTTTGTCAACCGACAAATCTGACCCTGGTGATCAGGGCCAACGAGGAGCCTGATGTCATCGGCTGTAGTTCTTCATGTGAGGTTGTTTTGGCAGCTCATGGATCAGTTTACATTAAACAGCTGACCTGCACACTTCACATTATAAAATCAATATAGAAGGATGGTTAATGTGAGGCTGATAAGCTGGAGAAGATTGAGAAACAGACCTTTATCCGAAAAAGGGTTTTATCCAGCTGTTTTCTCGATGTCTCGACATTTTCCTGAGATTTTCCGAGTCATTTGCTGCGACATTTTCCGGAACTTTTCCTTCCAGCTCTCTAGTGAATAACTAAATGTCTGAGTGACCCCATGTGTAAGGCAGAGCAGTTTCACTTAAGCGCACTTTGGGAAAACACAGCAGTAAAAGCGGCGACTGATTTGTCCTTCATAAACGATTGCTCACATGTCACAGTAACTCTAGTTTCATTATCAACATCGGTTGTGGCTCACTGCTGTTGTGGTTGTGTTTCCGTTGTGTGGCTTTTGTAGTTTAGTTTTCACAGCTTGTATTTGTGTTGTGACTTCTGCATTTGTGTTTTCTCTGTTCAGTCTACGCGTGACAAATAACCAATGCAGGAACAAACATTACAGCAGAGTCAGGAAATTCTTCTTCCACCGCCTTCAATGAGCTGTTAGCAGAAACGGAGAAGTGCAAAATGTCATTTCCTGCTTCTACTCTAAAAAACTTAAGCCAGATCTTTATTCCTGTATCTCTCGACTTTATACGACAAGCCTCCCTGTTTCCTGATGAATTTCACCATATACATCTATCCAGTGTCTCGAACAGGAACACAAATGTTTCTCAAATATTATTTCCAATTGCTTCCATTTGACATTTTTTTCAATTGTGGTTACATAACTGTAAAATCCTGCATTGGTGTTTCACATTTTTAAAAACTGCCAGCAGCTCAAAGGCCGTTATCCATCCCCATCCCGACAGGCTGTTAATCTGCTGCACGTGTCGAAGTGTAATTTGACCAGGCTCAAAAAAGACAGAGCAAAATTAATTAGTGAATTAAAACAGTATTATGGTTGAAAAGAGAAACTCACAACACCAAAGTGGAGAGTCTGAGGAGGATAAGTGCTGAGGAAATGCAGACTAAGGCAAATTGTGAGAAGTAAAAGCCCAAGTAAAATAACTGAACACCAAAGAGAACTGCTCCTTTCACATTTTGGGTCAACAGACATTGTTTTCTTTGAATCCTATAACAAATATTGTTAATCTCACAACTAGGTATAGGCAGGTTAGAAAAGATTTATCAATATTCAATTTACATGGACACCAATATTCTGATATTAAGCCTATAATCTGAATAAGACTCTGCCATGTAAATAGCGTTTTCTTATGATCTTAAGCTGAAGAGGTCAAACCTGGAATAAGCGAAAATCAAATTAAGAAAAACATCTTGACTTTTCTATATGCCTGTTTCTGTTATATCCCTGTGCATCTGTGTTAGTGTGTTTTTGCATAAGGGTGAAAGCTTGGTCGACTCTTCCTCTGTTGGATCAGAGGTCAGAAGATCAAATAAATGAGGAAAACAAGTTAAACCCTCGCTGCACATGAGTCTCAGATATTTCCCAAATGTGTGTCACACATTAAACTATGAGCCCATTATTCCTGTCAGTCAGCTGTTTCATTTGAAGCTGATTCCAGTGAGTTGCACTGACATACATCTCTGCGTCACTCTGATGTGAGACGACAGAGGAACCCAGTGCTTATTGTACTGTTGATAATTTTCACTAACTGTGATAAATTATACATCAGTGCTTGTCAGCATGTCAGCATCTCAAAATGTTACAAACAAAGAGGACCGAAGTGTAATGATTTAAAGTTGCTTTAGTTATTAACTTTAATAATAACTAAAATTAACTAACCCTAATGAATTAAAGATTTCGTAAAGGCAAATAAACATTACACAATATCATTTTTTTGTATTATCTTAAAGTATTTATCGATGTTCTGTCTGTCTCTCTATTTGTCCTCGTGCAGGAGCGTATGGAGTGGTGCTTAAGTGCAGACACAAGGTAAGTCCTTTCTGTAAGTCTTAACGTCCCTTTGTATGAAAATATTGTTGGTTTGCAATATCATAATATGAAGTCCCGGTGTCCTGGTGCATTTTCATGGAGAGATTATGAGGAAAAAAAACAACCAAATATTAGCTTGTGTGAGAAAAGCTTTCAAAATCCTAAATGAACACGGACCTGCATCAGTTCAATGAGAACTACCTAAAATATCAGAAATCTTTAATTTGACATGCGCTATGACTTTTTAGTTTGATCCATGTCCCATTCACTAACATGCAGACATCAGCTTTCGCTTCACTTTTGGGGAGCTATCATGTAGTCCAGATTCATAAACAAAATTGCCTTGTCTAATGACGCAATAGAAACTATTCAATTCATTTTGAAAGAGCAGCATCCAATGGGTAAACTCGTAAGAATCAATCAATATCGTAACTTCTGTCAGTCACGTGATCCTTTCGATCTTCTCTTCATCCACTCGTCTAAGTGACTTTAAACAGGATGTGGTTGGTGCTGAGGATCCTGGTCCAGTGTCTAAATCCATCAACAGTGTTAACGAAACATCCGAGTGGTGTCCTGGTTTGATGCAACGGGAACAGGGTTAAGTGCAGATTACCGCAAATATTATTAGCACCTGTATTCAGGCCTCTTTTATTAAAGTGACGTTAATGAAGAGTTTAATCTCAATGAGAGCGGCAGGTTCTGTGAAGGTGACCCGTCAACATCAGCCTTTTCTCTCGTAATCTATCAAAGGATTGTGTTTGACACAGTTTACATATGATACTAATGAATCCACACTGTGCTTAATAAAATACATAAATCAGGACAGACTTGCCAACTGCTTGATGACACATGCCTGAAAAAATATATAAAGGAGCTTTAGCTTTTGCAAAATTAGAAAGAACACATTCACAATAGTATATAGTAACATCAGTGATCAAACTCCAGCGAATAATGCTGGACTTTATGGCTTAGTGGATGTAATGATGTGGGTCGGGCTATGTCCTGTAACATGTAAACGGAAATATGAAAGTCATGGAAACATGGAAACATTTAAATCAAAGTATCGTGTCCAGAGGTGAAAAATAATGTGTTTAGGAACTGAAGTAAACGTCTAATTTATTACTACCATTACTAATGTAGAACCATAATATTAGAAATAGTCACAAAATCAAATACAGGTAAGAAATCAAGATCCCAAATGAATGTCACATTTACTGATGTTGAGATTTTAACCTTAGATACAGAAATTCAAAATAATCACACTGTAGGACATATTAGGATTTTGGGTAGCACAGTAGTAATCCAGGAACTGTGGTATTCAAGAGATGTGTAATGTTAATGGTTCAATGTTCTGTCTCAGTAACAGCGAGAGAGTCTTGTGCCTTCACTTAATCCAGAGCAGAGAGTTCTCAAAGTCTTCTATGTCTGAAGTGAAGGTAATTTTAGGAACCTATTCCTGGGATGAAACTTGGAGAAGACACTGCAGCTATAAAAAAAAGAGCTATTTCTACATTTAGTCCTGCTGAAACCAAAAAACAAAGGGATCCTTTCATCTGATGTCAGTAGAACTAATATATTGTTACCGAGCACCTTCCCATCAGACCTTCTTATACTGGGCATCGTCTTTCTAAAAATAAGACTGGAAAAGGTGTGTCATGATGCAATAATTGTTGTTTAAACATAGAAAATAGAAACATAGAAAAAATGCTCATTGTAAGGAGGAGGTCTGGGAGTTTGGTGGGCGTGTTAAGTACAGGAATCAAGAAAATATTGTAGTTTTGGTTAAATTGTAATTTCACATCTTACATTTCCCGTTTTAACAATCATAACCTTAACTTTTCCTCCATGTGCTGCAGACAGGACACATGACAGAGTCTTATTTTACAGGTTCACTCGTTTATAGATCATATATATCCATAAAATGCAATGGTCACCTTTTAATCACCTGTGGAAGTACTTTTACTAAACCGAATCGAACAGCTACTAATAAAAAGCGTTGTGCAGTAAAAGGTTCATCCGTGTTAATAAAGCGACATGTTCTGCTCTGGTTTTTAGTCTAATTTTACATTCGTCCATCTGTCAGCACATCTATGAAAATGATATATTTGTGAAAAACACCTAACCCCGCACATGAGAGCGAGCTCCTGTAGGAGGAGAGAGAGAGAGCGTTCAGTAAGATATGGAAAAACATCTTTAAATGTTTAATACTGCTGCGATATCCAATGTGTCAATCTGTGTCAACGTTTTTGTTTTCTTTGCAGTTTTATGTGAAAACAAAATATTTTGAGATTTATATTCAGAGATCCAAAACAAATCAAGTTTATTAATGCCTATGTTGTTCCAGCTATTAAGCAGGAAATAAACTACAGGAAGTCAAAATCAATGTTTTTGTCAGGGTCCTTCTTTACCCCTAGCGCTCAGTATTTGTCCCGTATGGTCCACTTGTGCATGTCTCTTTCATTTCAGCCCCCAAACGTGTCCCTTGAACACCAAGTTCCTTCAAAGCTTCATGAAAATTTCAAAAGCGCCATGAATTATATACATTGAGTGAAAACGCTAAACATGCAAACGCTGGCATTCTGGGGGGCATGAGCAAAATGACACGCTAAGCAGAACGTGGAGGTTAGAGAGGAGGTTGCAGACGCGACAGAGGCAGGTAGACGCTCCACTCGAGCAGCAGCATCCGAATTTGTAAAAAAAAATATCTAAATGCAACTGTCAGTGAATGTGGAAATCAGTTGACACATTTCTGTGTTTGGGCTCTGACTCAGGTCTTTTGTTAAGTGCTGCATTTGTGAGAGCGATGCGGCAGAAATGGTATTTGGGACAGAGGGGCGTCAGAATCTTTTGATGTGTGCATGTTTGCAGAGTTAACCACGGCCACCTGCACAGATGACTAATCTGTTGAAACACGGAGCTCGCTGGCTAGCAGGGTCAGTGGGTAGCAGGGAGCGTCTGTGTCTCGCTGGCTGAGCCTCCGCAGGGAGGGCATGGGAATGTGATGAGGCTTTTTTTGGAAATTACTTGGCTTTATTATTGTTGTTTGAAATAAATTACTAATAGAGGTTATTTTGGAGAGAGAGGGGAAGAGAGAGGGCGAGACAGAGGATTGTAGTTATTGATTAGGACGTCTATTCTGTCTCAAGCTGAGACGTCATCTTGCTCAATCACTGCCCTGAGAAACAAAAGCAAAGAAATCTCAGCAAGGAAACAAACAAGTAGAAGGACTCAGTCATTTCAAATATGAAAAACTAGATGAAATATGATGAAATCACAAGATATATGGAGCACCAAAACTCAAATGCTTTTTAATCTTAAACCCTGTATATATTCAATATATTCCTATCTGGACAAATCTGTCAATATTAGTAACTTTTTAAGTAAAAAAGCTATATGAATAATATATTATACTATATTTATATTCTGTATGTGAGTCTTATATCTATAGTTTCTACCATTATACCCAGTGCTAATAACATAGACTGTGTACAATGACTTGATACCACCCCCTGGTGGCTGGTTGGACTATAGGTCATAAACCATGCATCCTCCATGTTAGTTGATGGGACATAGACGCAATCAAAAGTCAAAGCACATGTCAAATACAAGATATATTTTTCATTTAAAGTTCTTCTTTTTAGATTGATGTATGTCCCAGATTTCATGTTTGTACTAAGTTGGTTTAAATCGGTTATTTGATGCTGTAAAAACGGGAGGATTGACAGCTGAGACTGACCCACGATTGGTCAAGTGCATGTATCGTGGGGCCTTGATACCGTGGATCAATCCTTCTATCGCTGATTCGGTTTCATTTCTGATCAGTGGGGGGAACTAGAGATGTCGTCTTGAACCAGATGTTTTCATAGCATCGTTGCAAGAATTTGATTCTCAAATCTCAGTTTCATAAAAAATGTAATATCACCAGTCTAACTGTCGCTTTGTTAAATAGACGATACGTCTTTCAAAGCAGGAAGTTACTAAAAAGTGACATGTGACATGTTTCACACTTTGATAACATAGTAGGGAATTCTTTCACAGACACAGGCCACGGCAATAACAGCTTTGTAGCTTTCCTGCAAGAGAGCAGTTATTTTTACTTTTCTCAGCTGGAAGCAGGGCAAAGGAGAGCAGGGTGGCTGAGGGAGAGAGAGACAAGCAGCGTGTGTGTGTGTGTGTGTGTGTGTGTGTGTGGAGTGGACGAGATGGAGAGGGAAGTATTGAATATGAATCTATGTTGGTAAATGGGTCACCCTGTTAGGAGTCTAGCAGACCTGAGGAAATCAGAGGGCTGCTGGAGCGCCGGGCTTTACCCCAGCCGGACGATTCATTTCTTCTATGAAGAAGCTAAACACTTTTTAAACATGTCCCAGTATAAATTATGTACATCGTCCAGTACAGTACACTATGTGTTTGATGGTTGATTTAATTAGTCGAGCGAATGTGTGCCAGCGTTTGTGCAATGTCCTGCCACTTTATGCAAGTGTTGTATTAGCGTATGTGGGTGTGTGTATGGAGGCTTATGTGTTATCTTGAATTTGTGTTTTGGGAGTGATAATAGCACAACCTACACGCCAGCCAGTATTTCCTGGTGTCTATACAGTATTTCTATGCTGCATTGTAGTCCTGACATGTTAATTAATTACCTCTAGTCTGTGTTGGCTATACATTGGCAAGAAGTGATGAAGTGAACCCCACAGGGAAGTGAACTGAGCCACAAGTGTAATCAAAACACAATGTGTATAAACTAATAACACAATTTGTATATTGTGCTTCTCTGTTGGAAATATCCTGCAAATATTAATCATACTTGATCCGTATACTTTCCGGAACAATCTGTGTAGAAGGTTATGTATATGTGTGTGTTTGCTTGGTTAGTTGGTTAAATTGGTTGGTTAGTCCGAAGGTGGCCGGTTGGTTGGTTTGTTGGTTAGTTTGAAGGTTGGTTGGAAGGTGGGCTGGTTGGTTGTTTTCTTGGTTGGTTGGTTGGTCAGTTGGTTAGAAGTTTAGCTGGTTGGTTGGTTGATTTCTTGGTTGGTTGGTCAGTCGGTTGGTTGGAAGGTTGGTTTGTTTGTTAGTTGGATTGAAGGTTACCTGGTTGGTTTGTTGATTGACTGGCTGGTTGGTTGGTTGTCTGATACAAACAATTTAAATGTGGTTCCAGACGGGGACTGTTGTAGTCACATGTTCTAAAAGCATCACTTTCTTCAAACTGACTAACATACTCCAGCGTCATCATCGGCTATTTGCATATATCATTGCATTCCTGGCTGATTCCTCTGGAAACAAGGGAAACATTAGAGCTTTATTCTTTTGTGCTTAGTGACAGTCAGGACCTGCTCATGACTTCAGCAGAAAATTAACGAGCCTGATGCTATTTTTAGCTGTGCTGACTTAACAGTGGCTCAAAAGGTAAATGAGTGGAGGTCAGAGACACCTCACACGAGCACAAGCCTCATCAGCACGTTGCAAAGCCGCAGAGCTGCAATTGTCCCATATGTTAGCATGCGTGATACTGGTCAACACTAAATGTGCCAGTTCGTTATTCAGACAAAGGCCTGGAGATTAAAACAGTTCGGTCACGATGCTGCTGGAGCTGTGAATCCATGTTGTGTAGTTTCATGGACTCTGTTGTGAGAATCTTGAAACACACATGGTTGTATTAAAAAACAGTGCGTTCACGCAAACAATCGGCTTTGTATGAGTGAGAGCCCAGCTTGTGACGAGCAGCTCCTCGTCGTGTGGCCGCTGCTTCACACTGAGGCCGACTCTGTTCTCCGACCCTCCGCAGACAACAGGACAATAGAGGGAATGAGACAGAGACTGGCCTGTATGTCATCATTTCCTCTGGACCATTGTCTTGGGTCCAGCATTGAGGGAAAATAATGTCATGATGGCAAATTATGCACATGTTCCAGGATTTAAAGAAGAATGGTAGCTTGCAGGAAACTATAACATCACTCTTTTAGAGGTATGTTCTGACACAGTATTAGGGCCATATATGTGATTTTGCCAATGATGTCACAATATTATGAGAAAGAAGTTGTTAGTGAAAATAAAGTCGTAGGATTATGAGAGGAAAGTCATAATTGAAGATAAATTCACAATATTCTGATAATAAGCTAGTATTGTAACAAGAATAAATTAGAAAGATGAAAATAGCTTTAATTTAGTCTGAAGACATAAAATGATTGTGGCAAGCGGTGCAAGAAAAGAACAGCAGGAATATAAATATCGATATTTAAAAAAAAATTGTTGTTGTAGTGCGATATGCAGGATGTTAGGTTTAAAGAGAGGAGGCTCAGTCTTTATGAAAGGAGGCCGTGCACACCTCAGATTCTTTTCTCTAACTATATGATGCATTTTACATCCATCCCCTGAGTCTCCTGCCTCATTTATCAAGGACTTTAGCCCCACAAACTTTCACTCCGCTCATTAAAAAGCTCTGAACACAGAGTAATTTCACCCTAACCCAGATATTCTTTACTCATCTTCAACAACAAAAAAACATCCATAACATCAAAGTTCGGGACTTTCAAACGGTTGCTGCATGTGGAATAGATTCTGTATCTGAGACATGGGATGAACATTCCCATCCTCACTCGATCCCTGCAGTTTCTTTTATTTGGACAATATTCCACTTTTTACTGTCGCTTCACACATACAATAATGACCATCACTATCTGGGTTTAAACCTAGTGAGAGACAAAATCTCAAATCTCTCATAGCCGAAGCTCCTCCTAAATCTTGTGCAATCAGAGTGAAGCGATGATGTCAGAAACAGAGCCGAGCCTTCTGTTGTTTTCCAGTCAAAGTGCCGTCTTATGTTAAATCTGTGGCATGCACATGGACTTTGAAACAAATGTATATGGTAAATCTCTGAATCCGCAAACACATCAGCTTCTGCAAGGTCGTTCAAGTAATCTGATCCTTATTAACTGTGCCAAGGATGTGCTGTTTCTGTGTGTGCAGGCGCCCTGTGGTGAAATAATTCAAATGAGAGCACTGCCATGGATCTTTTGATGTTGACAGTGGGCAGGAAATCAATTTAAATATCCTCACCTCTTATTTCTCATTTCCACCTTTCGTTCTTCAAATTCTTGTTATTTCTTACTCCTACTCTGATCTTTATGTTCCTTCGATGTGCTTTAGAAAGTCGCTGATAGCTTTGTTCGACACTGTAAGTTTTTATCTTTTGTCTTAAACCCAAATCACGTCCTCACTTCTCCGCAGGAAACCAATGAGCTTGTGGCCATCAAGAAGTTCAAAGACAGCGAAGGTGAGTGAAGGGAGACAGGGAGTAGGTGGAGGGGGAGGAGGAGGAGGAGGAGGAGGAGGAGGAGGAGGAGGAGGCGAACAACCGCATCACAGCTTGTCCTTTTAATTTCGTACAGAAAATGAGGAGGTCAAGGAGACGACTCTTCGGGAGCTGAAGATGCTTCGGACTCTGAAGCAGGACAACATCGTGGAGCTGAAGGAGGCGTTTCGCAGGAGGGGGAAACTCTACCTGGTCTTTGAATATGTGGAGAGGGTCAGCAGAGCGACGCTATCGTGTTGATTTCACTGTGCACATATTCACTCTCACGTTGCTGTTCTGCTGCATGGACTCTCGGTTTCAGGACAGTGAGGCTGCTCGGTTAAAACATAAAAAAGCATCACCATGGCAACATATGAACTATGCTGTTGGTGAATAATGGTATTCCCCACTGTGTTGCCAGGGTATCCAGCCAAGTGTTTATTTCATGACAGGCTTTATTTTCATGCTGTACTCGAATCATCTTAGCAAAGGTGTCCCCACTCGCTGCCCCGTCAGGGTTAAAACACCAAGACCAGGGAGAGGGATCCCCCACTTGGAGGAGGATTTAGGGAAATACTTAAAAATGATTCATATTTTAAAGCACACTTTCCACATGTCAAGTAGCTGAGGCTGCACCGCACATCCTGTATCGCTCTTCAGAGGTGACATTGCTGTTTGCTTTTGCAGAACATGCTGGAGCTCCTGGAGGAACTGCCCAACGGTGCAGCGCCCGACAAAGTCCGCAGCTACATCTACCAGCTCATCAAAGCCATCAACTGGTGTCACAAGAACGAGATCGTACACAGAGGTGGGAAGTTCATCTGTCCTGCTGTCTCCATGTCCCTTTACTGCCAAATATATACAATTGTTTGTGAGCTGCAGTTTTGAAGCCTCACATTTGGTATGTTGGCCAGAGCCATCTTGTTTATTTGAAACCAGAAGTGACCATATTTGGAAGGGAGCTCATGGACGGTGCAGATCCACCTACACCTGAGACCTGCATCCATTGGACGATACAAGCTCTCAGTCACACAATATCCATGCCTCAATGCATACCATAGATAGTGCTCTATCGTCTATTTGACTTTCAATGGGACCAAGATTTACAAAATGAACATCATGCTGAATTGAAGAAAACTTGAAACATGTATGATAAACAACGCCCAACAGCAGAGGGCGTTGCTCCTCAGTAAAAGTTACACAGTGTTGCTTTAACAAGCTTCTGTATGTTTCTATTTCAGATATCAAACCTGAGAACCTCCTCATCAGCTCAGAGGACGTCCTCAAGCTCTGTGACTTTGGTGAGTCTTTGGTTTATGATCTTATCGGATTCACATTTTCACATTGAATTGTAAAAATGAAGCAATCTGCTCTACACACTCAGCTGATCATTTGCTAGTGATCTATTTGATGTTCTACTGCATGTGTGGATTCGTTGTGATGCTGTGAAAATTATTTTTGATTCTGTGATTTCATTTTGGCCAGTTTAGATTTGTTTGCTCAGTTCACAGTATAAAAAAAATCACACCATTAACTTGTTAGCTTGTGAGCTGCGTGTTAGAAAGATCGATTCTGTCAGTGGGAAGGAGCCGAGCAGAAGTACAACATGTACTCTGGTGGTTGTTATAACAATTACTCCAACACAGCAAACCTACTTCAAAGTATATATATAGAAGTACAAATATAAATTAACTGTATTGATACAGATTAGTTTTGTGTTTTTACAGTTTCTCAGGTGTATATTCAATCTCAAGTGAATATTCAGATGTTCTTCTTCTTCAAAATCAAACTGTCAGTTCTCTTTGCATATTTGGCTAATGAGATCCCACTGAGTCAGCTGGGGTGAGATCTGTATTATTCACTGTTGGAGCTGTCGTTCTGTTTATCCTGATTGTTGTGATGAAAATGAACTCACTGTCCAGCAGTGATCTAAAGTCTCAACCCGCCTGCAGTGACATAACTGGTTAGAGTCCGGTCACATGCTGTTACTTAATTTGACTGTTGATTGAACTTTATTCTCACCAATTTGCCATTAATAGCTTCACACGAAGGACGGTAGATTGTCTGAATATTATCGAAGTCATAATGATTTTTATTGCTCTGGCTCAGGTTTTGCTCGTAACCTGTCGGAGGGAACTGACGCTAACTACACAGAGTATGTGGCCACAAGGTGGTACCGCTCACCTGAGCTGCTGCTGGGGTGAGTCTGTGTGTGAGTCTCTGTGTGTGTGTGTGAGAAACAAGAGAAACCAGTAGACATAAAAATGTTCCTCATTCTGTCACATTTGGCATATCAATCATAATATTTATTTAATCTCTTGAACAACATAATTTTTATATGTGAAGGTATCTGAAGCGGCACGGTGGTACAGTGGTTAAAACCATCACCTCACCCACAAGCTATCCAATTAACACTGATAAATATAAGTGTAAGGCAGGAAAACTTGTCATTGGAGAAGATAAACTAAATCCATAAACAGAGGAGTGATTTTGTTCAAAAAAAATATTTGTACAGATTTAACTATTGTCAAAATACCTGTAAACTGATTTTCTGTCAGTGTGCTCATTAGTTTAAATGTCTTTACAGGATGACATATTGTATGTTTCTTAATGTAAGACATTTTATGCCTAAGTAGCATAATACACATTACTTTCATGTGACACAAGAGGTTGTGACAGAGAGACAGGTGAGGTCTGAGGGACAATAAACAATGTTGAAGTCAAGTTCAATTCAATAATATCAATAAACATAGTAATAACAACAGGTTATTAAGTTATGTAATGGAGTACTAGAGTTGTTAAACACAAGGGTTAAATGTGCTGTTCGTTATTGTTAATGTTTATTTAATGACTCTATTTTATTATTTATGAAGAGATGTATTCATTTTGTACATTTGTTGCTAGTCCCAGAAAGTATTTTGTGTCATTTGTGTGTTTTCGTCCTCATCACTGTAAAACGTGTGTCGAAGATTCACCTGCTTCAGAATCGGACATGAACCTTTTTCCGCTCTTCACTGAATCCTGAATTCAAATATCTCAGTTGTTTTCAATGCTTCTGTTGCGGCTGAGCGTCATCTAGCCTCGCTGCTGTAGCCTGATTTAGTAAATGCCCTGGAACATTTATTGAGACAGCGTTTGAATGCCACCCACTCAAATACTCTCTCCCTCCAACACCACCGCTCCTCTGCTTCTCTGCTGCCAGATCTCTCGCCATTTCTCACCAGGCTCCTCAGCTCCGTTCCCTCAGATATGACCATCTTTCTGATGAGAAATACAGCATCCACTGCTTTATTCTATATTTCAGCACCACCACTGATAATGTCCACCCTCTCACCATCATTCTCATTGTGGTTTTCTTTTCATTTTGTGGTTTCATTTTTATCACCACAGCCATTAACGTGTAGCATCCCTGTTGTTTCTCACCTGAGTGATATTCCGTCTCTTCGTCTCTGTCCATCCGTCCCAGGGCTCCCTATGGAAAAGCCGTGGACATGTGGTCGGTGGGGTGTATCCTCGGGGAGCTGAGCGACGGACAGCCCTTGTTCCCGGGGGAAAGTGAGATTGATCAGGTTGGTGAGAAAACCAGTCGCGAATGCAACAGCGTTTAAATATGAGAAATCATAACAATTTTACTGTAGGGCTTCTCATCTGTGAAGCAGATGAGAAGCCTATCGTGTTTTTAATGTAAATCTTCTTTAAGCTTTAACTTGCTCAGATAAATAAATAGTTTGATTCTCTGTATCTGACAAAGAGCCAACCGGGGTACGATATATTTTAAGAAGTGAAATAGTCTTTTCAAAAGGGACGTCACAAGGACACAAGTACAAGTGTTTTGTGTCCTTGTGTGGAACCCCCCCCCCCCCCCCCCCCTCGCCCAAACCAATGGACTGATTCATTTAGAGATTAGCATAAATGTAAGTAATCCTTTGTTATGCCACCATGAGTTTATTGATTTATTTGTTGGGATGACAGACGGGATAGCAACATGGAATATATGGATTTGCTGGGACATGCTCTCCCCTCGTTTCCATCATCATCCTTTTCTCGGATGAAAGAGAGCTCTATATCTCCACAGTGCTGTGAATAAATAGATAATGACAGTAATTAAGATCGATATGATGACAGTGTGTCAGACTTCTCCTCAAACTGTCTGCAGCTCCTCTTTTCAGCCTGTGGCTGAAACCCTGTCTCTTTAAGAAATCCCTCCGAATAGAGCCCAGTCTGCTCTGATTGGCCAGCTGTCCACTCTTTTGTGATTGGTCAACCGCTTGCAGTTGCAGATGTCGACCTCCACTCTCGCTTCACCTGGTTTTGTTAGGGGGCGTGTCAGACTAGCCTTGAGATGTGCATTATGCATGGGCCATCATTAAAGAAAAATGTCATCCTTTTAATAATATGCTTATAAATATAATAAATATTGTAAAGTATAGTTAATGCAGTTGATTCTACTGTCATGTTAAACTATGATGCTTCGTTTCTCCTCCAGCTCTTCACCATTCAGAAGGTTTTGGGTTCACTCCCTGCCGAGCAAATGAAACTCTTCTACAACAACCCTCGGTTTCATGGAATCAGGGTAAGAGACGTTCTTTCATCCTTTTGTTATTCGCTTTCTTTCTTTCTCTGCTTTGTCTTCCTCTTTCTACTCCTCCTCCTCCTCCTCTGTTTTACATCCTTTCCTTCTCTCTTTAGCTTTGTGTCCTTCTCTCCTTCCTCCTCTCTCTCTCTCTCTCTCTCTCTCTCTCTCTCTCTCTCTCTCTCTCTCTCTCTCTCTCTCTCTGTCGTGGCAGCGTTCCCAGCACCATGACTGAGTGGATTGCTGTGACTCATGAGCTAGGTGTTTGGTGTTCAGTTTAGCAGCAAGAGAAAATGTCCCAGACGACCGAACTAGACTTTGCGTGTGTGTTTATGTGACTGTGTGTGTGTGTACGTACGTGTGTGTTTGATAGTTTGTTTATTGTGAGCCGGTGATAGATTTCTGTCAGATGTGTGTTGCGTTTAATGGCACAAACATCTACTTTATATTGAAAATCCTAATAGTAATTTTAAAAGTGCAAAACAAGTTCAGTTTGGATTTGAATTGTGTGTTTGTGTGTATTTGTGTGTGTGTGTGTGTGTGTGTGTGCCAGTTTCCCTCAGTTACTCATCCTCAGACTCTGGAGAGAAGGTACCAAGGCATCTTGAGTGTTCTGATGTTGGATCTGATGAAGGTAAAAATACAAAGAAGCACAGAACTCAAACTAATCTGTCCACTTCAAACCTTTAAACCTTTGTCAGTTAGTAATATATAAAACAGTTTCCTTCCCTGATTGTGTCTTTTCTCTTCAGAACCTGCTGCTGCTCAACCCCACCGAGCGTTTTCTGACGGAGCAGAGTTTGAACCACCCGGCCTTCCAGCCTCTGAGAGAGAGAGAGAGGCCTCCTCCCGCATCTCCCAACCCGCCGCGCTCCTCCAAGAGGAAAACACACCATCATGGAGAGAACACAGTTCCTACCAGGTTTGACTGATTCCTTTATTTTGATTTCATGTCACAGTTTCTTCTTAACCCAGGGCTATTTGATATGGAAAGATCCCGATAAACAGAATATAATGCGATTTTATAAGGTTGTTTTTTAATTCCTCCATGTCGGCTACAACCAGTGGGCAGAGGCATTAGATGTCCAAACTCAAGACCCCCTCCCAAGTGTATTGACTAACTGTTCCCCCCACTGCTCCTCCAGGAGTCACACTAAGAGCTCAAGCCGTCGCTCCAACAGTAAAGAGTGCTCCAGCCTCCCTCGCCACGGGGACCTCCATCACCTCGGCAATGAGAGCTTCCTGAATGGCAACAAACCGGCCCCGTCCAGTTTGAGTCCCGTGCTCCACCCCAAGGGCCAGTACATGTCCCAGACCCTCAATCGCTCTGCCTCATCCAACAAAGACCTGGCTAACAACAACCTGCCACACCTCCTCAGTCCCAAAGAGGTCAAAGGAAAGACTGAGTTTGATTTCAGCATGGGAGCCTCCACAAAGCTGCCGGACCAGGGGCACGGGGGAAAGTACGGCCACAGCAAACCCAGCTCGTCTCGCTCTCAGCAGCAGCAGCAGCAGCAGCAGCACCAGCAGCAGCAGGTCGGGCGCCACACCTTCCTGGAAGGCAAGACAAACACACTGCAGTCTGGAGCGGAGAAACAACATGGCAGACACAGCCACAGTATGGCCGACTCGGCCCACGGCTCCATGTCCTCCTCGTCTAAAAGTTCGGCCTCTTATCTCAGCCTGTCCAAGAGCCACAGCGCGCTGAGCGATGCCAAATCGGTCGGGAACCTCAGCGACGGCCGGCTCCACCCGGACGACCCAAACTCCAACACATCAGCGGGGGTGGGACCCAGCGCCCGCTTCTTCCCTGCCAGCTGCTTAGACCTCAATGCCCCTTCAGGCCCTCAGGGCCCCCCCGGCAGCCCCTCGACACGACACAGCGATCGATCCGGACACAGCCCCGCCTCTCGTAGCAGCGGCAATGTCCGCATGGAGAGCAGCACACTGGACTCGTCCTCCAGACACAAGTCCAGACATAAGCCTCTAACGCCAGGTAGGAGTAGGAGTTCAATTTGTTTTAAATCATATTTGTTTTTCTCCGATTGTGAATAAAATATAAACAGCTACAGGTGATGCTGATAAATAAAAGGAAATCTATTCAGCACAAGACATAAGAGTTATACGATTTGGATTAAAACTATTTACAGAATGAACTGTCAGCTTCCAGCTTGTCAAATATGAGTTTTGCCGTTTTTTATCTTTTAGATTTTAGATTAAATGTAGGTTTGGACAAAAAAGCAATATGTAAGTCTTTGATACACAATATTGTTTAAAAAAAAAAAAAAAAAGGTTTATAGATTTAGTGGTTAATAAATATCTCTCCTCTCTTCTCCAGAGGACATCGGCGCTCCGGAGCTCTTAGACCCAGGAGGAGCGGGGATGCCCTCCACTCACACTCTGCCTTCCCCACACGAGTCTTATCACTACGGCCTGGGCTACACCTCCCCCTTCTCCTCACAGCAGCGCCCCCAACGTCACTCCATGTACGTGAGGAGGGAGCGCCACCGGCCCCACGGCGTGGAGGGTGGGATGGCGGGCTTGCCTCCGCCGGGCCAGGTGATACCGACAAGAGCCAGCAGCCTGCAGCTCCTCTCCCCGCAGCTGCAGCACCGCACCAACCTCACCGGACACTCAGTGAGCTCGTCGAGAGAGGACTGCACCGATGACATGACCAGGGTTAGTGGGGGACACGTCCTGGGAGTGTGGAAGAGTTAAAGGAAACATTCACCCTTAAATACTGAAACTGTCACTGTGCAAAAGAAAAGTTCAATTTGGGTCCGTTACAGATTCAGTGTTGCTTTTTTCTGATTCTCAGGCATAAATAGTCAACTGCCAGAATAGTGTTTATCTTATGAAAATAAATAAGTAATTTAGCTGACGCTTTTAAGACTTACAATAAGTGAAGCAGCTCATTCTTAAAAAGCACATGGTCTCAGACACTCTGATATCATGTCTGTGGTCTTTTTAAAGGAGGATTGAGATGCTTTTAAACTAAATATTTGTTTAAATAAAACAAAATATAATAAGAGCTGCAGTATTCTCTACCAGAAAGTCATTGTTGAGAGGTTCTTAAAAAAATATCAACAGGTAAATTAATAAGTACAATAGGAAATTTGTGGTTTTAAAATATGAAGTGGAACAGAAAATGTGATCAATACAGATCTGATCGAAAGGAATGGAGGGAGGAAAGAAAAGAAACAAGATGTGATAAAAAGGTGTGAATTCAAAATATTCCAAGCGGTTTGTAAATTATTCTATAAAAGTGGGAAAACACTAAAGAAGGGGAGGAAGTGAAAAGAGGCCAGTTGATGAACAATGTGAACTCACAGAAATAATAACATCTCTTATTCAATATATCGAACAATGTGACAAGGGGAGATTTTTTTCTTTAATGTGTGTGTTTTACAAGGAGGTGTGTGTGTGTGTGTCAGTTTCACATTTTCATTGCCACTGCTTCATGCTGCGCCTGTCCGTCTCCTCAACAGAGTGAGCCGTCCCCTAAAGACATGAGCCACCCTTGTGCCCCCATCAAAGACTCTGCGAGGGACAACGCGGCTGCTTTTCACACGCAGCGCTCTAAAAACGAGGTCCGACCCCCCCCCCCCCACACTGACAGTAGCTCTTCTGACCGCTGGTTTCCATATTGCATTTTCTGTCTGTTTCTGATCAGGCTCAACAGCTTCACTGCACGTTGTCGCTGGTATAAATGTTACCTCACTGAACAGCTGGAATGTCTTGTGATGTGAGGCGGTAAAGAAAATGTGACAGCTAATGTTCAGTGATGATTAGATGATCCGTCACAAAGCTGCGGGTACCCAGGAACCATGTCTGTGTGTTTCTTAGGTGGGTATGTACCACGACCCTCATGGGGAAGATGGAGGTTCTTCCAAGGAGAACCGGATGATCTTCACCGAGTCCATGCCGAGGAGAGTCGGCAGCTTCTACCGAGGTAAGAAACTGCCGTTTCTTTACCTTGATTTAACTGTATTTTACCATTTTATTTAAGGTCGCCTGCAGGAGAAGTAAATGACAATTGCATTTAAATTTTATTAACAATCATATATTTTTACTATTGCAATACAATGTGTTTTAAACGACTACTTTCAAATACTTAATGGTAGTTTCTGTACAAAGCTTTCAACAACAATGCAATTCAAAATGTTTTCCATAACAAAGTATGATACAGAAAGATCTGTCAAATAAAATATATACATATATGGGATTTTTGAAATAAATTAAATAAGGTAGAATATGAAATTACCCAATTTAAGAGAATAATACTGAACAGAAAAGACATAACTCAGTTTGCTAATCCAAACCATATCATCAATCAATAATACAAATCATAAAAGTTATGGGTAAGTGTAACTTTGACCTTGTGATGGCGCTAGAGGGAAAGTCAGCAGATTATGAATTTATTACAGCTCATTATCCGGGGGAAACAGATGGCTGCAGCAAATTTAACGACAGTTCATTAAAAAGTTATTTCAGTAAAACAAACAGATGTCGTCCTGCTGGTGGCGCCAGAGAAACAGTCAAACCGAGGAAAACAGAAAATTCTTAAGGAATCATCCATAGACTTCACATAAAGATGGGCAACAGCATCTTGATCGCTACACTTTTTATTATTTTCTCCACTTGTGTTTTTTTCAGTTCCTTCTCCAAGACCAGACAACTCCTCCTCTTTCCATGACGGTGTCGTCCAGAGTCGAGGGCCGGTCGTCCCCGTTGTACCCGGAGACCCTGTCCTCATGGGCAACCACTCCAAACGCCAGACGGCTTTTGACTGGTGGGTTTTCTTCTCACTGTAACTTCAGGCATTATCTGATCAACGTTGTAACAAGGAACTGGTTTTCTTCTTCTTCTGCTGTAGAAACCACCACATCAAACTATGTCTCACATGTTCCTCACTGTCAAATAACTAATGAAGATTCTCTGAACAGTAATTCTAGTTTTCTTTGTTGACAGTTGAAAAAGAAGCAATGTTTGTTGTCTGTATTAACTGATAAACCATTAGAGGTCACATGAAATGTTGTACAATATACACAATTGTCTCGCTGTGCTGGGAAGTGAATCATTTGAACAGTTATAATTGGACTGAAAGCTGAAATCTTGAAAGTGAGAATAATTCAAACGTCTCTCACGGGCTCTCACATGGTGCTGCTTGTGTTATTTTAGGACCTGTGACTTTTTCTCACTCTAAACGTCTTCTATTTGTGACATAATCTATTTCGCTGTTACCCCTGATGTAAGATACTCCTGAAATGAAGACACCGTTTAATCCCGAGCCTGTAATTACAAACATGAGTCACTTGACGATTTTCCACATTTGCCTCGCAGGAGCGCCGCGGAGGCAATGGTCATGAACCCTCCGGAGCCCGTCAAAGAGAAGGAGAAACAAGGCTTCTTCAGAGCCATTAAGAAGAAGAAGAAGAAGACACAGATAGTAAGATAGCTTGAGTCTTCGCCTGTCGTTTAATTCAGCGCATATAAAAATGTTCCTTTGGATCCTTTTTTGTTTTTCTCCCTTGTCCAAACTATATTTATATTTCATTGTGAAGGCTTTTTTTAGACCAGTGCATCTGACAGTGATTATCAGCAGCATCAGTATCTTAAGTCGTTATTGTTACTTATACTCAACACTGAAAGTTTTCTATAGGTTTTTACTGATATCCACCACAAAGCATGTTAAAGGGTGATTCTGCTTTATTGCATCATGGGTCCTATTTCTATGGTTTCTGCATTAATTCCTAGCCAGACTATAACTATGTCTCCTCCATGTTGTTTTAGCTTCAGTTTTGGATAGTGCGAGGAAAAGGAGACACATCTTCTTCAAATACACTGGAAATATTAACACTGGACTCACAAAGTTGATTTCTATGGCTACAATGAAGTGCAGCAGACCAAGAAACACAAGCAGTCAATATAACTTTAAACATATTATATTCTTTAATTTAGTTTAAAGCTGAAACACTTGTTTTGATCATTATTATTAGATATTATTTAAATTAAATGAAACTGGATCATTATCCAGATGCATTAAAACATTTTCAACAAGATTTCTTGACAAAATTAACAATGAGATAAAAACAATTCCCATCTAACAGTCTTAAAGGAAAAAATAAATTGTGGATTAAACCTCTTAATTGAAGTTGCTCCAAAATGTGAAGAGAAAACCAAAAAATCGGTTCAGGAGATTTTGCGTATCCTGCTCACAGAAAGACAAACTGAAATAACACCCATGGTTTAATATTACAGGATTATTCTTCAATGCTGGTTTACGTTTCTCCCTGTTTATCTTAACAGATTTATGTCGTTACTGATTTAGTTTTCTTTTTTCTGTAGTAAATTATGTTTCTTTAACTGGACGAGGGTCAGGTGCTGCAGTTGTTGTTGTGTTGCTGTCGGAGGTTTGTGTTGAGAGCTGTGGCTGTGCGTCTTCTGCTCTACAGACGGACATGGAGGACGGGAGGAACCCCAGCATCAGGAAAAGTCTCTTCCCCCTCTTTAGCTCTAAGAATAGCTTAAAGCACAACTCAGCTGTCAAAGTCCTCCCTGTAGTCGCCTCGCCCATGGTACAACACCAGCCTACCGCGCCCTACCCTGCCTCACCAGTAATCTAACCTCAACACTACAGCTGCATGTCCACTCACACCGCACTCACCGCAACGAGCCGCTTTGAAATCCTCTCAAGATCTCTGTGAATGATCGACGGAGAAGGATTTCAAAAGTGCTTTGAGTCGAATGCTGCACGCGGCCTGTGCGTCCATTTTGTCTTGCTCTGATGTATGTGTCCAGTCACAGGAGACGTTTATCTCATGTTGCAGTGTGAGTGTTTGCGAGTTATGTCATTGTGTCACTTCTATAAACTCACAAACCAGCACATGTTCAAACTCAAACTAAAGACATTTTCATTCCAGGCTGTATCAGGATGAGAGTAGTTCAGTATTTTTGTCAATGTGCTTCTTCCCTCTCTTGCTGAGAGTTTACCACGAGGGTCAAAACCTCTCTTGTGTCTGTCCATTAAATATGAAGCTGCAGCCTGGTTAGCCTAGCTTAGCACAAATACTGAAAACCGATTAGGACTCAATCTACCAAGTAGCACCTCTCAAGTGCCTCCTCTGATTTAAATCATAACTGAGTTATCCTTTAAAGCAACACTATCCAACCTTTCCACCTTAAAACCGCAGCTCCAAAATTACTTTGATATCTCGTTTTTATTTACATGATGTAGCTTTGGGCAGAGTTTCCTGTGAGAAGTGTTGAACTGACTGACAGTCGGAGCTGAAATAGTCAGAATCAGTTCCTCTAAGTTCAAGAGTAATGCTGAGGTGTAGATCAGTTTAAAAACTAGAATTATGAGGAGTTGTTAACAGAGTTTGATTGATTAGTAACAGCTGCAGCTCTTTAGGTTCAGGAAGCTGGGGATCATGGGTAATCATTTGCTTTCAGTTCAGTCACAGTCCCACTCAGCACATTGATAGGAATAATTAACCACGTGTTGCTGCAGAGGGCGCTGTTGCTCAGTTACATAGTAATACTTATATATATTATATATTTGCTAGTTTTATCTTTGCAATTAATTAATTTTAGTATGAATTTAAACACTTTTTTTTTGCTGTTGAGGAGAAAGATGAAGATGTTCCCTTAACTTAATAACTGATCAGAAAGGAAGAAACATATTAATTGATCATGACAATATTTTTAATTTGTAGTTTGTCATTCCCCACTTTGACACGAGAGAACAAAACATCATCACTAATCACCATCACCACGTCCTTGTGCTTTGTCTGGTCCTGCCAGAGGGATGCATGAGGAGCCTCTCCAGGATCTGAGACGTGATTTGAGTGAGACGTGTTGTGTGATGAAAACTCGACGTAGAGACACAAACCAATCATGTTCCTGTCTCTTGCTTCTGGAATGTTAGGTGGTCGGTATCGGACAGGAACACCTGTCGCTGCAGAGGGGCTCCAAGTCCTCCTCTCATCACGGCAGCCGGCGGAAAAACCGCGAGAGATCTCGTGACAGGGACCGAGAGCGAGAACAGAGCCGGGACCGAGACAGAGAGAGAGAACGTGAGAGGGAAAGAGAGAGGGAAAGGGAGAGGGAGAGAGGGAGGGAGAGAGAGAGAGTCAGTGACTGGCCTCAGGAGAAACCAGTGGACTCACACTCACAGGTATGTAGAAGAGTCTTGCATCAAAATGACCTCGATTATAATGATATCATCACTTGCAGAATATGGAAATTGAGGCTGGCAGGGTGGAACACTGTCGCCACTGAGGTTCTTGGTTTGAATCCTTACAATTTTTTCTGCGTAGGTTTTCTCTGGCTTCCTCCCATAGTTCAAAGACATGCAAATCGGTGTGAGGTTAAATGGAGATTCTAAAATGATCGTAGATGTGAATGTGAGAGTGAATTTAAATAGTCTCTGTATGTCGCCCTTGTGACGATGGTGACCTGTAACCCGCCTCTCACCCAATGTCAGATGGGATTGACTTCAACCCCCCATATTACAAGGCGAACATGTAGAGACATGCTCACATTCAGTCGATTTAGAGTCACCAATCAACTCCAATCTGCAGGTCTTTGGGTTGTTGTAGGAAGTCGAAGTGACCAAAGGATAAACATTGCAAAGAAAGAACCAAGCCAGACTAGAGAACCTTCTTGCACCTTGCAACAATTTAAAAAATCTAAATTGTTGCAGGAATCACAGCAATGATTTTTCTCCTCCCAGAGCCAACCACTCAAGTCCCTCCGACGGCTCCTTCACCTCTCCCCCTCTTCCTCAAATCAAGGACAGCCTCCTCCTCCTCCTCCTCAAGACCTGCGCTTCCAAGCCCCCCTCTCCAACCCGCCTCAGCCCTCCTCCAAAGCGGGCTACCCCGAGGGCCGAGGGCACGTGGAGAGCAGGGGGCACTCCGGGGTGAGCAGCACCTCCCAGGCCAAGAGCCGCAAGCCCAGCTACCCCCTCCCCGGACAGATCGAGTCCAGCTGGCACGTGTCGGCTCTGCAGCGGGCGGAGGGCGCTCAGTTCACCCCGGAACAGTTGGGCATCAAACCGGGGCAGAACGGACCCACGTTCACCCGGTCCTCCCGCAACAGGATGCCAAACCTCAACGACCTGAAGGAGACTGCGCTTTAAAAAAGAAAGGAAACCCTCCCAAACCACACCACCTCCAATATAGCTCCATCCTGAAAGCATCTGTCAATGCAGACATCCTGGTACTGTAGTACAAGTTTACATGAAGCCTATTTCACTGGATCAAGTCCTCATTGAGAAACACAGTGTCTGGAACCTACACGGACCAGACGCTGACCGGCCAGACACAGACAGCGGGGACGGTGGCGTCCAGGAGACAGGACAGGGCCCGCTCGGTCACAGGAAGACAGCCCTGCGTCGGTTGTACGTTTTTGTCTCTCTACTGAACAAGGGATTCGAACGTAAGAAGCTGATGTTTCCCGTCAAGGAGACCCTGCTC
The DNA here is from genome assembly GCF_949316205.1 of Platichthys flesus. Taxonomy (NCBI): domain Eukaryota; kingdom Metazoa; phylum Chordata; class Actinopteri; order Pleuronectiformes; family Pleuronectidae; genus Platichthys; species Platichthys flesus. Next base: position 7,500,054 of record NC_084945.1, on the reverse strand, counting down.
CTGTGGCCTCTCTGCTGCCATCTCCTGCTCACAGGACGCTACTACATCTGACAGCCGCCGACCGCACCAATGAACTCAAGCTCTGTTTTTCAAGCTCCGATATTTGATAAGAACAAAAAACAAAAGATTTATATCAACATTATTTATTGAATATTTATTTGTTTTGAATTCAAGGATATAAGCTATAAATGACACAGTATGTAGGCTATATGGGATTATTATAAGGTAATATAGAATTAAATGTGTAATTGCGAGAGCTTTAGTTTCAACACAAAGAAATGCATAGATATTTATGTGTTGATAATACAATATGTCAAAAGGAATATTTAATAATGGTGAATGTCCTTTTCTGTTCAATTTGATATGTTATTAAGAGATTTTCATAATGTTATTTTTAACCTTTTTTTCATTTTTTTTCATCAAATATGAAGAATTACTGATGAATACTTTTTTGCCCAGAGTGAAAAAAAAAAACACAAAAAACATCTAGTTCAAATCTGCTCATCGGCCTCATGACATCACTTTATGAGTTGAGTGACACATCGGGCTTTTTGTCAGAGGGTTCGGTAGCAGAGGAGCCGGAGTGAGACTGTTAGACTCTGAACTTTACACACAGAAACGTTCACATCACATGACGTCCCACTCTCAGTGTCCTTATCCTTTTAGCTCCGTGCGGCCATGTTGGTTTTCGTCTTCAGCCTTAACAGGAAGTAAGTAATCACCACACGGCCCCCCCTGAGAAGTTTGTATCCGAACAGTGTTTTCAGATTGTGGGAGAGCATTCTGCAAAAAAGCACCTCACCTACAACCTTTAAGATCCTCAGGGGAAAGTCTGGTTCTATTTAAAAATGTTACTGAATCAGGCCTCAAACATGTGTCATCTGGGGTGGAGCTAACTACTCTGTGCCACAGACTGAGACCTCTGTTTTCCAAAATCATCACGAATTCATCAGTCACACGTTTGCTTCTGTAAATACCCAGAAACTATCGAACCCTGAAAAGTAGCCAACAAATACAGTATTCAAAGTTAAATGCAAGATAATACATGAATTTTGAATTTGTTTATGACTGAAACATAGTGGAAAATGCCAAAATACGCCAACATACAACAATACTCGACGATTATAAGTTTGAGACTCTAAATCCTACCTACTTTTAAAACAGTAGTACTGTGAGGTATTTTACTGAAGTACTCAAATCATTTTCTGGCTGTTTCCCAAATATCCCCAAATATCCCCTCACCCTGAATCTGAGGGAACATGAGATGATTAATGGGGTGAGAAAATAAGAAAAAGGAACTTTGTTGACAGTAAGAAAATAAGAAATAACACCAGACTTACCCTGAAATGATTTTTTATTTTGTTTTATATATTTTGTTCTATTTGCATTTGAAAACATTGCTTTTGTGTAAATGCCTTTTGTGTAAACCTGACTTTGTTTTTTTCGTCAGAAACTTCTCTTTTTCGACATCAATAATCATGATCAGGGATGATTTTTCTCGATTGTTCATAACAAGCATTTACCTGTGGCCCACTGACCCTCAGAGTCATGTAGATCACATCACTATTTGTGGCCTAGGCAAAGTACACACAGCGCGGATCTTCTTCCAGTCTTATTTTCCCTCTTCCACCTTAACGGAGGCATTACAAAAACCAGTAAAGATTCTCATCCCAGATGGTGATAACCAAGGGAAGAAGGACGGGCGGATGCATTTGTGCATAACGTGGATAAAAGAAAGAATTGAATCTGTCAAAAAGGATGAAATGACACAGGCAAAAAAAAACAAATGAACCAATTGACTCTGTGGCTGATTGAGAGCCATAACGTCGAGAAGGAGCCTCAGATTGTATCGTCCCAGACCAGCGGCAGTTAACCTGGAGCCAAATATAGCTCAGTGAAGGATTTGAGAAGTGTTCACGTATAAAATCACTTAAACATCGCTTCTGCAATACATTTAATTTTTCAATTTGTCCGTGAACGTAAGCCAAGGACGAGAGAACCCCCCCCCCCCCCCCCCCCCGTGTTGTGTGTTATGGAAAAAATCATGATTGCCAATGATTGTAAAGGACGTGTGGGTTTGTTTGAGTCATTGCTGGGACACAGTGGTGAAGATGCTTGCCTTGCCGGGGACCTGAAGCCTTACACTAGCTCTTAAGAAGGAAGTGGAGACGTCAAACCTCCCCCCCCCCCACACACACACACACACACACACACACACACACCGAGAACTTACACAACTAACAGTTTTGTTCATAAATATGAATGTGTTTTCATAAAAACATCTGTTATTTTAGATTTTTCTTTTCCTTTGGCCGTTTTTCCCCACTTCTTACAGGGTGTACATAGAAATAATAGAGTGTATCTATACTGACCATTCTACTTTAATTATAAGGTCTCATAATAAAAAACGACTGTACATTTTTGATGGGCTCGTGTGTTTGTCTTGCGGCACAGAGCGACACGAAAACGCACGTGAGACGAGTATTTTATTTAGTCGAGGAAACAGCAAATTAAAGATACAGTAAGGAACATGTCATCGTCAACAGTGCTCCCAAAGCACCATGGGAAATTGAACTGAAATGGCAACAAAACAAAATCAGGAACAACCACGATACAAAACCACATATGAATATTAGTGAATTTCTCCTCACTTGATATTTATATATATATTTATATAGCACCTAAAAAGTGATTGATTTTAAAAAGTGCCTGAGATTAACAAACAAAAAAGAGAAGGAGGATATCAACAAATCCTTTGAAAAGACAAAAATAAACATGTTCATGGTTTTCAGCTCCAAAGCCACTTGTACTGAGGATGAAAAGCTTTACAAAAAAAAAAAAGACTAAGTCATTTCCTAAAACAGCTTGAGACTAGTTTTCAGCAAACACGAGTCAAACAGGAGTAAACACTACGTTTGTTGGGGATTATTTTTTTTGAGCTGCAGATTAATACAGAGTTGATGCACGCTGAGCCTCGGAGGATTTAGAGCAGCACGACAGCGGACGTGTCGGTGACTGAGAATAAACTACAGCACCCGTGTGACGAAGGAACACGACACTGCAGCTCACTGAGGTGTTTTCAGAATTACAGGGGATAACAAAAATAACACAGGGCTGATATAATGAAATCAAGAATTCATTATTGGTTCGGGGGACTTTTCTTGGGATTTGTTGATAAGGAAAAACACAGGATCACCAGGAATAAATGGAGGAGAAACCGACTGAGGTGCAGAACTGAAAACTCCACGTTTATCCTTAAAGAAAGGGAGAGAAGGACAGAAAATCCTCGACCTGCCACAGAAGGAAAGAGTTGTTTTGAGCGAGCTCGTCTCAGACCTTGTGGATACAACCTCCATAGCAACGCGGCCTCTCCCTCACCATGCCTAATTATTGCTTTGAATTTATGCCATTTGATTGAAACTGGAACAATCTATTGAGAATTCACCAAATTAAAGCCCCGAGCGAGATGGGTCACACAGAGACAATGAGGAGTGGGCTGAGTGAAAGCTCATTGAGCATATCAAACAGACATTTGAATGGAATCACACAAGTCGGACTGTTCTCCTCCCGTTTTTAAAAAAGGGTTTTCAACTGAACATTGTTTGAAATTGAGGGTTTTCTACATGTAGCTGGATGAAGGGGGTCAGAGCTATGGATGGTGTACGCTGTGATGATGGGGCTTTGTGGGTAGAGTTGGAAGGTTTGGGACAAGGCCTTGGGGAACGACAGGAGGAGACGTTCACATGCATTTGTTCATGCAGAGGAGCAGCTCCAGGCGCAGAGCAATGCGTGTGTGCCATCCGAGAGGGATGATGCGAAGGTAGCGCGCCACGATGGGCGGCCGCAGAAGGTTCTGCACAGACGAGGAGCGGTCAGAGTTTCCATAAAACACCTGAGGAAAGAGAAGGAGGAGGTCAGGATGGGTGTTTTCCACTGACATGAGGTGACTGAGTATACTACTTGTCCAATTACAGCCATGACCACTATGATCAAATATAATATAGACATAAATAAATAGAATGAATGTGGAATTATTATGATTGATCATTAAATAAATATGTAAATCATAAGAAAGTGAAAAATGCCACAATTTTTAAAAATGACATTGTGTTGTCTTCAAACTCATGATTTTGTCTGACCAGTTGTCAAAAACCTGGCAACCTTCATATATTTGTCAATGAATAAATTACTGAAATTATTTTTTTAAATAAAGTTCAATCAACTAATCGCACTTTAATTTGAAATTCTTTATCTCTGTGATCATAGATAAAGGAGAACCCAATACATCAGCCATCTTCAGTTTGATCAGAGTCAATAGCAGTAAACCCAGTGTGGTGCTGTGTTGTTCCACTGACCCTGTTGTTCCCAGTCTGGTCCTTGTAGTAGATCCAGTTGAGCTTCTCGTCCGTGCGGTACTGAACGCTGTACTTGGTGATCCACTCATCGGCGTCACAGCGGCCCTGAGTCAGGATCCCTGACACCACCTTCACCTCCGTCAGGTCGATCTGCAGCCACTGATTGGTGTCCTGGAACTTGGAGAGCCAGGCGCACCTGCAGGACAAAACACACGTACGGGTTTAAAATCAGGCTTCAATTGATCATATATCTTTTTTTGATATTTTGGGGCCTTTTTTGCATTTGTTAAAATGTAAAATGGGGAAAACAAACAGCAAAAGGCAGAGTCGGAACCAAATGGGTCGGGATCAAGCCTCAACATGCAAGTTAGTATTGGGGTTATCTAACATCTGAGATTCTGTCAATGATTCTAAAACTGTTTTACTCATCTGAGGTATTGGACAGTTTTTGAGACCCGTTCTATCCTGAACTTAATTCATCGGTTATTTAACTGATCTAATATTCAGAGCATATTGACAAGTCAACCTCACCAACTGCATCTTATATAATGAGTGTGATCTCTCTAATCCTGTTCCTTCCAGATGGAAACAGCCGAGATATTTCTTATTAGCGTCAGAACAGTCAACCATCTCTGGTGAAAACAACATATTGAGATAAAAATGGAAACAAATATGTTTTGACAACCTCAGTTTTAAACTGTCACAGATTTGCAAGTGCATGTGGTAATAAAACATCTCCAGTTTTTTTGGTTTTCAATATCTAAATAAATAAAAACATCGGCCCAAACGTACCCGAAACCCTGGGTGTTGAGCCGGGCTTTGCTGGGGAGCCATGAGGAGAACCAGCCGGTGTACTGGTCCTGGTTGGAGCAGGTGATCTGGTCTGGATTCACCGACCCGGCCTCGAAGCCCAGAGGTTTGTGGTACGGACACTCTGCGGGAGGAGACGTTTACTTAATTTGCTGTGTGTTTTTCACTTAATAGAGGTGTAGACCTGGATTTCAAGGTCACCACCCTGACGGAGGAGAGAACACAAACACGTCTGTTTCAGCACAACGCCGAAACGTGACCAGATCATCAGGGAGCTTCTCTGAAAGATGAAGAGCTTTTCCTCGCTCTTCATCCTCACCTCTGCCAACTCCCATCCCCACACACACACACACACACACACACACACACACACACACACACACACCACCACAGTCAGCGGCCCAGTGTGACATAATCCCATCCTAAAAGCCTGCAGTTTAATGCTCCACAGTGAGAGATCAGTGGTGTCCATTAGGGCGGCAGGTGGACAGATGGCCATGTTCCCTCCTCGCCACAGCTTTAGCTCCATGTTGCTCTCATATCCTGACCTCTCCCTTCACATGAAAACAAACCAGAGCGAGTCCTGTTCTCTATTTAGCAAATATGCTCCACAAATCCACGAATGGGAGAGAGAGGACAGAGAGGCACACGAGTGAGTTGTTTTCCCGTAAAGTTTTAGAGAAACTGTGAAACTGTAGTAGAAGCCGTCTGCTGCGCTTTTGTTTACTACTGGCTTAAGCCTATCTGGCGCAGGGTCACATCCTGTGTAATCCCAGTATTACAACGCATACAGCAGCGTGGACGTGAGTCAGTCAGCAGATAAGTGTTTACATAACTGTGATGTGAGCGACTCTCGTCCTATCTAATGTATTTCCTGAAACACATTAGAGGGTGAATTCATGGAAGAAGCCGAAAGGTGAGGCCCAGGATGGAGTGAGGAAATGTCAGAGGAGAGTTAGTCATCTCCCATCACAACTCCAATGCGGTGATAATTACTGCTTTCTGTGATTGTGCGATATATAGGCACAGTCTATTACCAGCCCCCGTAATCTGCGCATGGGGTTGTGAGATAATGAATATCTGCAGCACTTCTGTCTCCTCTCCGTCTCCGGTTGCCATGTGATTTGTGGCTCAGTTGAGTCACTGAGGGAAAAACCCTGTTCACTGTACATCAGCTGTAACTTCTTCATCTTCTTCTTCTTCAAGTCTGACACGGTTCAAGTTTGATCTTTGGTGTCACAAGTCTTTTTGTTTGAGATCTCAAAAACAGCTTTAGGTATTAATTTCGATCCTTAAATCAATCACAGAAATAGAGATTTCCCTGCGCTGATAAATATGATGTTATTAATTGAAAGCTCTTAACACGCCACTAATGGACATGGTGGTGACAATTTTTTATTTTGACATCAAATTAGAATATTCACCATATATCATCTGCGATTGGCTCCAGCCCCCCGGCGAGATTATGGATGGTTTTTGGTTTGCATCTGGATCCATGTACAGGCTTAATATCCATAATGAACATAACCGACAGCTTTATTGTCCTTATGTAACTTGTGTAGTTTGATACAGATCAACAGCCAGATACAAACAACATTTTTCATGATTGCACTAGTAAATTCACAGAACCGTGGAGCCGTGATGGAGGCTCCATCTGCATCCCCGTCCCCGAGGGTGTCCAGTGGAGCATGACCACCCTGTGGCGGCAAATCTGGAGTCTAATGCGCTCATGCATGTACATCAACGTATAGAGATTCCTCCTCTTTCTGTCTCCGCTTCCATTTAGGACATATAATAACTGTCCATACATCTACGTGTATGTAGACGTGACAGGTATTTAGCTGGCAAATATTTGTATAGTTTTGTTCAAATCATTGATTCCAACACGGTTTCATCCATTAAAATGTGAATATTTGCAAAATTCATCTAAGTCCCTTTATGATGGAGTCTCATTTAAAATAAGACAAAAAACTTCATTCTTAAACTGAAGGAAACAAAATTTTTTGACAACAATTAATTTGCTCCAATGAAATACGTGTTTCAAAGAAAGTCACAGGTTACAGGTGTGTGTGTGTGTGTGTGTGTGTGTGTGTATTTTTCCCCATAACTGTATTTGAAGGTTATTTATTACCTGGCATGCAGTCGACTCCTCGCACCATGGACGAGCCCGACGCAATGGAGGAGAACTCAGTGGGGGTTTCTCCTCCTTCACAGTCACATTTGCAAGACCTGCTGGTCCATGTCTCGGACACACCGTTCTAAAACACACACACAGAAACATCATTTAATACATGATCTTCAAAATAGTGTCCTCAGAAAATAAATACATACATGCAATTATTAAAAAAATTACTATTTCATGGATAACTGCAAAAAAAATTATGCAGAGACTGAACTTTCTAATATCTCATCTCTGTAGATGTATTTGTAAACCATTTGACAAGTATTAATATTAGTTAAACTTGTAAAATGTCCAATGTTGTTGCGTTGTTTTTTGTACCTCTTGAGCATAGATGCAGACGAACACTGTCCGAGCAGAGGATAGGACAAGGTCCAGGCATCCGGTGGGGAAAAGAGAGTAAACCACACTGTTAGGATGATTATTCAAAACAACAGTCTGTGCATCAATAACCACAGATTTAAAAAGTCAATTAAATACTACACAGACATAAATAATCAAAGACAATGCCTCCAAACATGGACAGTGAGAGAAACCCCAAGTTAAACCGCAAGTTAAAGGTTTTTTGACATTAGTGTATCTCAAATCCAATATTGGCAAATAAATAAACACAGATCATGTTTTCATTAAACCACAGCAGCACAAGGACCGAAGTGTACAGGCAGAATTCATACCGTTAGCACCCAGAAGAAGAAGGGGGAGCAGGAAACGCTGCACGTTGAGAGCCATCTTCCAACCTGCCTCAAACCAGACAAGACCGACTGTAGACTGAGCAACCGAACCATGAAGTGATGGAGAGGCTGGATTACAATAATCCACGGGACACTAATGGTCTTACCTAATGCCGTCCCCTATCTGACAAAGCCTCTCCTGCAGCTGTTCATCCACCACCATCAACACCACCACCACCATGCCTTCTGCAAATCACTGCACACTCATGTGGGTCAGGTCACAAATTCCACAGGAAAAAAACAAAAATGTAAAGCCATCGTGGTGTGTGTGTGTGTGTGTGTGTGTGTGTGTGTGTGTGTGTGTGTGTGTGTGTCAGGGTCAGGGTCAGTGAGAGAGAAGAAGGGATAGAGGGTGGTGATGGCTGATGCTGGGCCTTGTGATGGCCCCATACGATGGAGCAGAAGGTTGACAGAGACAGAGATACAGATTCAACCCTATTCTCTGTAAAAAATATTATTATTTTTAATGTAATATATTCGTCATTTAATTCTTAGGACAGAGGTCCTATGTCAAGGAATGTTCTGCTTTGTAAAACTGTAAAACTATATAAAAATTCCCAATGCCAATATATGTATATAAATATATACATATTTATAAATCTGTATATTTATATTATTTATATATTTATATTCTATAATAATTTCCAGACACCTAGGATATGTCTTTCTGAAGTGTGGTGTAGACACACTGAGGATCCAGACGTCTGAAGTCACACTCTTTAAAAGCAGGTGGGTGAAAGTAATTGAGTCCAATTAAGGAAAGCTGTTTTCAATCTGTGTTCATTAAAACCTCCTCCTCTCGTCTCCGTCGCACAATCTGCTCTCACCTCCTCTCATTATCTGGGGCCTTATAAAAACTGCTGCTGTGAGTGTGTAACTGAGTGGATTTCTTTTGTTTTTGACTGAAGGGAAGCAACAGAATGAAAGCTCCTGTCCGAGCAACTCGCAGGATTCCACCTCCTCCAACCAAGAAGAGGATTCAGGCCCACTGCTCTCTCATGTACAAGGCTCATAAAGAGGTCAGTAAAAATAGGGATGTGTAAATGTGTGGCATTTAGAATATTTCGTTGGATGAACTTAACGTCACAGAAGATAAAGAAAAATACTTTTTTTTTCATAGGACAGTTTGAAGGCCTTTGGATTCAGACCAGGACCAGAGTCCTCTGCTGATTAAGTGAAACTCAAACCTTCCTGTGACTCTTGGTATCTCCTGCAGGTTCGTCCAGCTGGGATGAGGAGTCCGGATTTCCTGACCAGTCGGCTCATTTTACCCAGACCAGTCCTGCTCCAGCTGGTGAGCTTGGAGGCGTCCCGGCTGTCGAGGAGCAACAGACTGAAGGTGGTCACTCTGCAGGAGATCCACGCTGCCGTCACACTCGTGCAGCAGAGGATGTGCACGAGAGCTGCTGCATGAACAGTCCGGACTTGAGCTAAACAAAAGGATTTACAATTATTTTAAAAAGTTCTTAATTTGTTTTACTGTCTTTAAGCAAAGTGAAATCTTGTTCATGTTAGGTCTCTTAATAAATTAATATTGACTCCTAATCTCTGGCAGAGTGTTGTGTTTGCACAATTGGAATTCAAAAAAGTTTAATTTCAAATCTGTCACATTTCTCTGACTGCCTTCCATTTGAGGTGCTTTTTAAATTAAGTGGTGGCTGAGATGCTCCAGTAGGCCACACCTTTTCATCCAATGCTTTTTATTTTAGCCGACATTAGAATGTGAGTTTTCACTTGCAGCTCAAATTCAGTTAAGGGTACAATCACATAAATGCGACTCAACGGTGCGCTACATGCACTGGGCCACATAACTGACTTCTTTGATCCCTAACTCACACATTTGTTTGTGTGACTGGTCTTTTATCTGCTCTGTCAGGGCCCAGTCACACATTTGAATATGTCAGCACCAAACCTCCGCCTCATGTTTAATCCAAGAGAGCGAGGAGGTGACAGATCAACATTTGTTTCCTGTGGCAAAGCAAATTGGAGCATTGCTGTGTGGAGTTTAACTTTGACCTTCGACCTGTGATATTCTGGTCCGAGGCTCTACCTGAGGTCTGACCTCCAGAGGATCAGACCTCAGGTAGACTTGGTCCTGGTCGACCTTCAGTGTTCAGACATCATGAAAACACAATGTGACCAAAGCAGGACAAGATGGTTACTTCAAAAAACCATGAAGGTGAATTTGTGCTTCATAGAAAACATGGGCTGCAGCCTGAATATCATTTTCATTTAATTTAAAACAAACACTTATATTAATGTCGGTAAAGTGTTTATTGTAAGAATATTTAATTTTCTTTTTCCTTGCACTGGTTTGAAATGACGATTGTAAACGTCAAGTATGGTGAGAGCTGAATGTATGTTGGTGTGTGTGTGTGTGTGTGTATATATAAAAAAAAATCACTAACTTTAAAGTGGCCTCTAAATGCAGTTACCTGGGAAACATTTCTGACGTGTTGCCCCTCCTCCTCATCTCTTCCTCCTCCTCCTCTTCCCTGCTCCATCACCTGCGCCACTCTGATCATCGTGTAACTCCCCTTGTCTCTCCTCCTCCTCCTCCTCCTGCTCCTCCTGCTTCGTGGATCGGTCAGTCTCCTTCGTGATTTCGGGATCGTGCGGACTCACGCCGCAGGTAGGAGCCATTGATTTATTTGATCTTGCGCCTCGTGCGTAAAGTAAACGCGTCTTTGGGAACTGTTGCAGAGTGAAAATGTGGGAAAGTGACGCGAGGTGCGTTTGATTTGTTCCGCACGTTTCTCAAAGGAGGCGGGAGCTGAGAGACGGAGCTGCAGGAGGATCGGACATTCACCAGCTTATTAGTTTTATTCGTGCATTTGTTTGTGATGAGTCATGGAAAGTGCTGACTAGGTTACCTTTGACCATAAGGAGATTGTTTTCACCCCTGTCCTTTTGTTGGTGTGTTCGTTTCTCTGCCAGATTACGATCAGCATGTGATTAAAGCTTCTGGATCTGCCCCCACAATTTAAAAACTCTCCTCCCTGACTCATACTACATCCCTCCACCACACAAGCAGGCGGACAGGGGTGACAACATAACCTCCCTGTTGGAAAAAACAATGATTTGAGAGGTGGATGAACAAAAGCCAGTTTTCCAGTGGAGCTGCCACTTATCGAGTCGAACCCTATTGCTGTGAGTCTGACTTCTGGAAGTGGAGAAGTCTGACGTGTGAAGATCCGGTCACATTCAGTCACTGCACCAGATCTGCCTAAAAACACCTCTGTTTTTGTGCTTTTCAGGTTCCTGTGCGAATGGTTACATGACGCCACTGTCACCAGGTTTCGGGAGTTTCAGTCTAATGTGAACCGGGGACCTCTCAGCCGGTCATCATGGGATGTGGCACCTCCGTTACCACGGAAACACAAGGGAGGAGAGTGGAAACGGGTGCAGCTGGTTTTAAGGAGAGTGCTGACAATCTCACAGGCTCAAAAGGCAGGTGCAGTTTAAATCTGTCCAGGACTGACTCGTGTTCCCTTTGTCCCTGTCAGCTGGAAAGGTCTGACCTCTGGAAAGGTGTGAGCAGTCAGAGCTTTAGCAAATTAAGAGTAGGCAAGTTCAGACACTTGGTGTGAGTGAGCTGAGGACCTGGAGTGTCGGGGACTAATTGGATCACAAGTGCTTTTTAGCAAACTCCAATAAAAAAGATGGCCGACTTTAACTCTGACAACCCAGTTTTTAATCTCATTGAAATGAAAACTAGAGCAGGAACTAAATTGATCGATCAATCAAAGGCTCAAACTAAATCCATTAAGAATGTTCAATCATGTCGTATATTCTTGCAGCTTCTCATGTGTTACAAGAACATCACGAAAAGAATCATGAAAAACATCACAAAGCCCATAATACATGAACACTTGAATACTTTGCACACCTGAAGAAGTTATCTTCGACCCTATGAAATTGTGAATTCGTGATTTCTATCTTTTAAAAAAAAATTTGATTGGAATAAAAAGAGAAAGTTATCCACAGACTAATCCAAACTAAAAACATCTGAGTTAAACCAGATACTAAATACGACCTCATTGTATTTAAATAGTAATTTGTGCTCATGTAAAATTCTGTATATTTTGTTTTTAATGTTGAATTACAATTCTTGCTCTGTTGATCTCCTCGAAGTAGCATGTGAAACATTATTCTGTCCCTGTAATATCGTAATATTATTATTAGCTGTAGTCATGGCAGTGATGTGTTTTTTCCTTTACCCAGTTTGTTTGTGTTGTAGGAATCTAATTACCTTTCAGTTGTACAGACAAAAACAGACACAACCTCAAAACCTGAAACTTAGCCCTCAAAGCAAACTCTACCCATCGGGATCTTAACTTAGGTTAGTGTGCATCCAGGTCCCCACTGGGATGTTAAAACATGCACGTGTGCACTCTGCAGGAGTCTGACAGCTGGTGCGTTTCTTTTTTAGACGCCTGTCATCTCTCCTCTGTGTAATGAGCCGTTTCTCCCAAAACCTCTTTTAATTTGCTCAGTTTTTCCAGGCTCATTGTTGCTCATGACCTCCCCTGTGTCTTGTTATTTCTACGCGTGTGTCTGCCTTGCACGTGATCTTGTTTAATTACCTGTTTCTTAAGCTGATCTGTCGTTTTTTCCCGTCACAGATGAAGCCGTGAAGACGACCCCCCCGGCTCTGAGTAAGAACCTGCTCGTCTGTGAAAAAATACACAAGATTTGCTTCTAATTTTGATTCACCGACACGCTGTGTTCCGGCCTCACATTCATGGACCCTGTGCATGTGATGTCATGTCTCCTATTCCGATTCAAATGTAACATGTGTTTGTGTCGCAGCCATGAAGGCGGCGGTTTTGATCCAGCGATGGTACCGGCGCTACATGGCCCGTCTTGAGATGAGACGCAGGTACACGTGGAACATCTTCCAGTCGATAGAGTACGCCGGAGAGCAGGACCAGCTGCAGGTGACTGCCGGCTTCATCACGTCAATGCTCACGTTCGATCATTTTCAGAAGTGAAATGAGTAGTTGAACTTGATTTCACAAATTTGGTACAAACCTTCACTTGGAGTCAAAGATGAACTGATTAACATTTAAAGTCCAAAGTTCAATGTTATGGTTTTCTCACAAACATGTTTTGGCCTCTTAAACATGATGTGGTCAAAGGTCACGGTGACCTTATGAGTCTTAAAACAGAATGTATGTAGACTTGAACTGCACTGGTTGTGTCAATCCACCACAAGGAGATGACTCTAGTTTTTCTTTCCTTCATCAGCTCTCCAGTTTCTTCAGTTTCATGCTGGACAACGTCACTCAGCTGAATGGAAGTGGGCCAGGTTAGAAGCCAACAGAAGTTTGTAGTGTGTGTGTGTGTGTCTGTTAAAAACCTGTGACCTACCTTTGAGTGAAATTTCATTCTCTGAGGTTATTCTGCTCAATTGTAAATTTTACTTATGTATTTTATTTTTCGCTGTGCACGTTACATGTCATGGTTGAACAAGGAAACAAGGACAGTTTTAACAAATTCAGTAAATGGAGATAAAGTTTGATTTGACTCATCAAATGGTTTTAAATGGATGTTTTGAACATTTTCTTACACAGGGAGAGTTAAAATAGAGGTGTTTTTTCATTTACATCAAATTAACACCATTGTTCGTCATGTCACTGGGTTTTAGTCGAGATTAGAAAAACCCACTGCGTACACCCTGTTCCTTAGCAACTGCTGTGGATGTGGAGGCCAGTGTGTTGATGTGCTGCACTGACACAGCTCTGGCTCTCAGTGTGTAGTGACCCACTCATCCAGCTAAAAAGCACAATGCTCCATTGACAAGCTAATCCTTAGGTCAGTCCTTACTGCAGCACGTCCTCGTCGTGGGTTTACATCTAGTCTGTGATGCACCATGTAATCATCCACAGCGTCTGTGTTTGTGTGACGGAAGAAAACACATGATCGAACAGACCTGAAAAGGGAAACAGACTTTTTAAAAGAGGTATCTGGGCCTGTGTATAGGAGGAGGTTTGTTTATACCCGGTTTTTCATGTGCATATATTACAGGCCATCAGTTTTTATTAGCATAATGAAGTGGGTTTTCAATACACCCCAGTGAGATGATGCAGAGATGGATTTGGTGCAGTGTTGAGCCGTTTATTACAAGGAAGTACACAGGGAAATCTGTTCGTGGAATATGTTTAATTCAGCTGGTTAAACCTCTTTATTAATTTTACACATTGAAACAATCTTTACAATTGAAAATGAACAGAGATTGTCACCTATTTTTTTATTCCACATGTTGTTCTTGAGTGTCACGGTGGTGCAGGGGTTCAGATCCCAGCTTGGTCAGATTCCTTCTGTGTGGAGTTTGCATGTCCTCCCATCGTCTGTTATTGTTCTTGAGTACTCCAGCTTCGTCCCACATTAGAAAGACATGCAGATGGAGGTTAATTTGATTAGAGATTAGAGAATGTTAGTGTGTTGGTCTTAGATCCGCTGGCGACCTGGTGTACCCCGCCTATAACCCAACGTCAGCTGGGATTAGCTCCAGCACCCCCCTGTGACTCTAAGGATAAGTGGGTGGCTATAGGTAATAGATGAGAGGATGAATGGACGGACATTCCTCTTGAGCAGATCAATGATCACAACTAAATTATGATAAATACCTTGATTTGTCAGGTGTTTATAATCATTTGGCCTCGAACAACATAAGATTGTATGTTTGTGGACTAAAAACACGTATGAGAAGAAGTCTGGAGCTCCGTATGTTCACAGCTCCGCTCCCCGTTTCCTCCAGACCTGATCTCCCAGCTGCTGGACCCGCTGGTCGACCCCTGGCTGGACAGAGAGAGGTGCTACGACCAGATCCCCGTTCCAGAGTCGTACACCGGACCCCGACTCTCGTTTCCTCTCTCCGTCTCGGACACGAACGCTCTGCTCGGTGCATTCAAAGAGCAGCAGGTAACCAAACGAGGAGTGTCTTCACTGTTTCTCACTCCCGTGGACTCATTCCTCTTTCTTCCACGCAGACCCTGCACGCCAGATATGTTCTGCAGCTGCTGTACGAGACCAAAAAGCTCCTGAAGCAGATGCCCAACATCATCCACCTGTCAACCTCCTACATCAATGATATCACGATATGTGGTGGGTGAACATGGCTTCACTCTCACTCAATTTAATGCTAAAAAAACACGTGCTACACACTGAGCCCCTGAATAAATGGATGACCCACTTATTGGTTAAACGACCACTGATGTGTTTAGACTGTATCTTAATGGCATCGTTCCGAGAAGGAGGGTCTTGTTTATTTGCACACTGATAAGCCACTTCACGTCGGTTCCAGAGCTACTTCCTCGTGCACAGCCGCATCTCATTAGACTCAAGAATACTTGTGAACAAAACAAGAACACACAGTATGATTCGTTTAGCATCTTTTACCTTAATTTTCCTTCTGCTACAGGTGATCTACACGGGAGGCTTGATGATTTACTGCTCATATTTTATAAGGTACAGCTTTATTTCTTTCATTATTTTGACTTATTACATATTTTACAGCAAAATCACATATGGATTTTATGGAAATGCACAAAAGATTCAAACATGGAAATATTTGAAATCACCTCTTAGACTTGATTTGACTTTTTTTTAATGTTATGTATGTTTGTGTTTTTCAGAACGGCCTCCCCTCCGCGGAGACGCCATATGTGTTTAACGGGGACTTTGTGGACCGTGGGAAAAAGTCAATCGAAGTGGTCGTCCTCCTGTTCGCGTATCTTCTGCTCTACCCCGACTACATGCACCTGAACCGGGGAAACCACGAAGACCACATCATGAATCTCAGGTGGATGAAAACAAGAGTAGAAATTAAAGAAATCGTAAATGCATCTTTGTCTGCCACAAATATGAGCGTAAAAAATTATCCGAGTGTGCGATTGTTGTTCTGTCGCTCTTTCAGATACGGGTTCACAAAAGAGGTGATGCAGAAGTACAAGGTACAGAGAAGTCCAGATCCATGTCACTTTTCTGCTTTTCTTCATGCACAGAACTAATTATTACCATCTATTTTTATTTTGTTAATTCTGTGTGTGACTGTGCAGACTCACTGCCACGAGATCCTGCAGCTGTTTCAGGACATTTTCAGCCTCCTGCCCGTCGCAACAGTCATCGACGGGAAGATCCTGATAGTACATGGAGGAATATCGGACCAGACTGACCTGGACTTCCTCAGCTCCATAGAGAGACACAAGGTGACACAGTCAAACCTTCATCCTCGAACCTCTTTTACCTGCATGAATCAGCTTAGACCATTAGATGGTCGGAAAAGTGCTTTTTTTCTACACATACTGACAGATTCACATGTCCAATGTTTCTCTCTATTTAGTTGTGATCTCCACCGACTACTGATTAAAATATCTTGGTTGTTAGTCCCTGACATGTCAGCCTTTCCTCCACAGCCTGTTTATTACTGTGTTTTGCAACAGGAAGCCTGGATTACAGACAGAGCTAATTAAATTACTACTCATGGACTAATGTAACCACTTCCCCAGGTAGTAGGAGGTTATGTTTTCACCTCAGCCCGTTTGTTGGCTGGTTGGTTTATAAGAAAGATTACACAAAAACTCCAGGATGCATTACCAAGAAGCTTAGTGGAAGGACGTGGAAGAGAAGAACCCCGTTAAAATTTCAGGGGGCGGATTCAGGAATGTTGACATTTTTTTTTTTGACACATTTGTTGATTTCTGAGAGAATAGTTCATGAATCTGAGTTCTGTGCAGCCTTACATGTCCATTTGTATGTCAAATATCTTTATTGTCTCTTTATGTTTGTCTTCCCTTCTCCTCTTCCCCTCCAGGTGAAATCTGCCCTGAGGTTTCCCCGACGCAGTCTGGAGCAGCTGGACATCGGTCAGTCCAGCAGACAGGCCAAAAGAATGAGGTTGACAGGCGGCTCTCGTCCCGGCAGCAGTCGAAGCCAAAGCAAGAACCAAAGGAACCAGTTGACACCCAGTCTGAGGTCAGATGCCTCCAGATGTTACAAAGTTCAAATGTACAATTAGACGTCTGAAAATGCAAGACTCCGTTTTCTGTCCCTTTCTTTCTAAAGGAAGAGGCAACGTGGGCTCAACCGACAAGACAGCGCCGCCTCCAGTTCTTCCTCCTCCTCGTCCTCATCCTCTTCCATCTGCTCACCTCGGACCCCATCCTGCCTCTCGCCTCGTCCGTGCCCATCTTCTCCCAGCATGCCTTACACCATCAATGTCCTCCAAGTGCCTTTCCTGGACTCTCTGTCCTCTGTCACCCCTCCGGCACCGCCGCGGCATGATCGGGAATGGAAACAGGTCAGAGGCAGGAGTTAATAACCGTCCTCCATTGTGATTGAGTTCTGCGTCTTGTTCATCGGCTTTCCTCTCGGTTGCAGATAGTGGATATATTGTGGAGTGACCCTAAATCCCAAGCAGGCTGCAGTCCCAACACGTTCAGAGGAGGAGGCTGCTACTTCGGCCCTGACATCACCCAGAGGCTGCTGCTCCAACACGGACTCCAGCTGCTCATCAGGTCCCACGAGTGCAAACAGGAGGGATACGAGCTCTGTCACGGTGGACAGGTGGACGCAGTTGCAAACATATCAGCAGTAAAATGTTCTCTAATAGGCAGGGTTCCTACGGTCATGAAAGACCTGGAAAAGTCATTGATTTTAAAAAGGTGTTTTTCCAGTGCTGGAAATGTCATGGATAAAAATAAAATCCCCAAAGTTTTGGAAAAGTCATGGAAATTTGTTATATTCATATTTTTATGTCACTCATTTACGCTGAGTTTTAAATAATTCATATGCTTTTAAAGAAATACGCTCAAAATATAAGCAGGCATACTTGGGTTTGTGTCATTTAAGGTATACTGTATGCCTTGGTATTCTTATTGTTAGTTTAAATACTACATTTAGTCACTTTTTCGCGTATACACCGTGATTTCACGAAATGTTCCATTGGTCCAAATGTGTATGAACCCTGAATAGGTTTTTAACTAGAGGAATAAACGTTTGCTCTGCAGGTGATCACCATTTTCTCTGCGTCCAACTACTATGAGGAGGGAAGTAACCGCGGTGCCTACATCAAACTGGGCAGGGAGCTGGTTCCCCGCTTCTACCAGTACCAAGTCAGCCGCACAACACGCAAACTCACCCTGACTCAGAGGTACAACTGCAGTGTACTGTATGTGTTTGTATAACCACAGCTGGGAGTTTTAGTGCCGAGGCTATGAGTCTACTTAATGTTCATTCAAACAACTAGAACATATCTCTGTAGAGCGTGAACCTCCGCCAAGGCCCAACAGTCCACTTGATTTCAATCAAACTGCACCAAATTTCCCACTCAAGCCTCTTTTCCACAGATCAAATAACCCACTAACATCTGGCTTTAGTCTGTAATGGGAATGGATACAATTGGCATTAGCTCCCAGGTCCATTCCCTGTAGTGGACACAAGTTTTTATCGGCTCCGGCTCTATTCTGCAGATAATAAAATGATTAATGGGAGACGCTAATAAATAATGATAGGTATTTGTAAATGATATGTTCACCTTTGTCTTAGCAGAGTCCGAGTGGCTGAAGGCTCTGCTCTCAGGGCCTTGAAGGAGAAGCTGTTCACCCATCGCTCTGAGCTGGTAACGGGCTTCCAGCAGTTCGACCAGAACAGCACCGGTGACCTTTAACCTCCCTGTTTATTTACCTCTCTTGTAAACACGTGTTTACATGTTATACGTGTTATACAACAGCATATCTTCTTTCAGGTCGTTTGTCGGTCAGTGAGTGGGCTCAGGTGCTGGAGTCCGTGCTGAGACTGGACCTGCCCTGGAGGACTCTCCGTCCACACTTGTGCCGTCTGACAGCAGATGGCAGTGTGGAGTATCAGTCCTGCTTTGAGGACATGAGCACAGGGATTCCTCTGCCTACGGTCAGAATAGACAAGTAGTGTCCCGCAGTACTTCTAAGTACAGTAATACAGTAATTTACTAAAGACATCAAGAGTTGTCAGTGTCTACAATCTATTTACTTTCTTTTCTGTCCTCTCCCTCTTGTGATAGGTCGCTCCAAACTTGGCTGAAACTCTGTTCAGATACAGGACGGACATCGAGATAATATTCAACATTATAGACAAAGACCATTCAGGTAAATAACTTCGGTGTCTCTTTTGGAAGACAATGTCTTGATGATTCAACATTAAGTCTGAGTGTGTGTTTTGTCAGGTCTGATCTCCACCGAGGAGTTCCGTCACACCTGGCGTCTGTTCAGCGCTCACCTGGGCGTGGACATCGACGACAGGGCCATCGATGAGCTGGCTCGCAGTATCGACTTCAACAAGGACGGCAGCATAGACTTTACTGAGTTCCTGGAGGCATTCAGAGTCGTACACAAACTGGACATCAAGGATCAGCCACTCAAGTGTTCGTGAAGGGGATTGATCGGAATACCGAAAGGTGGAAGTTGCGATCAGTAAAGAAAAGAATGGAAAGTAGGAAAACAACAATAATAAAAAGACATTCCCACATCTCATGTGAATCAGTTTAGAAGTTTTAGAGTAAATCAGCTGATATAACATAACGATGTACTTTCATTTATAGTATGGGTTCAAATTAGTGTCACAAGTTGTTTCTGAACATTGCTTCACAAACAGCTTGTAGCTGTAAATACGGTTTGTACATGTATATCAACATTTGCATTTGTAGAATGTATTTGTATAAAAAAGTACATGTGTAGAGGGGATTTGTATTCGTATAAAAACATTGAGAGTGAATAAAACATGTTAACAACTGAAACGCTGAAGTTAAAATGATGAATTATGACAAAAAGAGTCCAATCAGGGTGCAGGTGGTTCTGTCATCTTCATCGGAAAAATGTGTGAAAAATAGATCAACTATAGCGTTTGTTGTCCAGTACAGCTTACCTCAGTAACAACAGGACACTGAATCAACACACTTCTCACAAAAACTTCATGTAACTGTATGAGGGTGGATCATATGTAGGTGAATCAGCTGATACAAGTTGTACAGGTGATGTTCCTGAAGTGGGAACACACACAGGAATAGAAACAAATAACACACAGCTAAAGTTAGTCTTGTACAACTGTTTACTAAAATGGGTTTTTTAGAGTACTTTATATTTCTGTGTTTCTTCACTGTGCTTCAGTATGTGTGTGTGCGTGTGGTCCAGTTATTGCTCATGTTGTGAGGACCTCAATCTGTTACATTATGGGACATCGTCTTCAAATATGGGGACAAAAAGGAAATTCCAACGATGTAAATCCTTACATTGTAACGTGTGTGTGTGTGTGTGTGTGTGTGTGTGTGTGTGTGTGTGTGTGTGTGTGTGTGTGTGTGTGTGTGTGTGTGTGTGTGTGTGTGTGTGTGTGTGTGTGTGTGTGTGTGTGTGTGTGTGTGTGTGTGTGTGTGTGTGTGTTTTTCATATGACTCTGGAACCATGCTTACTGTAATCACCACACGGTGAAGTTGTAAAACAGGCCCGAGTAAATAGTAGGTTCCGATTTTTACAGTAGGCATACATGAACACATACATGCACACAGACAGTGAAACATGTACAGGTGGTCTTATCATCATGGAGGTCTCCATGGTTACTCTGTTATCCGAGTGCATGTGAATGAATAATAGTCAAAAAGTATAAAAATGTCACCCCATGTCAGAGGGAGTGTTTTATGACAAACATACATTTATTTTAATCACTTTCATAGAGATTCATACCATCATCTTTAGCAATAAAAATTTAATGTGTGTAGTAAAAAAGGAATTTCCTTGTTAACCCAAATTTTAACTTAAAAAAATATTTTCCTCTCCTCCAGACATTAAGGAGTGCAGTTGGAGTAACGGCGGCTGTTCCCACCTGTGTCTGAACCAATGAGGTGGACACAAATGTGCCTGTCCGCCCCCCCCCCCCATCGCCTCTCCCCTTACATCTGGAAGAAATATGTACAAAGGGCCACAGCGACCACTGCAGGCTGAGCTGGAAAACACACCTTAACAGCTCAAGACAGTGATCAGCAAGAAGTAACAGACTTCCACTAGTCATTCAAATGTAATTTAAATGATGCATCGTAAAACCCAACACAAAAAATTATGTTTTTCTTATGCTGTGTTTTCTTATATCAGTTTGTTTCTGAATATATATTTTGTTTTTGCTCTTTTTATTTTATTGTATTGTATTTTATTGTATTCAAATATACCGGCTGCTATGACCACTTAATTTCCCTGCGGGGATGAATAAAGTAATCTATCTATCTATCTATCTTATGAATGTTTTTTTTAACATATTAGTGTTAAATAATAAAAAAAATGAAATGGTCCAACCCTTAGAACAGCATCTGGAGCTCTGATTGGCTAGCTGTTGTACGTTGGCACAATTGAACCCAGACGGCCTGATAACGACCTCACAAACTGACCATGACTTTCAGCCATGTGAATAAAAAAAATCCAACTGCTTCAATACTTATATGGTGTTTTATTTACATACAAGTTGTAAAATAAGTGATAAAAGAAGAAAAATGCAAAATGTGCAAAATAAGAAATAATACAGTGCAAAAGTACAAGGTGCAAAACACAAACTAACTACTACTAATAAAATAACTATTTAGTGCCAAAGTCTTGGACTACGCCCTTGTGCGTAAGCACATATATATACACCCTGTCCATCACAGAACGCCGTATCGCTGGAGGCATTGCCCTCACCATGTCCCCCACAGTAAGCCCAAATCTGGCGTATTCATCTGGCTCCGAGATGTTCCCTAATAGCGCCAGCCTGAGCTCCTTCAAATCGCCCCTGACACGGGTGAGGCCACCAATATCCTGCTCCCCCTTTCTTTTCCTCTTTTTTGCTGTGCGGGACAGGGGAGATGGCAGCATCATGGAGGCTGGAGGGTCGGACAGGGTGAAGGAAGCCGGTGAACTGGGCCGCAGAGAAGCTGAAGTTGTTGACTGGACGAAGGCCTCGGTTGAGGGGATGGATGGCTCGGGGGAGGCCTCAGATGATGAGGAGGTGGATGGCTCGGGGGAGTCCTCAGATGATGAGGAGGTGGATGGCTCGGGGGAGGCCTCAGGTGATGAGGAGCTGGATGGCGATGGTACTTCGTCGATGGCCATGCTGGCAGTTGAGGGCTGTTCATGATAACAAAAGAACATATAGTTGGTCTGTTAACAACATGGGAATCGCATATGGCTGCTATAGTGAAGTAACCTGACTGCATTCCTTACAGCCACAATGTGGGCACTTTAAGAACAGACAGTTGCTCCTTGTCCATGCATTTAGATTCTAGGACCAGGAGTCTTTTATGGAATAGATTACTAACGACAATGACGAGATAGAAATCGTGTTAGGCAATACTCGACCACAGTTATTTAGTGATATGAAAACAACCTGTAGCTACCCTGGCAAATGTAACAGGCAACTGCATTACATCTACGAAACAGGCTCTTTATCACCATTTAACTCTCCCACTCTGATCACACTGCTGGCGTACAAGCTCGAACACACAGAGGCTTTTAGACACCAATAACTTTTTATTTACCTTGTCATTGTTGGTCGTCGGTTGGTTTAGTGGCAGTACAAACAACCTTCGCCTGCTTCTCCTCGTCTGTAGTTGTTGTTGTTGTTGATAATCAATTATCAGAAGTTGCTCCTCAATGTTCAGCAGCTCCAGCTCAATCAGCTGACTTTCGGTTGGCATCGATAGGAGTTTTCCCTCATTCATCGTTCGCTTTGTGTGTGTGGAGAACAACACTGGGAGGAGGCTTTATATAAACAGTCTGTGGGAGGAGGTAAATAAACAGCCGACGACGACCACCTCCCACAAAGAAGGCATGTCCAAGGTCGTCCTGAGTAAAACACGTTACTCCACCTAGTGTTCTGGCGGTGAATTGCTTTGCAACACGCGCAACTCTTGGGCGAACCATACATTAAAGGCCGAATTATAATACTGCGACAAACAACATCATGCGTCCATTTCTAGGTATGTCACAAACCATAAATTAATTGCATTGACAGAAGATAGTATCTTATCTATGATTAGGGGGCAGCCATGTTCTATTCAGTAACACTGCCTTTTTTTGTTGTACTATCAGGGGCAAATCTGAGCAGGGAGAAGAAGATTTCAAACTACAGACGCTCCAGAGCCAGGAGGGTCATTGAAAATGCCTTTGGAATCATGGCGGCACGTTGGAGGATTCTTGGCAGGCCAATTGAGTTCCAGCCAGACAAAGCTGTGGATGTTGTCAAGGCATGCGTTGTTCTACACATTTACCTGGCCTATACAGATGAGGCAAACACACCCGGGAGCCGCTACATCACACCCAGATACCCTGATGCAGACTCAGGAGGATCGGTGCAGCCTGGTGAGTTGCCGCAGAATGGTGGCTGGCGACTCTAATCTCTCACAGACTACACAGATCACAAGGAGCCGTTCCACCAGAGCTGCTGTGGTTGTGTGAGGAATGAATATTCACAGTTCTTTCTGAGACCAGAGGGAGCGGTTACATGGCAAACGACATAGTGTCCCGATGCACACTTGGCCCCTGATGATACCTGTTATGGTGACTTTTATAATTGTAAATAAACACCTGTTTCTATACCCATTTGTACCTATTTGTCCTAATTTGACTTTACTTTGCATACAAACAAGGTGTCACACACAAGCTATTCAAATAATACAAGAAAACTATTTACAAATCGCAAAGAAGCATACAGCATACTGTCTTTAGGCATATGGTCAGTCCTGTTGTTTATAAAGCAGGCTGTCTATAGACCTGCTATATGCGTGCGAAATGAATTGATGCAATTCTTTTGTGCCAGAAGGAGCGGTACCACGGCCGAACACCAGTGTCGCGTGGCCCACTTGACCCTGGATGACCTGATGATCTTACGTGTTATGCTGACTTTTTGAATTGTAAAAAAAAAAAGAATCCCAACCGTTTCACAACCAGCCAATTTTTTATTATATCACACAAGAAGAATACAAACAAGGTGCAAAATATCAAAGTAAAAAAAGTGCAAAAACCACTGCAAAACAATACCAAGTAGACAAAATATTGAAGCACATGCAAAATATAAAGTGTCTGTCGTTCATTTCTCTAGAAAGTCTGCCGCGATGTTATAAATTTTGCGCATGGCTTCATGCTTAGTCTCTGCGGGCATTTTCCTCATCACATCCGCCAAAGTAGCGCCAAAGCGACTGAACTGATCCGCTTCCTTCTTGTGTTGAAGCAGAGCAGTGCATCTCTGTTCCAGAAACTCCATCACCTCGTTGTCCTGCTGCCTCTGCCTTTTTCTTTTGGCCATGCGGGACAGAGAAGATGGCGGCTTCATGGAGGCTAGAGGGTCGGACAGGGTGAAGGAAGCCGGTAAACTGGGCCACAGAGAAGCTGAAGTTGTTGCCTGGACGAAGGCCTCGGGTGTGGGGATGCATGGCTCGGGGGAGGCCTCAGATGATGAAGAGCTGGATAGCTCGGGGGAGGCCTCAGATGATGAAGAGCTGGATAGCTCGGGGGAGGCCTCAGATGATGAAGAGCTGGATAGCTCGGGGGAGGCCTCAGATGATGAAGAGCTGGATAGCTCGGGGGAGGCCTCAGGTGATGAGGAGGTGGATGGCTCGGGGGAGGTTGATGGCGATGGTCCTTTGTCGATGGCCATGCTGGCAGTTGAGGGCTGTTGATGATAACAAAAGAACATATAGTTGGTCTGTTAACAACATGGGAATTGCATATGGCTGCAATGGTGAAGTAACCTGACTGCATTCCTTACATCCACAATGTTTGCGCCTTAAGAAAAAACAGCTGCTCCTTGGCCATGCATTTAGAGTCTAGGACCAGGAGTCTTTTATGGAATGGATTACTAACGACAATGACGAGATAGAAAACGTGTTAGGCAATACTCGCCCACAGTTATTTAGCGATATGAAAACCGCCTGTAGATGCAATGGCAAATGTTACAGACAATTGCATTACATCTACAATTCAGGCTCTTTACCACCATATTTACCCCGTTTGCAATATGTTGAAGCAGACTCCAAACAACCACGTGAACTCTCCCACTCTGATCACACTGCTGGCGTACAAGCTCGAACACACAGAGGCTGTTCAAAAAACCAAGAACTTTATATTTACCATGTCGTAGTTGGACGACGTCGCCCGGTGTTTAACGTGTGGTCCCAGGTGGACAAAGCTCCGGATCTCTTCTGTTTGGTCCAAATCCCTCACAGGTCGGGCGAGAGGTGAAAACCTGAGTCTCCGTCTACGGTTTTCTGATTGTTCTTCTCGTATCCTCCTTCGCAATATTATCATTTGCTGTTGAATGGTAATCATCTCGATCTCGTCCAAGTCACTTTGACTCAGGTGATCCATCGTTCAGGGTTTGTGTGGCGAACACGACTGGGAGAAGGTAAATAAACGCTCAACGACGACTGCCACACCCACTAAGAAGGCGTCTCTAAGGCCGTCTTCGACAAAACACGTTACTCCGCCTAGTGTTCTGGCGGGGAATTGCTTTGAATTTGGAACGCGGAATTCTTGGAGAACCATAAACCAAAACGAGTCCGTCGATGCAACTGCGTGAAATCGACGGACGGAAATTTCACATCTCCTTCACCCTACATCAACGATTTCTTGATATGCTAGAACCAACATTGCTCGTTGACTTTATAACTGTCTGAACGTACTTTAAATGACATGATAAATATATCTCTGTGAGGAAGATGAAAGGGAACTGCATTGTATATAAATGGATCATCTGCATAATGTTTTATATAAGTAAAATAATAATTAATTACCTCTCTATTTTTCTTTTATTGGTTTTATGTTGATATGAGTACGAGTCGGCGTTAAAATATATCAACATTTTATTGTGTCCTGTGAATTGGTCTCTGAACGGAAAAGCACTGAGATAAAAGTTGTTTAATGTTAAAGTGATGTCACACTTATCTCAGACTTACATTCACCTTATCCAACACATCGTGGACCTCTGTCACATTACCAACATCTGGCTGCACGGCCACTTCATTCTGTACATATACAGTCAGTGCATTCAGAGAGTATTCAGACCCCTTCAATTCTGTTACATTTTGATATGTTGCAGTCAATATCCCATAATGACAAAGCAAACAGAGAATTTCACAAATTCTTTGCAAATTAAATAAAAATAAATAACTTACTATTATATTTTCAGATCTTTTGTCATGGTACTTAAAATAATTTTTAGGTACATCCCATTCAAGACGTGTATTTTTTAAAGTCTCATAGTTCACACGATACCTATTATAACTAAAACCAAGCCATGAGGTCGAAGGAGCTGCCTTTGACCCCTTTGACATAACAAGATAATTATTCGTGGATCTTGAAGAAATAAATCAGGCATGTTAAGGGGACTGATATTTTACATTTGTAGTTTGGTGCTGATCCAAATTATTCAAGTTCTTTCTGCGTTACCGCCTGGTTTTTGCTCTGATTTGCATTGTCAGGTGTAAAAAGAACAGTCAAAATGTACATGCACTTTAAAGATGACCGAGACAGATGGGAGGCACCTGAGTTCAAATCTGACTGTGTCTAAATACAATATAGATTTATGAGGGAAAAATATGTTTTTATATTGAAGGAGTTTCAAATATTTCACAAGTTAACTGTATACGACTCACACACAGAGAGAAAATACTGTGTATTCTATCAAACACGAACCAAACATACCACAAACAATCCAACTTCAGTGTGCACAAATGAATAAAATATGTCTAGTCGCCATATCAGTAGAAAAACTTGGGGTGACAATCATGCACTTCCACAAGGACAAAAACACACTGGCATTCAAAGAGATACATGTTAAAATTTAGTATCATCAGCACTGACTTATAAAGAGCCTGGCAGGTATCAGAGGAAACGATTTGGGTTCATTTGTATGCATAGATACAGATTTATTAATTATTATATTATTAAAAAACAAAACAGGGGCTGAATTGAAATGTGCAGAAATTATAGAAATGCTTCCTCTGATTACCACCGGACATATGACATATTCACCTATCAGACTGTTTATATAATATTCTCACACACAACACCAAGAACACTGAAATTATATCTTTGCCATTTTCAGTTTAAATAAAACGCATGTTAGTGAGTCCCGTAAAGCATGTTTAAATAATAAACACGTTCACAGTCCGGACACTTAAGAAGAAAAAACAAATATATAACTAGTGGTTTGCAATCAGCTGACTAGGTTAGGATCTCACAGTATTGTGTTAAAGCTACTGAGTTTACTGACTTTTTATTGAGTAAATACTTACAAGCATCTCACGACTTGTACGAGCTGATAATGAGAAGCTTTGCTGACTTTGTCCACTTGACACTTTAGTTATAGAAACGTCTCTCCAGGTGTTTACAGTTGTGTTGACACTTGTCTTTTTGTTCACTGCATCAGGCAGCTGGAACTTGGCAGGAAGTCCTGCACATACGTGATCGACGCCTTGGACAGATACGTCATGGTTCCAAAGCTGCCACTGGGGGCGCTATCGTAAAAAAAGTTGCAGATCCCAGTCGCCGGGTCCTTCTCGAGGAAATAATCACAGGCGCTGTGAGATTTCTGTGGATGTAGAGGAAGAAAAGGTCAACAAAAAACATACATTCAAACCTAATCCTAATTTGTACGTAAAGGCAGCATAAATGAGGCTCAAGCTTTCTGTTCATACTCTGCGATCATTTAATCTGGAGGTTAAATGGATTAAATGGAGCAGTACCACAGGAAATCGTGGGGGGGGGGCGTAGGGCTAGGCAATAAGACTTCAAATCATGGATAATTCAGACTTTTACACTCGATTGCAATTATTGAACGATTATTTTACAACGAAACTGTATGCATCTATGTGTTACAAGACTTTCTTAAGAGGTACATTTCCCTACCTCTGTGCTGCCCTCTAGTGGATGAATTGCCTAACAACATTACGGCTGCATAAATATGCTTTAAAACTGTATCTGATGCTGGCAGTAGAACCTGGTCATTGAGGAAGAGGTCATTGGCCAAATGCAGGATGCGGTCCACATAGATGATGCCACCGATGCTGTCAACATCCACGTCGGCGATCAAACCGAGAACCATCACAGTCTCCACCAGCAGCTGCCGGTACTCTGGCTGAGGGACATGGTTCAGGACAGACTCCACCTGCACCGCAAACTTGATCTCTCCTTCTGTCATCTATACAGAAAGCAGAATTAAACACATACACAACCACACACCTAGAAGATTGTAAATCCATCTATAACTGCATGTCTGCGAGATGCTACCTCTCTTGTGGTAGAAGACGGCAGCACATATCCATCTATTGACAGGCCGTGGCACTTCTGCAGGATCTTCCAGACCTTCTGGTAGAATCCCACTGGTACTCTGTTGATAGCTCCGTCCAGCCTGCGTCTCCTCAGCCACTGGCCTTGCCTCTCCTCCCAGTGTAGCTGTCCGTCAGATGGACCGGGACCCACAGGGGACAGGATTCCACTGGGGGTGGACGGGCTGCTGCAACGCTGTGGCGGGAGAGCAGAAAAGATGCTGTTACAACCTGTTCAATGGACCACATCAGCACAGTGGACCAACCTTATCTCCATGTATTTTAACTGTGTTCTTAACATAGTGTTTGCACCACGCAGGAAAATGTTCTCTCTTCAAACCAACGGAAATTTGACTCGAGTGACATCATTTGAGGGAATTTACAATTTTTTTTTTCATGGAGAGTCATACTCCCCAGGAGCTATGAATAGACTTTGATGTTTTAAAATAAAAGAGAGAGAACAATTAACATCCAACTGCTGATCTTATTCTGAATAAGACCTTATTTTGATTAGGATATTTACATGAGCTAATATAATATCCAATTTATATTCCTGTTTACATTCTAGAGAGCAACTGCTGATTATGACTGACATTAACATTGTGTCCTACTACTGGTTTAAATCGAACCCAGTACATTGGTAGCAGCAAAATACATGTAAATAAGTCAGTCATCTCCCTCTCTCACACACAAATGCAGATACAATTATTTTTTTAACACTTTCTATTATCAGGCAGATCATGCAGTCAGACATGCTTGACATTACAACACAGTGCAGCAGACACATTAGAAGACAAGACTGGTGTTATTCTGTGTGTTAGTGTTTACAAATTGTTTTTTATAAATTAAGCTGCTGAATTTAGTTGAATAATAGCGAAGGTTCTTGGTTCAAGTCCAGCTGTGAGCATTGCTTTAGAACTGCCCTTTGGGGAAGAATTAAGTTGTTTTGAACTGATCTGAATTAGGTAGCGATCAATAACTGTTTCCAACACTGAAGGAAAAGATATTTGTTTGACAAACTTGAATAATAACTATTTAGTTACATTCAAATGAATTAATATTTTTTTTTATTAAAGTTAACAATTGCGTTACTATAGCTTGTTAACTTGAACTGAACAAACTGATAAAAAAAAATGTTTAAGGTGGTAAACACCATTTTTTCTGTGGGTGTGTATTTATAAATATTGATGGAGTTTTGTGCCACTGACTCAAGCTACATCAGTACTTTGACAAAATTGATAACACTTGTTAGAAGATTATATTAATGGCTGATTTTTGTCTATTTAGACTGGTCTTAATAAAAAAGATAAAATACCACCAATGTTGTCCTCACATGCAGAATGTCTAAGTGACTTAATATAAATAAAAAACATAAATAAATTCTAACTACAGCGGCCCACCCAGTGCAGAACAAAGCCAGATCTTTTGAAGCAGATGAGGTGGAATGGTTTACCGTGGAGCGAGGAGAGGTGACATTGCTACTTAAGGAAAGACCCCCGCTGATGATCTACACATGGATGACAGATGACAGAGAGCAGTTTGAGATGGGACACATGGTTCTCACACTACAGTCATGATCACGCTGCAGCCGTACAGCAGCATAATGTTTCCATCTGTGAAGTGAAAATACCTTTACAAGATAGTAAAACAATAATGAGACAAACAAATGACAACTCAAAGGTGAATACTTTCACGAGCTCATGAAATTGAAAAAAACATTAGTTTAACACTCTTCTACAAAAATACAAATCAGAGAAGCGAAGCATGTTTTCCTACTGAAGTGGAAGACGTTCGAGCAATGAGGGCGCTGTGGCTCACAAAATGGCTTTATGAAAAGGATTTAGGCGGAAGGCGGTCGTCGAGGAAGACGTTACAAACAGTCCCATGCTAGAAATGATCAAATTCAACCCACACTGAGCGGCCGAGAGCCATCCAGCTGTAACCAAAAACACAACACTGTTATAGATAGATAGACCGACAGATAGATAGATAGATAGATAGATAGATAGATAGATAGATAGATAGATATATAGATAGATAGATAGATAGATAGATAGATAGATAGATAGATAGATAGATAGATAGATAGATGGATGGATGGATGGATGGATGGATGGATGGATGGATGGATGGATGGATGGATGGATGCATGCATGGATGGAAAGATAGATAGACAGACTTGTGTCTCCCACCTGTTTTATCTCACTCTTCAGTTTGTGTATTCCTGTGCGTTCAGTCTTGGTGGCACCAGTGTGGCCGAGTTCATGGATGGAGATGGCCGGACTCGTGGCTGTAGACTGGATGGGGCGCACTGATGAACAGACAAAAAAAAAAAGAGAAAAGAACACCATCATGTAGTACAGATGAATTCCCTACATACTGCCACTTCTAACTGTAATTTTGGGGGTGGAATCTGGCGTTGTGCCCAGTGACGGCACTTTTTAAAGTTTGAGAAAACAACCGGATCAAATAGACCAGTCTCACCTGATAAAAATATCGGTCGACTCTGGTGGGACTCGAACCCACAACCTTTGAATGCCTTTGGTATTCCCTAGAAGTCCAACGCGCTATCCATTGCGCCACAGAGCCTCACACATGGACACACACACACAGAGCCGACCATATTCCCAAATGCTTTGAAATGGCATACCACAGCTCCATATATATATACATGTATATATATATAGAGCTGAATGTGGGGGTCAGGTGACGGCAGTATCAGTCTGTCCAGTGCACTGGAGCCGACTTAAATATGTCTTTGTGGCTCATTAACACTTTTTCATGTTCTATTTTCTTCTCTTAAACTTCCGACTTAAATCTAATTTTTTAACCAATGCCCACTAATGCAACTGACCCAAAGAGAGACAGAGAAAAAGGTGAAACTCACCGCTCCTCTCCACCCCGAACTCTTTGCCACTGAGGATGTGATGCAGGAGACTCTTCATGCCGAACGGACTCAGACTCATCAGACTCTCCGATGCCTCCTCCCCTAGAAAAGAGTGATACGGTTTTTCATGTTTACTCTTTGTGTTCACGGTTGTTAGTAGTAGTACTAATAATAATTAACTTCATTTATATTGCAATTTTCTAGTCTAAGTTGCATAATGTGTGACCTCGATAAGGAAAAGTTCGACCTGTGGTGCATAAACAATCTTAGTTCTCCTACCAGAGCAGTGCAGGCTGCGGGCCAGCTCAGTGGCCATCACTTGCATGATGAGTCCAATCCTGAGCCGAAGCATGTCCCCGAACAGAGCAGGCTGGGAGCGCACGTACATGGCGAGATAAACCATGATTTCCTGTATGACAAACATGCACAGGTGTAAGATCAACGTCATATAAAATTACGTGTTGGTCCAAAAGGCTACAGACGTACCTGAGTGAGTACAGCTACACTGATGTCCTGACCACTGGCCTCATAGATGAGTGTGTTCAACTCCTCTGGAGGAAGTGGCCTGAGAGGAAAGAGCGAGGAGGAACAGTTAAGTTATTGTGTGTTAAATAACGTGAGCACTAAATAACTTCAGACACCTGTTACCAGGACTTACACTGCGATGACTCTTTCTCTGGGTTCAGGAGGAAGACCCACAGTCAGCTGCTTGTGATGGGAGATCAGATCCGTGCAGGCCTGAGGAACAGAGACACATCAAGGGGGAGTGAGATTAGGAACAGAGAACTCACGTTTGGCGTGTTTATCGCAGCAGCAGAACATATAGGTATGGCGTGTAGGCTCTGACTTCCTCTGTCCCTCAACTGTTTAGATAGATTTAATGTGGAGTTATGAGAACATATCTTTAACCTCCTTTAAACTCTTTGAGTCCAAGTGACAGGTCAAAACATGGATTCTTGAGGTATCATGTTAAAGAGGATAAAAACATGTTTTTGAGGCCACTATGACCTTCACCTTTGACCTTTGACCACCCAAATCTAATCAGTTTAGCCAAATGAGTATTTTTGCCAAAAATGCAATAATTCTCTTGATGTGTTTTTCAAAAAATGCGCTCACAGGGCAAAAGATTGTTTTCCGAGGTTGCCGTTATCTTGACCTTTGACCTACAACCACCAACTTCTTATCGTTCATCTTTGAGTCCAAGTGCACTAAGCTTGAAGTTTTGTGTTCACAACAACAGTACGGATGGAAGACCTGAAAACACGAGGCCTCTGGCCACAATGACTCGTCACTGACCTCTGCGAGGACCTCCACTCTCTTGCGTAGTATTCCAGAGATGTATCTGATGAGACCCCACTCTTTAGAGGCTCCAGCCTGAACATAGAGCTCTTCCAACAGAGAACGCACGCTCATCCCGCCCTGCCCCGGACCTGACAGCTCCACCAGCCAATCAGCCCCTCTGGTCATGAGAAGAAAAACCACATTGTTCAGGTGGGACATAAGCTTCCTTTAATCAGTGTGTGCACACTTCTCTCCATGTCCGTACTTCATCACATAGAGAATGTAGAGGATGTCCGCCTGGTCCTGCAGAGTGGGGCACTCCTTCAGCTGCCTCGCCAACGACGCAAAGTCTGTGTTGCCCTGAGCGTCTCGAGGCAGGTGCAGATCAGCGACGCTGTGGGGCTTGTGAGGGATGAGAGTGTGACACCTCAGCTCCAAAATGAAGTCACGACAGACACGGGTTTGCTCGATGAAGAATCTGCTGCACTCACCTTGTGCTGCTTTGCATGTGAGCCGTGCTGAGGATGAGGAACCACGAGGAGGTTCAGAGACCTGCGGTGTTTGCTCTTGAAAGGAGCCACAGGCAGGTACATGGTGGACTCTGAAGCACACACACGCCAAAAAACATTAAATTCTGTTGTACTCACATTGTGTAAGTCAGTATTATATCTATCTAAATAGAGCCTTTGAGATTTTGTGTTTGGATTTTGTATTGTACACATGGATTCATGGCTCCTAGGTGGTACAGTGGTACTTTTCTGCTCTGTTCTCCTTTAAATCCACCCCTGATCAAAATAAGGAGACTGGGATAAACCTGCAGACCTTCTGGTTAGAGGACAACTGCTCTACTCTTAATAAAATATTTATCTAATAAATCTGTGTGCAACCAGCTACTGAAGCAAATAATAAAGTGGCAAACTTGTGTTTTGTGAACTTTTGTCACTATTTCAAAAGGAAAATGTGTTTGTATCCCTTACTGATTAAAATACAGTGGCTTTGATATCAGAACCTCATCCCAGGTATGTGCACCAGCATCCAAGTTTTTATAGGATGACTCACTGGGTAAGTTTAGGCCCTGGACCTGGGCCATAAGAGACAGGATGTCTCTTGTTGTGTGTTCTGCACTGAAGACATGGTGCTGGCCCCTCTGGATGGGAGGGAGGTGGCTCTTGGTGTTGGTGCTGTGGAGGAGCTGCGTGAGGTACTGCTCAAACATGTCGTCTGAGCCCTCTGGAGTTAAATACAAACACACCACAATTATACACAGTTCAACTTCAATTAATCAAATACGACTGCAAGAAACACACACTTTCTTTAACACTACCTGAGGGCCCACATTTGGAATATTCTCCATATTCGTCTCCATAGTCCTCCTGGTCTTCATCTTCGAGTAAGCTGTCATCGTTCTCTTCATCCAGGAAGCTGAGGCGAGTGTGGAAGGAAGTGGTCTGGAAACTGGAGAGGTCAGACATCTGCACCCTGTCGTAACATCCACAAGAAAAAGACCACAACACACATGTAGAAGCACATTTTCTGTTTACAGTAATTGTGTGATGTTGTGTTACAGATGGAAACAGACCTCGCGCCGGAAAAATAACCATCCTGTAGTTTCCTGAGGGTTGCTAGGATACACGGATCAATCGCATCCCCATCTTCAACTGGACGTAAAGAGTAAAGAAGTTGTCAGTGTACAAAGATCAGTTGACAAAAATGGCCACATGGGAATACTAAGTGTCTATCTTCATGATCACAGCTTCATACCCAGGTACTGCACACTGCCATTTAAAATTAAACTCAAGAAGGTTTCACACATCAGCAATTCCATTAAATCTAAATCTATGTTTCAAATCTGTACAACAAAATCTAGAGTCTACGACTATTTATGGGTCTGTCTATGGGTGGATACACTACTGCTACTCAACCTGGCTGCCAACTTGTCCCAGTGGTCATTCAAAGTATTGCAACATAAAATCCCCTGTGACCTCTTTAGCATTTTGGCTGATATTCTCATTACCCAGCATAGTGCGGGTGATGGGGAAAGTGAGCGTG
The DNA here is from genome assembly GCF_949316205.1 of Platichthys flesus. Taxonomy (NCBI): domain Eukaryota; kingdom Metazoa; phylum Chordata; class Actinopteri; order Pleuronectiformes; family Pleuronectidae; genus Platichthys; species Platichthys flesus. The sequence continues at coordinate 7,465,442 of NC_084945.1, read as the reverse complement.
GGTCGTCCCGTCATCCTCCAGCAAGAGGAGAGATAGGCCAGCTCTGTTCGTAACATCTCCACAATCATCTGGTTGTCCAGTGCCAGGTAGAAATGATGCTGATCCAGAAACTGGACGGTGAGAACACAAAAGAAGAACAGAACAGGCGGAGAGAGAGAAACCAAAGTATCATAGGTTAGAATTCATCACCGACTCAATCTATATAGCTTCGTTGTTTTGATTTTGAACATATTATGCTAGTTTTACCTGGGGGGTGAATATATAGAAGCAATTTCGGATCTCGTAGAATTTGGATGTCCCCAGAACGCCGATGTGTCTGTAGGGCCTTCCACCCAAATCCAGTTTCTTGCAGTTTCCTGTGATAACGACACATGACGTCACTACGAACATAAACATATTGACTAAGAAAACGAGCGCTTTGTGCTTATTTACCCAGTTTGACGTAGACATGGCTCAGGATGCGAGCAGGCATGACCCTGATGGGCAGAACCTCTGACATCGTCTGGACCGTTATCCCGTGATCACTTAACAGCTCCTGGATCGCATCCGACTCGGCCAGAACGCAAACTGAAAGAAAGAAAAAGAAGAAAAGATCTTGAGGGAGATTCTTCCAATTTGGCACAAACGTTTGGATGTTTTGTGCCTTAATTTACAAGTTAAATATGACCACATTTCACACAATTCTCTAATAGGAAAGAAACAAGTTGAGTGGTAAGTAGACACTAAAGGTGGTAAATCTGAACTTCTGACACAACTATGCATCGATCACCAACCTTGCACGACAACATCTGGCTTGAAGTTTGTGGAGAATCTCCTGTTCAGGGGGTCTATCTCTCCGGGTGCTAAAAAACCCTTGGAGTAGAAACAGACAGAGAGATGGTTAATCATGACGGGGAAGGCGAAGGCAGAGGTAGCTTGCGATAGGAGATTTGGTGTGTAGTGCTTCAACTGTATACTGAGAACATCTTCTATCAACGCCCTTTTTCCTCATTTGTACAATTAAAAATCCAGTTTATCCCTGATTTGTGAGTCAAAGTAAAACAGGTGCTTGTGCAGATGTGAAGCGGTCCACTTAGAGTAACGTGTGAATACCTCAGCCAGAAGAGAACTCAAGATGTAGAGGGACTGTCCCCACATGTGCGGCAGCTGCCCCATGGCCACCCTGTCCACCGAGTGAGGATTGCTGCACTCCTCCTCCACCTGTCAGAGGGACAATGTGCTCATTCTTCTTTGAATGCTTGATTATACAGGTACAGTGGTGCAGATGTGACTGTAAGACTTTTAGCGTCCCCTGAATACGGAGCTTTACTGCTTTGAGATACAATAAGTTGGAGTTTGTTGTCTGTTGTTGTGTGAAATGATATAACACTGTTGTCAAATGTTGTTGGCCATTTAAGTATGGTGTAAACTGACCTCCAGCATCACTGAGAAAAACACAATGTAAAAACATGTTTCTGGTGCTGCACACAGGAGATGTGATACCTTGTCGCTTGGTACAGAATAAAGTTCAGGCACAAGTTTGATGCCGTTTTTCCCTCTGATCAGAATGCCCTCCAGGGCCTCCCGGTACTCCTGGACCTGTGAAATGTACAAGTCGAGTCCAGTAAGTTGTCTGCATACTTGTGTGCGCACACAGAAGAAACATTACGTGGACGGGTGCACTTCATTTTATCACCTGTACTTGGTCTCCGGTAAAGATTCCGTCCAGGATGAGGTACGTCCAGAAAACAGGCCATTCACATTCGATGTTCTCAAACAGTTTGAGCTCTGCAGGATCGTAGTGCAGCCGAGTGGGATCCTGAAACAACAGCAGGGAACATAAACCTTCCAGCTCAAATTATACTACACACAGTTGACTTAAAAAACCTTACACTCAGAACATCTCACCTCTTTAGGACAACGGTATCCATCCCTGATGAAGCGGCAGCAGCCGAACCGACCCTGACAATGACACCAAAGAACGTAAGATTTCAGACTGACATGTACTGTACGCAGTCTGTGATTTGTTAGTATAAAATTGCCTACTGACTGTACATACAAGGACATTTATATTGTAAAAATGCTGAGTTGTGTTCTGTTTCTATTGTTGTCCACCACATATGATTCGAGTTTATCCATCTGAGACTGTACCTGCAGTTTGCTTATGATTTCTGACTTGGTGATGGCCACCAGATCAGCGTCCTCCACGGCAAAAGCCGGGTAGGAAATGACCGACAGAAGACCGGCGTCGATCTCCTTGGAAGTGGAAGCTCTTGGCAGCATTGAGCAGAGGATGGACTGAGGGAAATCACACCGACAAGCTGAGCAGAATAAAAAGAAGATGAGCAGTCCATGATACTGAGAAGGCTTGAGGGAAATTCAGAGGTACCTGACAATGTTCCACTTCATCCGGCAAAACATGGATGACTGACTTCGGTCCTCCGTGAGCACCGAAGAGATCCAGCTCGTCTATGGCCTCCAGAGCAGCCTGCAACACCCCCATCCCCAACCACAGGCAGCAATAAGCATTTTACACAGCACTTTCTACTTGTGTTTATTAAACTGTGAATAATGAACACTGACAATGATAAATCAACTCTGCTGTACCTTAGCCATTCCTATGGAGCTGCCATTTAGCTCGGGAATGCCCTGATTGGTCTTGTCACCGCGCTCCCACATCCCATAATCCTGCAGGAGGAAAAAAAAGTAATGACTTAATTTCAATTTAAAAGAGGACTCCATTCGCTTAGCGTTGCACTACATTCACTGTCAGATACATGATGGAGAGTTTATATATATCGATGTAGCATATACCAGCGATGTCAACTTATATTTAATCTATGCATTCCTACTTCTTTGCGGCTGTCCTTAAACCAGGTGGTTAGCGGTTCAATCCCAGTCTGCCCTGCATGTCGAAGTATTGGGCAAGATACTGAACCCCAAATTGTCCCTTCTCATATAAATATACACCATTTACCATTTGATAAAACCATGGTTCATACATTACCCACAATTCAACTCTTGAATTGGTTGTTTCAGATGTTTCACTCTGATCATTTTCTCATCCACAAACTCTTGCTCTCTCGCAAACCCTCCCCCAAACCTGAATCTTACTCACCGCCACTTTGTAGGCAGCTTCTATGTAGAAGACCAAGTTTTGGATAAAGGCCACCTCATCCAGGTTTGAGATGATACGGAGACCTGCACAATAACGACACACACTCAGCAGCCAACTCATGTTCAGTGCCGCTTGCATTAAAATTGTGTTTTGGATATTCAGATAGTCCCTCTTGAGAGCCAGTAGTGTAGCCAGAAATGAATCTATCCCTACAGTATGTGTGACACCTTTATAAAAAAAGATTTAGCAAAACACACAGAGAAAGGGCAAAGCTTTGCATCACTGCCGTACCTGACGCTGTCATCTGAGCCAGCATCAGCAGGTAAATGGAGGTGGCATCCACCTGCAGATGCCCCCACTGGTCATCCCCCACCACCGTGGCACAGGTGGTGGTGTCGTATTTGGCGTGCAAGCAGTCGTTTGTGCTCTGGGTGTGTTTGAACTTTTCCACCTTGGCCACCTGAAAAGCAAATGAACGTATGAATGCAAATACCAACAGAGAACTCAGTGGTGCTAAATTTCCACTAAATAAATATAAATATCCCTACAGCAGACCACCTAAATCAGAAACATATTGATAATCATTAGTTTATTTTTCTGATCAACAACATAGTTTGACCTGCCAGTGCAAATAGAAACTGACTGTGTCCAGACACAAGGTTGAGCTGTTCACATGAATCACTCTTGTTTAAATACCAAAGTGCCCCAGATAACAAGCTGAGGTTTCTCAGAACATGAACACTGGATGAGTGGATCTCCCGCCACCACGTGACGTTTCTGTTAGCACACCCAAATGAATGTGCGGCGCCGTGACGTACCTGTCTCATCATGCACTGTAGCAGACCCTGCATCAGTTTCACCACACTCTGCAAGGCAACAACAGCATCTCATCAGCGAACAGCGAAATGTATAACAAATACTTCTGTTTTGTATTATTAAACCAAACTGAGTCAAATTTCATCATTTGTATTACTACGTTAACAAACAATGTATTCAATTTATAGATTTGCTATTAATCGATAAATCTATCAAATCTCTCCGTCACAACCACACCTGCTCCAGTTCGTAGGCTTTGGCCTTGTCTTCATCGCGGTCTGCATTCTTGCGGTAGGCCATGCCCAGCCCCCACACAGCCAGGACACTGTACACGTTGTCCCTCACCCAGGCATCCTTCTTCTGGGTACTGGCGGGGAGAAGACCCGTCACTGGGTTCTGAAACACAAGCACGCACATGCATGCTTAATTTACAGCCATGACAGGGTGAGCAACTGTCTTTCTACTGATCAGCTTCTGAAATTCAGATCAGAGAAGGTCGGACAATTAATGAAAATGTTCCTAGATATATTTGCCTCTCTGGTGGGTTCTCCTCACCACCTGAATAAACTCCACAGGGTTTAAAAAACACTTGTGGAAAACTACTTTACAGCCACTGCTCATCATTTTTAACAGATATATAATTTTGTCCATAAAACCATCATCACAAAAATTAAAAAATGCTAATTCAAGACTTCCCACAGCCAAAAGGGTCCACCTACAGTTCTTCATACAGATGCTTTCTAAGAAAAGCCGGCCCTGTTTCCTATCAGCCGTGGGAGCTGTGGGTCACAGGGTTGTTGACACTGATAAAGCTGCATAGTCCTCCAGTCCTCAGTCTATTACAGGGGCTGAACTTTGGACACGCCTTGTTTATTTCTATGCAGCTCAGTCTGGTTGAATCGGAACCTGAACTTATAGAGACCACAAAACATCAGGAAAAGATGGAGGATCACAAATATATGAAAATCAGTGGTGGAAAGAAAGCATTCTGAGCTGAAGGTCAAGTACTTGTACTTTAACTTGCATATCAGACAGACTGAGCGTTACATAGTCGTAATTCAGATACATATGTACTTTATTCTCAAACGAATGTGCTTAAGAATTGTTAAGTGTTGCTTTCACTTTTGGAACATCATTGTACTGTGAAGCAAATCCATGAATCTTATGCTGTTAAGATTTCCAATCCAGGATGTGTACCCATTGATATTTGTCCTCTGATAGCCGGTTAAACCGTATGAGAGGCCAAGGAGAATAATTATTTGCATACAGTTTCATTATTTCCACAAAGAGACAGAAAACAAAAACAGAACACTTAAGCGGAAATAAGTAATTGATTAATTTGATGCAGTGCCCACAACATCTAACAAGTGGACATCTGCTAGTTTCAAAGAATTTTATTATAGAATCTCAACATCTGTGGATATAAAACTGCTGACTGGACAACAATCTGTCCAGGAAATAATGATAGCAATAATGATGATATAAAAAAAAAAAATAGAAAAAAATCAGCAATCTTTTGATTTGTAAGGATGATAATGGATCGGAGAAGTCATGTTTGTAAGTTGCAGCCTTGCAGTTGCTCTATGACCTAAAACAGTTGTGGTCTTAACGCTAAATTCTGAGTCTCTGTGTATAACGACCACGGGTTGCACAACTGGAGTTGGATGGAGCAGCTGTGGGCGTTGTATTTTAGTGGAGCAAATTTCTAACAAATTAGAGATGAATCAAATGATGTAGAGCGAAATAACATGGGTTTGGTTAGCGGTGCAGCATGTGTGTGTTTGTGTGTTGACATTTGAGGATTAAGACTTGGTTTTAAGGTAAGAATTGGGCTTAGGTTAGGGTAAGGCATTTCGTTTGGATGGTAAGGATTAAGGTGAGGGGCTATAGGTGTGTATATGTGTGTCTGTGTGTGTGTGTCTCTGCCTGGACTACACTCACCTGGTGGCACAGGATGGTTTCCTGCACCAGCCTGGCATACCCATCCAGCCTCACTCCTGAGTTACTGCGGCTCCTCATGCTCGCTGATCACTGCAAACCGACACACCCACACGCACGCACACACACACAGAAAGCCACGCATAAACACACACGCTGGTGAGCACGTCTCTGCAGCACTACACTCCTGTCAGCGTGTGAACACACTCCTTGACCCACCGTGCAGTGATCGTAGCTCCCGGTGCTGCAGCGCAGATCTGACCGGAGCTCTGCTAACGCCTGCTAGCCCAGTAGCATCCAGCTGTTTGTGAGATAAGCTCGCACAAGCACACACACATGAACACAAACACAAACACACACACAGATGATTCCGGTCACAGTGTTCGATTCCTGGAGAGGACAGGACGTGACGTGTCACAGCAACAGACCGTCTGTGTCAAACTGTTCATCCATACTGAGAAAAACAATACACTTTGTTCCTGTTGTTTGATTTGGTGGCGACAGGGGGCGCTAAAGGACCTCTACATTTCAACTTAAGGGGTTTTAAACTGTGGTTATAGATGTTCAATGCACATGTATTAGTATTATTATATAATACAATAGCTTATGTGTAATCATTTGTACTGTATATATTATCATGCTGTCTATATTCTGTTTACACTGTAAATATTAGCTCTATTCCATTTATATTTTTATGCTTCTCATATTCCCTTGTATTTATATGTATTGCATGTTTGTTATTACGTTACTGTCCACTCCACTGCTGTATCACAGCAAATCCCCCCTTTGTGGGACGAGTGAAGGATTATCTTTTATTGTCTTATCTAATCCCATGTTATGTTATGATATGCTATCTTATCTTTTATATTCTCTTATAACAACACTCATTTTGCTTGCATTAGTTGTAAATATATAGCGTAATAATAAAGTACTATAAGTAAGTTAATAACCAAATAACATAAATCAGTTTGTGATGAAAAGGCTGTTCTTGAATTTCTACATTTATTTATTTAGTAGTTATTACATGTCATTATTTCTACATTTATTGCACTGTTTATTTCAGTAGTTTTATGTATTTATTTATTTTGGTATTTCTACAGTTCTACATTTATTTATGTATTCATTAATGTCTACGTTCATTTACTCATATGTATATAATTATTTATTTTATTATTTACTATTATACATTTCAACACTTATTCATTAATGTGTTTTTCACTGCACCACTGTAGAGCAGTAAATGTATCAGGCTGTAATAACTCTACATTTAGATTCTATGAGTTTTTGAATTCTGTCAGTGATTTGATTCCACTGCATTATTTGATAGATAGATAGATAGATGGATACTTTATTAATCCCGAGGGAAATTCAGAAAAATGACAATTTCATCTAACAGTTACTTTGCAGATAAGGAATAAATCATGCAAGATATAATAAACAAGTAAAATAAGTAAATACACGAGCTATATCTCACAAGCAAACCAGAAAAAATAGTCACCACTTGACCCAGTCTGTGTATTGAAGTAATGCACATGTTAGTATATTTGGGTTTATATATTTATTTGCGCCAGAGTATTTCTACATATTTGTACACTTCTTCCATCTGTCCTTGTTTTTTCTTAGATTGTTACCGAAGAAAAGTGAAAAGACCAAACTCAACATCCACTCGAAGCCATGTCTGCTGGGAACAACCCAGAGAATAACGGAATCGTTCAGCCAATCAAATCCCACCGAGGTGTCGACCCCATCCAATCACAGCGCCTCACCAGCAGCAGCCACCATCCGCTAGCTTCTTTTAGCATCTTTAGCTAACCCCCCGGAGCCAGAGACCCTCCTGTCCGCTCTCTGTCGGTTATGTGTGTCGCTTGATTCCTCCCGAGGTTGACGGTGCGAGCGACTGACGCGAAGCTGCGGTGTGAAGGTAAAGACTCGTGTTCACGTGTCGTATCTGCAGAACGTCGCGGGAGGGAGGGGGGAGCGCAAACCACACAGAACGCGTTGTTGACGTTAGCATGGTCAGCTAACGGAGGCTAGTGAAACTTTGCGGAAAAGCCTCCTGCGCGTAAAATGAAGCAAAATGTGAAATAAACACGTTAGCACGTTTAGCTCGTGTTGTCATCGGGATAATATATAAGTACACGTGTTGGGCTTTTCCCCCCATCGTCCATTATCTGCACTGAAACTTTATGTACATTGAAATAAATGTAACATGTTTGTTAATAACTCAGCACAAACGGACCTGTTTCCTTCATCTTCTCCTTGTTTGTAATGTCAAAACAAAATGTTAAGCTAGTGGGAGGCTGTTTTTGAACGTTTTGCTCATTCAACACATAATGGAACAAAATAGATGGAGATGTGAACATGATCATTCTTATATTTTAGTTTATAATGAATTTGTATCCCTCTCAACCAAATACATTGTCTACCGAGCATCACTCCTGACCCATTTCTGGGTAGTCCACTTAACCAGATAGGTGCACTTACAATTCTGATACAGGAAATAAGGAAAAAGGAAATAAAAGACCTGTGTATGAAGATTAAAATGAAAAAAAGGTGCGGAGAGTTCTGTCACTGTCAATACTGCAATTGAATTTTCCAAAAGTAGCTCAATTCTCTGTCTATCAGGTCTTCATGTCAAATACCCTGAATGTAGCTCATGTGATCTAATCTGTCTCATTTCAAGTCAACCATGAATTGATAATGAGCTGGACTTCCTCCCTCCCTCCTTCCTTCCTTCAGATGCAGTTCATGCTGCTGTTCAGCAGGCAGGGAAAGCTGCGCCTACAGAAATGGTACGTGCCTCTGTCCGACAAGGAGAGGAAGAAGATCTCCAGGGACCTGGTGCAGACCATACTGGCCAGGAAACCCAAGATGTGCAGCTTCTTGGAGTGGAGGGACCTCAAGATTGTGTACAAGAGGTAAAGGAATGAGACACGGTGAAGCGTTGGGTCGTGGGACTTACAGTTCCTGGCTTTGCTTGTCTCAGGTCTACAGTCAATACAGTAATATAGTATAAAACTTGACTATGAGATGTAGTTGGAAACACTGGTAAAAAAAAGTAGCAAGTAGATTTTGAGTTTGCTAAACCTTCAAATATTTAGGGTTATAAAAATTCTTGTTTGGTATTTCAGAAATTTCTGTATTAATGTTTGGTTTGTAACTTCAGTGTCTGTGGTGATTCACTGAGAGTTTTGACAGGCACTGAGCTTGCTGGCATTTAGCTTTCACCTTCTGGTGTGTTATGAAATTCTAATTCTAATTTTATTCTAATTTTTTAACATGCTGATTTAAAATATTTATTCATCACCAAATACTTAGTTCCTTTGAAGACCAGCTGAATTCTCGGTCTTGCATTCAACATTTGCAGAGCTGACTGAACAGTGATTTTCAGATTAACACCAATGTTAATCTGTTGCTTTCTTACTGTTGCAGATATGCAAGCCTGTACTTCTGCTGTGCTGTCGAGGATCAGGACAACGAGCTGATCACGTTGGAAATCATCCACAGATACGTGGAGCTGCTGGACAAATACTTTGGCAGTGTGAGTGTCACACATGTGATACGCCTATTGGTGATGTGGGGAGGGGGAAACAAACAGACCTGATCATCTGCCCTGTTTTGACCTAAAAGGTGTGTGAGCTGGATATCATCTTCAACTTTGAGAAGGCCTACTTCATCCTGGATGAGTTCCTGCTGGGTGGAGAGGCCCAGGAGACGTCAAAGAAGAACGTGCTGAAGGCCATTGAGCAGGCCGACCTGCTGCAGGAGGTACGCACGGTTCTTCATCAACAGATATAGTGTCAGGTCAACAGCACTTGGGGAAGAGTGGCAACTAATGATTATTTTTTCCTTTCTGCTAACCTTTCAATTATTTTCTCGATTTATTGATTTAAGACTTTGGTTGGTAAAATGTCAAACATTCCTCTTTTCCACCACAATAAGCGGCGATAAGGTTTTTAAAGCAGCCATTTTCATTTTTTACATCAAAAACTTGCTGTGCTCTCGTGTCACGTTTCCATCACTGCTAGACCTGTGTCTAGAGTAATTAGACTAGGGAGTGATTGCTCATTATATCCAATGAAAAGCCAGATGTTATAGGGTATTGACCAGTGGAAAAGGGGAAATAGTTGGGAAAAAATGCAATAACAAGTTTCAGTGCAAGTGTTTTTAACAACTTGTTCTGCTCAGCCAACCGCCCAAGCTACAAAGATATTAATTTTACTGCCATTTCATCAACTCATCAATTATGAGACTTAGATTTAATAATAAATAATAAATTTCATTTCTGACTTGGTTTAAATGAAGAATCAATTTCTCTCAGGCTCAGTCACGTCAAACCAGATGTTGTTTTTCTGTTTCACCTCGTGACCATGAGTACATGCCATCACCTGTTTATTTTAAGCCCCCAGTGCTTGATTAATGCCCCCATGTTGTGCCAGTGCACCAAAGCAAGTGCTGTCCTGAGGGTTTGCATTGCTGCCGGGCTGAAGTCATTTTCAGACGACAGAATCGGTGCACAGTGATTTATTCTTAGCAAAGCATGCAGCACTGTTGTGATACCAGCAGCACTGATCAGGCCTGTAAAATGTCCAACTCATAGGAAAGGTCTCCTGTTATTTTTAGGCATTTAGTGACCTGCAGTGACTAATAATTATAGTGTGCAGGGGCCCTATGTTCTACAGACCGTGTGACTGATGTACAAGCTAACAACAAGGGACGTTTTCTTTTTTTCCTGCAGGAGGCCGAGGCGCCACGGAGCGTTTTGGAGGAGATTGGGCTGACATAAACCACCCCTCTGCTGCCTCGCCGTTCTTTCCTCCAATTCAGATCTGGCAACATCCATGACTCCCCCACCTTCTCCTGGTCACTGTGTCAGCGTTGTATGTATATTTTCACCATCTCTGTACTGTACTCTCTTGTAATGTCCTTTCAATGTGGTGCCAACTGTGCTTTTGATGTCTCCTTATGTACAAGCTCCCTCGCTGTATCCCGCTGTGCTATTATCGTACGTCACTCTCGTAACTTCTTCAAAACACCACAGAGAACAATGTAGCAACATTAAATCTCCATCATCATATTAGGATCATCCATCATCACCGATTGAAGGGTTGGTTGTGCTATTTGGCTTCAGGAACTTTTTAGGTGCTGTTGAAGCCGCAGTCGGTTTGAGTCACAGAGAAAAGCATTGATTTCTTAACCTTTCCAACCAAGTGGATGAAGAAGACTTTGCTATCAAATAATAAATGTTAAATCTGCTTGTTGTACAAATTGAGTAAGGGGATATGTCATTTTGGGCTGTTGTCTGGGACCCTGTTCAGACTTGGGTGTTACCATCTGCCCTGAGTGATCTGATCACACGTGCTCAGCGCTAACTACTGTTCTGATCGACCCAAATGTGTCCTCAATGCATCCTGAGATCCAAGCAATCAGACCACATTCGGAATTTGTTTGCTTAGAGCTGTACACTCGTGATCGGGTGAATGGTAATATCAAGTCTGAACAGAGCCTAGAAGTAACTTCTGAATAACAGCAGTGTTGTGAAATGACCTCCTGGGTAGTTTTTTTTTTTAATGATCATCAGGAATGCATTTTTTGTAAGATCTGTTGCTCAGCTCTGTGGCTCAAATATAACAATTAAACTTCAACTTGGGCTTGTGCTAATGTGGGAAACACTGAAACTGTTACAATCACTTCTAAATTCAGCCCAGCAGAGAAATCAAATTGAAGTACCTACAATCAGTATCAGGTTTGTAAAAGTTTGTTAGGTGACTCCTCTCCAGAAACTAACAATTTCATATTTCTTTTTAAGAAATGCACGTTTACTTTTAAAAACCAGCTGTCTGTGTGTAGTTAGTGTAAAACTGTATTTTCATGCTTGAATTTTTCTGACAAAGGCATTTGTTTCAGATTGAAGTTTGTCACAGTCTCTGAAGTTAAATCTTAGGTTGGTCTCTCCCTTAGTCTTAGGTCAGGATAGTATAGTGACCAAAATAAAGGAAAATGCTATTTTATGTATTATGATAGTTTGGCTCACTCTTAAAGACTTATTAACATGACCAAAGAACACTGTGTTTTACCTTCTCAATGGTGTCTAACATGACAGAAAAGGGATTTAGGATGGGAGGATGTTTGGGTTATTTGGTAACAATATATATATAAATACACACCAGTATTATGTTATTATTACAGTCCTTTTAAAGACAGGCGTATCCTCCTATTTTAATGGATCAGGAAGGTGGAAAGATGAACTGCACATATCAGGGTACATCAAAAATATTCATCACTGACGGCTTGTTCAAGTCAACATGTTCGAAACAGACTCTCATCCCAAACTGTTATTGCAGTCCAGTGTACTTTTTAATCTGCACTCTTAAAACCACAAAGTGTTTCTGTTCAGCAAATATTAAAGAAGTTCCTCTTTGATTTGTGCAAAAGAAATCTATTACTTTTCTATCAAACACTGCCGACACACTTGCCAACATTTCTTTCTTATGTTTGAAAGTTATTATCAATAAATGTATTCAGAAAAAAAACAATGTGTTGGTGTTTTCTTGTGATGTGTTTACTCAAACTATCACCATGTAGTTCCACAGGTCCAGTTCAATACACTATTAACTTACTGGGTCACCACTCACATTTATTCCTTCCTACACACACACAGAGTCCAGATTCAAATCAAGAAGCCGTTCATGTCACTGTTTCCAGCAGATCCACTGGTACGTCTGTGTTAGACTCTTCACTTTTCACCTCAGGACTACGCTCTTCAGTGTCGATGCTCACATCTACATCACAGTTTTTCAAAATTGGCTCTGTCTCATTGGTCCGTTCACAGGGAGCCGTAGCAGAATTGTTCTCCATCTCTTCCTCAGACTCTTTCTCAGAGTTTCCTGAGGATGTGGTTCCTTCAGGCAAATGGTTTTTCTTCTTGTGCTTCTTCTTGCTCTTTTTCTTGCTCTTCTTTGAGCGTTTGTGTCGAGAGTGTGTGTCTGTATCATCATTAGATCTTTTCCTATGTTTACCCGGTTTCTTGGGGCTTCTTTCTCTACTAAGCTTGATTCTTTCCCTCTCTGTGCTTGTGCTTCTTGACCTTTCTTTAGGTTCTCTCTTGTATTCATCGCCATCTTGTCTGTCTCCTTCTTCACTTTTATTCCTGGGCTTGTGTTCCAAGTCCTTGTCCCTACTTCTGTTTCTCAGCCTGTCTTGCTCTCTGTCTCTACTTCTACTCCTCGCTTTGTCTCTACTTCTACTTCTCAAATACCTATCTGACCTCCTTTCACTGTGTCTGGATCTGGACCAATTGTCGTCTTTGTCCTGGTGGGAGTCCCTCCTCTCTCGACTCCTGCTCCTTCTCCTGCTGTCCTCTCTCCTGCTGTCCTCTCTCCTGCTGTCCTCTCTCCTGCTGTCCTCTCTCCTGCTGTCCTCTCGCCTGCTGTCCTCTCGCCTGCTGTGGGACCTCTCTGATCCCAATGGGCTTCTGCTGGAGCGGCGCTGCCACCACGATCGGTCTCCTTGTCGTTCTGAACGCCAACTGTCTCTGCGACTCCCCCTGACACTGCGGTCTGGTGACAAGTGCAGGTCTCTGTCGGCCTCCCAGAATTCATTGCCAGGGTTTCGAAACACATGCAGGAAGTTGCAGTGCTTCCCTTTGGGGCACCTCTGTCTGTCAAACAATCCTGAGACACGGATAACCAACATGAGCAGGAGAATTAATAGGCTGAGCTGAATCTTGTTATGTCACCAAGTCAAACTGTACTTTTAAACAAAATCTCATGTCCTTCTGAATAAATTACTCACCACATATAGCATTCTTCCACCGAGTAACAGGACACAACTCGCAATGAAGCTGTCGGCCTGCGTACCACCTCCCATTGAACTTCATGAAAGCTTCTGTACACTGCTCCTCACTAAACAGACGAGAGGACAAGAGTTACAAAAATCGAGCAATGTACAGTTTATATATTTTGAAAAAGTCACCGAGTGATGTTGTGAAAACTTACGTATCAAACTGAATGTAAACGTTTCCTCTCAGGTGGGGTTCATGATTACAGCTGACCTATAAAAAAGAAAATAGAAACAAATGTTTTTTTTTAATGCAGTGGTAATGGATCCATTCTCCATATCAGCCTCATCATAGTCCAGTTATCGGTATTGGGAATGGAAAATAGTATTGGAAAAATATCAGAGCTTAGTTCGTCAGTTGTTTGCAAAGTTTTAGCAAATAAAATATTTTAGTGTTAATATAAGATGTAAAATAAGTCAATACAACCCCTTCAACAACAGGTATTAAGTCTTTGGATAGGGACTAAATTTAGCAACAGTTACCATTTAAAATATCATCAAAATATGTAATAGCAATGTCTTAATTTTACAGAGTCAAATAGCCTATATTTAAACTTTCAGACTTTGTATCAGTTTCAGCTTTATTCAGATTTTGAATCTAATTCTGTTGAGAACAAACATGCATCGCTTTATCTGCCTGTGCTGTTCTCTCTTTACCTTGAACTGAACCACTCTGCCGATACTCTTGAACTCCGGCAGAACATCATGGTAGAACTCAGTGAAGGTTTCCTGCAGGTCCTCCTCGCTGTGCTCCAAACAGGCATCGATGTCGTAATCATCACGGTGTGACTCCTCCATGCCAAACGTTTTAAACATACTGCGGATCATCAGAGTTGGGCTGGAAGAGGGATAACTGTGCTTCCGAGAACATCTGGACGCATAGAAGGAGCAGATAGGAAAATATATAGAGAGGGGGGTGTAAGTCTCTGTACATACATACAACATCACTCAAATAGCAGATCTAATGATTCAATAGAGCACGAACCTGGTTCCGAATCGACATGCTCCGGTCTTAAGGAAGAACGGACAGTTGGCTACATCGAGCTCTGTTCCAAAGTTCTCTGATTTCTCTGTCACTGGAGCTTCAGGATTCATCCACGGTCCCCCGTTCTCGAGCTGGAGGTGACAACATCAACAGAAAATTGTATCTATACTTGACTTAAAGTGAGAATGAGATGTTGATTGTAATGAGATTTCACGTAGCACTTAAAAATATAAAAATGGATCTTTATAACCTTTCCCCCTATGTAAATATATAGTTAGTTGTCTAATCAATCGCATTTGTGTTTTTGTACCTGATTTTCAGCTTCATCCAACATTTTCTGAACAGCCTCCTACAAATGGTGTAAAGACACGGCTGGTGAAAATGTGTAGAGGTCAACAATCTGCAGAATATCTGTTTCAGTGGGTTAAGACCACATTCACAAGGACTCATAGGCATAAAAATTGAAATGGCATTTGAAAGGGGGGTGTCTGGATCGTTGTCACACAAAGTAAAAGATACATCCTTGCTGTGAGAGCTGAAGGTGCTGTATGTTAAGGAGTGCGATGGCTGCTCGTGCCACTCGGTCAAGGAAAAAAAAATGAAACACTTCACAAAGGAAACACTCATCTGGTGAGACTGTATGAATATTATATTCTTCACTTTTAGATGGAAAGGGTTAATATTCTTGATTATGTAGAAGAGGATATTTTTCTTTTAGTTTTTTATCCTCCCGGGGCTCGTGTCACCTCTTTGTCTCGTTTCTGCTGCCGTTTCTGCTCAGTTGCATCTTGTTCTCTTTTCTGCTCGGCATCCCATTCCTCCTTTATCATCCGCTGTGAATAAAAAAACACATAAAGACATTGATTATGAAGCTTTGGCTACATATAAATACTCAGCTAATTGTAAGTTCTTTCCATGGTATTTGTTGACTACTGGAAAAAAAATACAATATATGTCCAGAATTATTCTTAAATCTTTAGTAGAGCTCTATTAAACCCAACTAAATCTATCTGTGTCCTGACCAGAAATATCCCATATTAATAATGAACTCCTGTATCAGTTACTTCCTACAGCACATCATCATCAGTGTGAATTGCAGATGTTATCCATGATGCAAGCTAACATGATTACCTCGTCCTCCTCTTTTCTTCTCCTCGCAGCTTCCTCTTTCTCAGCCCTAAGCCTGAATTCCTCCTGAGCCCGTTTTTCTCTTTGCAGCCATGCCTCGTGTAGTCGCAGCCTGAGGAAACAACGAGTCATACACAATAAAGATAATATATATTAAAGCCTGCACAACCAGGGTGCCTGGGCTGTTTATCACTGGATGTGTAGCTGCAGGACAGCAGAGTGACATTAGTACTGACGCACCTTTCCTCCTCAGCAACAACATTATCGTCATCGTCTTCATCATGGAGTTCTTCTTCTTCTTCCTCAGGAATACAGCTGTCTCCATTTTTTAAACCTAAAACAGCATTGTTCATAATCTGTCAAATGATGCAGCTATAACCTTAAATAATACCAGCTGATGACAAAATGTACATACCACCTTCTCTGGCCTGGGCGAGAGCCTGGCGTTTCCGCTTCCTTCTGTCTTTCCTCTGAGCAGATTTGCGTTGCTTTTGACTAGAGTGGGGGGGGCAGCAAACTGTTTAACACACAGCCAGGTCCAATAGGCTTTTGTCTGCTAGTACGAGTCATATGTCTTGAAAAATAAGAATCAGCTACAGGGTATTGTGCAGCAAAATGACTGGGAAGACCCCAAATAACCATCGTCACATGTACTGGGTCGAGATTTTATAGACTATAACAATTAATCAATACACAAAACGGGAGCTGATTGTTTGTGTGACGATCGACTATTCGGTTAATCGATCTTTAGGTGTTCACGTCGCTATATGATCCGAAAACCACTCAAATGTTGGATGCACTTCTCTACTCTCACAGAAACCTACGCTAAACATTGACAGTAGCTAACATTTGACGTTAAGCTTTAACAACACAATGTTGGTAGCTACGGTGACATTGTTACTAAAACACTATTAAGACATTAATGAATAAGATCGAAAGACAGACACGGACCTGAACACAGGAGCAGAGAGCACTGGAGGAGTTGAGGCTGCCATCACTGCTAACAGCGGCTAACCAGTTAGCACGACAACGTGTTTTAGTCGCTTGTCTCTTCTCATTGGGGTTTAGTTAAAAAAATCGCTGGAGCAAATATTCACTGAGCGACTTGAGTTGTATCAGAATCAGATTCGGTTTGTTAATGTGTCGTTAGTAGTTCCAGTTGGTTGTAGTGAACTTCTGTTGACTGTGCAAGCTATGTTGTTTAGCTCATGAGTGACACCGGAAGAGGCGGAGTCCATATCAAGTACTTCCGGTTCAACTCCACCCTCCATGAGTTTTGTCTCCTGTCCAAATATACAGTAAACATCGGAAATATAATATAATATAATATAATATTGGACATTTAATTTACCTTTTTTAAACGTTGTTCCTATCAAACTCCTATTAAATTTTTCCAAATGTGATTTGTCTCTGCTTATGTTTAGGAATAGCCTCAATAAACCTTCCCACAGAGATACATCTCTAGGAAATGCCACAAAAATAGATCACATATAGTTTGAATAGTATCTCTAAATCTAAAGTTTAAGCAATTTTTTATATGAGAGTGATTTTATCTGTTTTGCTGTGAAGCAAATTCTACCTCTGTATGAAATGTAAGATACAAATCAAACTGATTGTTGATTAAATGTTAATAAAATTATCCATTGTGTACAGTAACTGTGAAACACAAAGACAAGTGAACTATGTGTTTATTTGTCAAGCCACTGACTGAAAGGCGCTGCACAGACACTCTCTGTAAACACCACAGCAGTTTTTCTAATCAAAACACAAAAATATAAGTATGGTCAAGTAGTTTAAATCCCATCCACAGATCTCTTTTCTTTAACCTGACATTTAGATGACGGACACTCTGCCGACAACTGAGTATTTTTCATGTCTCCAATACTGCCCACTCATTGAGCCCATAGGTCGCAGTTCCTTGTCCAAAAATAGCAACTGCTAATAACTGCAAAAAAAGACCAGCACTATGCAAGTTCTTGCAAGTCTTTTATTTAGAAATCCTTGACATCCCTGGCACTCTCTCTCTCCATCACTGACACACTGCTCAATCACTTTTCTTCTCTGGCGTTGGCCTGAGAAAGAAGTCCGGCCTGGTGCAGCAGCGGTAGCACAGAGCCTGAGGCACCACAGCATACAGGATATTGATCAGCAAAAATAACGCCTGGCTGTCAGCAGGCACTCTGTAGGAGAACGGTGTCCGTGTGTGGAGAGACGCTCCAATATGAGAGAACTGAGCCTGTGAAGTAAAGAAAACTAGAGAGAGTAAATTGGAAAATGATTCAAAGCTTTTACAGTTACTATTTTTGCTCTTTTAATGGTCTGGATAAATACTGGTATGGACCCCAATCCTCAGATAATTTTTAATAACATTTTCTGTCAGTTACAGATTTCCAAAAAAAAAACTAAAGAAATCACTGAAAAGAGACGCATAACGTGTCTCATGGCAACCACGGCTGTCGGAGCACCAGCCATCCTATTCATAGCCGAGCCGAACAGCTGACATTTAACTGAAGTTATCTTCTGCCCTGATCCCCCCGGTGAGTGACCTGTCAGCCTGCAGCTCAAACACAATAGCTGCTCTGTGTTGTGTAGATGAGATCGCCCCATCGTGCTGCTCCCACCACGCTTCAGTTTTAATCTTTATATTTAAATCAATAATATAGTGACGATTCAGACCCTATATCTGCTCATGGAGAAACTGTTGTTTGACGACATGGAAGAATCTAAACAGAGACCAACCTAAAACCACAAGGAGAACATTTGAGAGCAGCCTAGATTTGCCTGGTCTACCTAAAGAATGATAACTTCATACAGGAAGGGAAAATATTTAGCACTACAACTTTCTGTACAGAAGCCCTTTACTTGGCTGTGAATTATAAAAACCACAACAAGGTCTGGAAAACTGACCCCAGCAATTATTTCTTCATTTAAAAGACGTAGACTGTACCTGTGCCACTGCCCCGGAGTGGACGAGAGTCAGATCTGGAATCCACTCACATCCTGGGACCAACAGCCCGTAGAGAGTGATGATGTAGTACGGACCAGAGTACAGTAGGCTCACCAGCATCTGATAAACACGGATACGGATAAAAGTTTCAGAGATTTGTGTTTTCAGGAGGATTTTTTGGCCACTTTAGTGTGAATGAGTTACCTGGATTTTAGGATAAGCTGAAGGGTCTTTCAAGTAAGGTTCATACAGTTGAGTGTAGTCTCGACAACAATTGCTGGAACAGTCCAGAGCGACCTAGAATACAGACATTCTGAAGTATAGAGGCAGGCTATATGTTTTGTGAAGTGGGCAGTTGATCGTCTTGTGTTTTCTCACCAGGCCTCTGAAGACGCAGAATGCCCCGGCTGGGAGGAGGTAGATAATGAAGAGTAAATCCAGAGGTCTGTGGCGTAAACTTTTTCTTTGAGCATCCTTGATGTTCTGTACGAAAGAAAGCAGAAAGCTCTGTGTCACATTCAGTCTGGCTGAACATAGGACAAAATCATGACACCTGGAGACGAACTTGCAGGTTTTGTTCTTAGCAGGATTATGACCCACGGAATAACAATAATTCAATTTGGTGTGGATTCAAATCAGGGGGCTGTTCCAGGAATTATTTCTCTCTTTCTTTAACATTGAGAGACAGTGCGATTTTAGTCTGGATATCTCAAAGGGTAATTCATCTTGATGAAAATAAAAAGGAATATCTCGGGGACAGTTAAAACTGTGAGTTTGGATCATTACTTACTGTCGTCTGAACGTCCTGGATGGAGGGCTGGCTGAAGACACGCAAACAGGCCCAGACGGACACTGAGATGTACAACATGTGGAGAAGGAACAGAGGACCAACATGGGTCTCGTATTTCCCTGGGAAAGGATTGAGGCAGGTTATGTATCATTGTGTGAAAACACAGATAATAAACAACTAAATGTAATGTCTACAATGGAATGTGCATCTGTTTCAGTTCTAATCCACAAAAAAGGAAAAGCTTGGACCATAGTTGTATTCTCAGTGTGAGTGTGCAAGGAGTTGCATGGGCTACCATACACAAGCCATGTAAAGCATCCCATTATTTTTAGTCTACTTACCCACAGCATTCCCAAGAATGTAAACAATGGCACGCATGAGAAAAGATCCCACCCAGTAGAGTCCGATGGCTCGGTAGCTGTCCCTGTGCAAACCACGCAACACATTGTCAAAGCCAGATGAACACACTATACCTGCGAAGACTCACAGACAGTTGGATTAAGATTAATCAATTCTGTACGCTTTATTCTAGGTATACAAACATGCATCAGTATAGTATAGGGGAAATCTGGAGTACATTTTCCCATATTTAGTGATGCAGCTGTGGTAAACATTCCTAGGAACAATGCAGAACACTCACCCCCAAGCAATGGCTGCAATCATGAGCAGATATATGAGATAGTGCACACAGCCGTCCCAATAGGAGATCATGTGCCCATGAGCTGTGTTAATATGTGGATCTGCCTGAAACACAGGGCAGATTTACCAGTGAGAATTTGTAAAGATCCAAACACACAAACAGGACACACACACACACCTGGCACAACGACTTGCCTCTTTGAGGTAAAACGTCACAAATCCATCAATGATGTTGTCCTGCTCCAGCCCAATGATCAGATTCACCACACTGAGGAATGCATACACAGCGAACACTGCACAGACACATGCATCAACTTTCATTCACTTTGATTGTGGGACAATTTGGAGTACACACAGTTGCTGACTCTTAATCCTGGGAGGTGCAAGTTTATATCTGACATGGACACCATGCAACATGATGTGTATCACTTCAATAGCTCACGATTTAAAAACAGCTCACACCAAAACAAAACTTCTAAAGACCATAAATATGCAGCTATTGATTCAAAAGTCCAACAGAACTTCATGATTTCTATCTCATGACTTGGTATAAAAGCAATGTTGTTCTGTACAAATTAAAAATACTACAAGAAACATGCACTTGGTAATTCATACCATAGAAAAGAGGATCTATGGGAGCTTTCTTCAGGATCATAAAATGAGCTGACATTGCCAGGATGAGGACTGTGGTACACCCGGCGAAGAAGAAAGCATCAGCACTAAATGCAAAGTCAAAAAAAAGATAGCTTAAGAATATTCCTAAATATCCGACAAATGGTTTTCAACTGAAAGTCTTTAATAAAGAAGCCGGTCTGCTGTCACTCACCTATTGCTGTAAATGAAGGAGTTGAACAAATAGCAGGCGGGGATGGACATCAAGGAGAGGACGAACACCCCCGTCCCTGCAGACGCACTCATGGCCGAACAGCTTCCAGAGATTTGTGTTATCCAAGAACTTAGAATTGATCAAAAAAAGTTATTTAGAAAAAAATAAAAAAGGTTTCAAAGAAGCTCGGATGGTGTAAATATACAAAAAGGTCCACATTATGTTTAGCTGCAGAGTGAAACAATATGTTCTGAACCACCACTCTGCCTCTACTCTACTCTACAATGCTCTCCCTCTCTCTTTCCTTCTTTATCCCCCACTCTCTCTGTCCCTCACCACTTCTCTGTCTCATACCTACACTCTACTCTCTCTCTCTCTCTCTGACAGACACAAAAATATATCATCCTTATTAGGACATTGCATTGTTTTCCTTTTATTGTGGACATCCTAACCAAAACCTTGTCCCCAGCCTCAACATTAACCAATTCATACCTAACCCTAACCACTATTAAATCTAACAACTAACGATAGACAGGATCTCCGATATCCAGCTGCTGTTCAGGACCAGGCTTTGGTCACCATTAGGTTTACTGGTACTGACAAGGTCAAAGAGTAGACACACCCACACACATAGAGACACACACAGGGAGTGTCATCTAGGTGTGAACTGGAAAATAAGTTTTTTTGTTAATAAAAAAGGTTGTTATTTTTAATTAACTAATTAAATAATGTGCATTATGTACTCATCATAAACCTCGCTTTACTTTGTATTCGTTGGGAAATGGCACATTTCACACAGTTCAAATGAAAATAAACACAATAAAATAAATTTGGATTGAATTGAAAAATCACTTATTTCCCGTATCGTTTATCTTTTGTTTCTTTTTTATTTGTCAGCTAGTTTGTTTGATCAATGTCCATCCCTGCAATAGAGATTAATGGAGGGAGGGGGGAAAACTGTTTTGGCGGAAGCGTGCGTTGCGTCACTTCCGGAGAGACGTAGCTAGCAGGGAGCTGCAGGAGCGATGGCGTCCGCGGGAATGGATGCGACGTAAATAAATAACAACACGCACGCTTCTGACGGTGTTTGCTCGGGCACCACTAGCTGTTCATCGTGGAGGGAGAGTCAAGAACCAAACCAACGCAAGGGAGCTGGCATGGCGACCGGGAGCGGGAGCAGCAGCGGCTTGGCGTCTAACCATGACGGGCAGGAGGGAGCGTCCAACTCGGCTCATTCTGGAGCCGCTGCGGGGATCTCCAACATGCCGGCCTCCGGTCCCGCTCCGTCCGCCTCCCCGCCGGGGCTCGGCCTGCACCGGGAGCCCGTGTACAACTGGCAGGCGACCAAGAGCTCCCTGAAGGAGCGCTTCGCCTTTCTGTTCAACAACGAGCTGCTCAGCGACGTCAGGTTCATCGTGGGCAAGGGCAGGCAGGCCCAGAGGATACCGGCCCACAAGTTCGTCCTGGCCGCCGGCAGTGCCGTGTTCGATGCCATGTTCAACGGAGGCATGGCCACCACCTCAGCGGAGATCGAGCTGCCTGATGTGGAGCCGGCAGCCTTCCTCGCCCTGCTCAGGTGGGACAGGTGGTCACTGAGGGGAACGTGCACGTGAAGCTCCAGCCACATTCTAAGGAGGGTGGGATGTAGCCATTGTTCTGAACACTGGGGATAAACAAACCTGAGCTACGTCACTATCTTAACACTGGGACACTAATATAATAACCATCACACAACTAGAGACACACAGCGTGAGGGTAGCTTTGGTGAAAAATGACTGAGCATATGTGACAGTGGAACTTACACTCTTAAAGAGGAATCCCAAGTATCATACGGATGTTGGCCACTTCAGGCAATGAGACAGCACCTCAGGTAATCCCGTGGCTCGAACTAAATGGCCGTGGGCCTAGAGTGACCCACTTGTTCAGTAGAAAAAGTGGCCCAAACATCCCCAAACAAACATGGGGTCCTCACGACGAGGTGCAATCTGGATGTGAACCTAAAGTGGCTCAGGTAGTTAATAGTGACTATGGCCCAAATAATACAAAATACATTAACATCCTTTAGTTGACATGTGGTCATGCTATTGCTAACTTGTGGCCCAGATCTGGCAAACAGCCTTGAACCACCCAAATGTCATCATTCCACATGAAGGATGTGCAGAATGTGGGCCCAAAGAAATTTTGAAGTTGCAGAGAATTAGAATGGGTCATAACTTCACCAAGGCCCAACATTCCCCTTAAATTGAATAAAGCTGCAGCTATTGCCACACCTGATTTTATCCAGTATAAAAAAACTTAACAATAAATCACAATGTTAAAGAATGTGATGAAAATCTTTGGATCTGCACCAAAATGTCAAGGCTTCTTTCTTTCCTGACCCTCACCGCCTCCTTTCATGAAGTTTCTTCAAAACTTGTCCAGTAGTTTTTTTGTAATCTTGCTGACAAATAAACAAACAAACCAATCCCAAGATAAGAATGCAATAGTTACACCTTACCATCTATTCATCACAGATCAGCTGTATTTCGACACCAGCTACATATGTTTGATCAATTTCCCATCAAATCCTCTGACAGCCTCAAATGTGGTGGCCTGAGATTTTTGATTTAATACTGCATATACAAAAACAAACATTTGTCTCATCTGCACAGGTTCCTGTATTCTGACGAGGTCCACATCGGTCCAGAGACTGTGATGACGACTCTGTATACGGCTAAGAAGTACGCGGTGCCTGCGCTGGAGGGTCACTGCGTGGAGTTCCTCACCAAGCACCTCAGAGCCGACAATGCGTTCATGCTCCTCACTCAGGTCATTGTCCCATCTTCATACTTGACATTGGCACTAAACAGCAAATGTGACTTTAACAAAATTCCCAGTAGTCCTCCTTTGGTACATACAGTATGAAGTAAATGACCAGAACTGATTAATGGATATTTAAGCCGCTTTCAGACCTGCGCTGAAGTCTGCACATTTTCCTGAAAGGTTCCACAGAGGCTTTATGTAAGATTGCAAATGCCTGAGTCAGTTGTCCTGGACATTTTCTGGAACCTTTCCTGCCAGCCCCCCAAGTGAAATGTCCAGAAAAAAACAGAGTGAGCCCATCAGAGTATAAGCTTGGTGATGAAATTTATAACAAGAACGAATACAAATATCTGAGGATGAAAAAGAGGCGTCACACATGTAGAAAACGCTGAAGACGGCAACTTAACAAGAAGACAACATGATTTAAGAGCTTTAGGGAATACGGGAAAATGTCTGGACCAAAACTTTTAATGAGTTGAAAACAGCTTTAGTGAATGTGGCTTCTTTTGTGCTCTCGTTACAGGCAAGGTTATTTGATGAGCCCCAACTTGCCAGTCTCTGCCTGGACACCATAGACAAAAGCACTGCAGATGCAATAAACGCTGAGGGCTTCACAGACATTGACCTCGGTACGTGAGTCTCACTCACCTGATATTTTCCTTTTCTGCAGCCTGACGCGGATGTGAGATGATGAATATCCTGTGTGTTTGTGTGCGCAGACACCTTATGTGCGGTGCTAGAAAGAGACACTCTCAGCATCAGGGAGAACCGTCTGTTCGGGGCGGTGGTACGCTGGGCAGAGGCTGAGTGCTACAGGCAGCAGCTTCCCCCAACCTCGGAGAACAAACAGAAGGTTCTAGGGAAAGCCCTCCCTCTCATCCGCTTTCCGCTTATGACTGTTGAGGAGTTTGCTGCAGGTAAGCCAAAAAATAAACCAGTGGTCTCAGACTTTAAGACCCCACTGTGTGCGTTTCTTATACTGCCATGTTTTTAGTTTTTTTAACACTGCACACACCATTGTAGCCATTAATAAACATATTCGTCATGTTCCTTTTGTGTCCATACAACTCAAACCACAGAAACCAGTTTGATATTCTTTCTTGTGCAACAGGGCCTGCCCAGTCTGGAATATTGTTCGATCGGGAGGTGGTAAATCTGTTTTTACACTTTACAGTAAACCCCAAACCACGGGTCGACTACATTGACAGGCCTCGCTGCTGCCTCAGGGGGGAGGAGTGCAGCATTAATAGATTCCAGCAGGTTGAGAGTCGATGGGGGTACAGTGGTACCAGCGACAGAATCAGGTGATATGACATAAACATCCTCGGGCAGTTATCAGTCGGAGTAAATTGATTGTGTTTCCTAATTTCCTCTTTTCTTTCTCTCTCTAAAGATTCAATGTTAACAGAAGAATATCCATTGTGGGTTTTGGCTTGTATGGGTCAATACATGGACCCACTGACTACCAGGTCAACATACAGGTAACTTAAAACGGCTCAAATGTGATGAATAAAAAACTTGGACAGCTTATATCATCCATGTGTTTATGGTGAGGATTGAATAAGCCAGCGCTTCCTATTTATTACCCAGACTATGATGCCCGCCAAACTCGACTTTGTTCGGCCACAGTTTGATAAGGAACCAAATCCTTTTAACATTTCTCCAAGTAACATGAAAGATCTCTAACTTGGTGTTTTGCTCTATAGCTGGACTGTATCGCTGGTTTCAGCACTATTTGCAGCACAGATGTCTATTTCCCATAAAGTTGTTACCGTCCACCCAGACCTCATAGTTTCAGCTGCTCCCACTATAACCGTTTAAAATCAGGTATTAAAAAGCTTCTAAATAGGCCTTCCTAAATATATATATTTTTATAATACCTGATTTTAACCAGTTTTAGTAGAAAGATAAAAAAAAAGTGTTATCTTTCTTATTTTAATTTGGTCTTGTTATGTTCATATTGTATGTATTATTCCTATTATTTTTATTGTAATAATTATAATTTAGTTTTCAATACTTTTAACATTGCTTTGTGCAAAAAGCTGGTTTAATTCAACCAGCAATTAAAACTGAGTGGAATATATAGTGAATGGTAAGCGGTATATTTTCTTCCTTAATGTCTTGTCTTCCATCCTGTAAAGACTTATTCTTGTTCTTCAGATCATAGAGAGCGACAAGCGCGTCACACTGGGCCAGAATGACACGGGCTTCAGCTGTGACGGCACAGCGAGCACATTCAGAGTGATGTTCAAAGAACCGGTGGAAATCCTTCCCAATGTCAGCTACACTGCATGTGCCACCTTAAAGGTCAGTCTGAAGTTGCTCCATTTTATTAAAAAACAAAAAAAAAAGACGACAAAAATAGGACAAATAAACATGACCATAACTAGGATTAACCCAGGGCCTGTTTTTTTAATTCCTCTCCTCAGGGCTCAGATTCACATTATGGCACAAAGGGAATGAAGAAAGTCATCCAGGAATTAGCCACAGGGACAAAGACGACGTTTTTGTTTTTTAGCTCACCTGGAAATAACAACGGTACGTCAGTGGAGGACGGGCAGATCCCAGAGATTATCTACTACACCTAGACTTGACACGGTGTCATGCAGGTACACTGAACTCAGACTGCTGGAAAAACTTGGCTTGCTGGATATACAAACGTACGTAGTGCCTCACGATCCCTTGGAATCAAGAATGTGTGTGTTTGAGTGCGTGTCGATACTGTACGTGTGTATCTGTCTATAGAATAGACGTGTACAGACGCGATCAGGAATGTGGAGACGGTCACAGTTGTGGTGAAAATCACGGCATGGAAACACTAAATGACCGGTGTCATCCTTTTTTATATGATCTAAATACTCTTGTCCAGTGTGAGTGTTACTATCAGTCAGCTGACGAATGAAACTACAGAGACAGCTTCCATGTGTTGGTTGATGCCATTTCACTTTATTTGGTCAGTTTTATTCTGATGCATTTATCGCAAGTGTAAAATTAGCAATTTTTTTAATTGTGCACTCGTCATTTATTAAGCTGGTGTCCTCAAGAACTTTTTTTTTGCACTGTGTTCAGGTTCCATGTGTGTTGTGTAACTTTGCCAGTGGTACATGCTGTAATTTCTGACTACATGTTCGCTTAGCACTTAATTAAAATGTACAAAAATGTTTTTTTTGTCAATAAAATGTGGTCAGACCAAGGTAGGATTGTTTAATAAATTCCAGATGAAGATGGTGTTGGTTATATTTTGTATGTATACCATACTGCTGCCAGCTTATATTATTCCTATTCCTGTCACTAGGTGATGCCAGATACTTTCTATTGCTACACAACAAACTGTCCCAGCATGGAGGTTAAAACTGAGTGAATATCACATGATCAACGGATAAGAGAGGTTTTGTTAAATGCACAGTGGTGGAGCAAAGTATCAACAGCAAAAATTAAGTGGAAAATATCCTGTTTTTTATCACATTAGTTTAGATTCATCCTTCATCTTTTCCTTAATTAAAAGTCACAATATCATAATGAGTGTGTATATATTTAAAAGGATGATCATAAGTTAAAGTGCCCAAGTAAGTAACATGTATATAAACTTAAATCAATATGATCAGAGCTGCAAAGAGTACCAAAAATTACAAAATATATGATAACTATTAAAAAGGAAAGCAATACAAGACGTAAAATATTCTCTTTAAATATATATCATCAAATTATCATTTCTCACAGAAATTATCTTATGTTTTGGATGAAGAAATTAAGCTGTAATGTCACAAGTGGTAGCTGTCAAAATATGTAGTGGATGAAAAAGTTTCACATTAATATATAAAAATTATAAAGAACCTACTCCTGAAGATTTAACTTGAAGTTCATCTTAGAGGAAACAAAGCCAAACAGTTTATATAGCTGTTGATTGTATTCATTTTGTGTTGCAGTGTTTAAAATCTATGAGCAGGTATTGAAGGGATACCTGAACAGTCATTTTGTTTTATCAGAAGGCTGCGGCTGGAGGGTGAGAGTTTTAAATTCTATAAAATTCCAAGAAAATGAATGTGTGTCTTCCTCAATCCTTCTATAAATCTCAACAGTCCTAGATTAGTTCTTGTTGTATGAGGTGTGTTTCTTATTCTGCCAGTGGAAAAGAAAACGAAGCTGAAGGCTGCAGCACCGAGATGAAGAGCTCTTCAACTACACAATCTGCACATTCACATGAGACAGGCAGTGGCAACAAGGCCACTCTCTCTGGCTGTGAGTGGGCTCTGACAGGAGAGGCTGTCAGGTGAGTCACTGGGAGAGCTGACTGCCCACTAACACAGCCTCTAGAAGAGAGAGAACATTCAGAATCACGTTTTTTTTTTAACAAACCACCAGAATCGAATTGCTCAAGAAGCAGGAGGACAAATACTGAGACACCTCTGCCCTAACCTGGGATACGTAAAAAATAATTCAAGGTCTTAAGAGAAAGTAAAGGCAAACCCAGTGAAAGCTTCTATTTAGGGGATGGTGGAGAGAAGTGTAGGCTTTATTGTTATATAACAAAATATACATGTGTAACTATTCATATACAGAATATATTTACCTGCATATACACTTGAATCACCAGAATAAACATAAAACAAATGTACAGTCAGATGAGATATGAAACAACCGTCTCATACGTGTTTATTATGCTATGTGTTTATTTCTGAAAATGTGCTCAAGCTGTCATCTTGTAATTTGTCAGTGACTAATCTCTATTGGTACAATTATTTAAAATATTTGTACACTCAGTTAACGTGACACCTGAGAGAGTGAGAGAGAGAGAGTTTGTAGAGAGTAGATTGAAAGCAGTATGTGTGTGTGTGTCTACTTGTCCAGCTGTGTGTGTGTGTTTGTGTGTGTGTGTGTGTGTCTACTTGTCCAGCTGGTGGGGAGTTATGTAACCTTTTTTTTATGATGTAGGCAGCTGGGTAATTACTTACTTATTACTATATAAATGTATGTAGGACTATGTAATGCCTCCCGTCGTCTCTCGGCTCCTGAATCACTGAATCATTCGCTGCTGAGCTCAGTTGATGTCAAGTGAAACTGCTCGTTGTCGTTGTATCACTTTGCTGAGCAGGGGAAGCAGCAGAGGAGCAGCTCAGTGTGGGCGTAGCACAGGTTTCACAGGAGTGATGATGCTGATGGATGATAATTATTGTAATGACAGGGGAGATTGTGCAATTAGGAAAAATTCCCTCACTGACTGTTTGTCTGTTGTTTCTCTTCTGTTTGAAAAGTTGTCGATTCGTGTCAGACATGATCAGCGGGTTCATTTACCAAACCTGGAGTTCATAACTCAGAAAGAATTTACTCAAATTCCTTTTGTTTTATTAAGAGAAATCAATGTATGTCTGTGCCACTGGTGCGCTACTTTCATATAAATAATCAGAGATGTTGATTTTCAGCTGTGGATTGGCGAGGTGCTCTGCAGGGGGGGCGGGGGTTGGGAGGGGGGATTCTCATCAAGCTGGAGTCTAATTTCAGCCTTGTTGAAACAATGAAGGCTGAAGACTGGAAAAAATGTTTCCCTGTAACACACAAGATGAAGAGAAAGAACAAAAAGACAGCTGAGATTTTGTATTTGGGATAAACATCGGTCACAAACAAGCCTCTTGTTGTTGTTGTTGTTGTGTACGGAGTGTGATTCAGATCAGTGTGTCTCTGAGGCACAGCTAAGGTTTGTATGATGTAGATGTTCGTGTTGGTTCTTTAGACCTGGATGTTTAGGAATGGATGTTTTGATAAGAAATTACATCTTTCTTACTTTTCTCCATGAGGCTGTAATTCCACCGTTAGGAATTACTAGTTAAGTAAATTTACTTTCTTCACTTCATGTATAGTTTTCAGGTAATTTACCTGGGAGCTGACATTTCGTCCATCCTGTTTTACAAGTTGGCTTGTATGGAGCTTGAGATTATTTTCGGTTTCAAGGTGAATATATTTCTACTTAAGGAAAAAAAATCTTTACCATAATATCATTTCAGTTTTTATCTTTGTGCTGGAGAGGAGCTCACCAACACCTTCAGTGTCGGCTGAATGGATCATGAAATGACTTTGGGTTTCAGGGTGAGGACTTTTCTTCTATAAAAAAACAGACAATCTCAACATCCTTGAAAATGAATAAAAAAACAGTTTCTTTTTTCTTTTCTGATTGCAGAAATTGAGATGGGTGACAGACAACAATTTCAGAATGAGTGTGATGGTTTCAGTCAACACAAAATAATCTGGCCAGTTTATAAAATACAGCACATTGTTGAATATTTGAGCTATGGTTGTGAAATAGCCAATAATCTATATATATATATATATAACAATGTGTCAATCACAGTGGAAAATCCTCTGCAGAGTAAGTACCTTCAATTGTCATGTGTCAAGCATATTTTGTTGATGACATGATTTTCACTTTTACCTAATATGCAGGACTTTTACTCATTATGTGTTTTTGCATTCCTATAATTATATTTTCAATAAATTAAGTTTTCCTAATTCCTGCCTGCATGTCGCAGTGCAGCTAAAGCCAGATATAATCAGACTAACAAGCGCCCCTCAGCAGCAGAGTCCACTGTCTCTGCATGGAGGCCTGAGTGGCTTCATTACTAACTTATAGAGCATGCAGCTGGATGAGCAGGGGACAAGATGTCACCCAACCTGATGTGCAGCAGCGATTATAAGGGTCTATTCTTAAGATTAAGTGCACGTATGAGTGCTCTGATGCTGCTCTGCACGTGTGGGTTCATGTGACAGGGAGTAATTATGTGCACCCAACAAAGCGGGGGCTATTTTTTACTTCCTTTTTTTTCAGAGAGAACATAGCAAGTGTACTCCGCCATTCATACACGTCCCACGCTACAGGAACACTGTGCACTGTCTGCTAGGGGCTGGCTGGCCTGGGCCAACCTTAACCCCGGCACTCTGCAACACCAGATGTAGGTCGCTCAGTGCTGCAGGGCCTAGAGGATGTGATGTGGGTGTGTGTGTGTTTGTGTGTGTTTGTGTGTGTTTGTGTGTGTGTGTTGATGGGGAGGTTGTAGTATTTTGTGCACACACACGGGATGTATGTATGCCCTCGGAGGCAGAAGGGGGCGGGGCAAAGGGGGTTAGAGTTATGATTGTAGTGGATGAGTTAATCATCAAGGACATGGCCTCCAGCACACTGTCTCCATTGCTGTCACATTGCATTGGGACAAACAGTCCACATGAGGCCTGACAGCCTGGCCAAACCAGACCGAGGGGGGACGCTCGCTCGTCTCTCACTGTGGCTCACTCTATTGTTTTACTGCACTCGCTCTCTCCAAGCATCCCTGTGCAATAACAGGTTATTCATTAAAGTGCAGCCGACACTGAAAGTGTTTGCGAGCTCCTCTCCTTCACAAAGCTACAAACTAGAAGATTGTTGTGGTGCCGATTTTGACCTTTAGTGCAAATATATTCAGCCTGAAACCCAAAATAATTGTTTTCTTTAATCAGATAGTTGCAGTGAACGAGTGGATGCTCTGTGGCAGATGTAAACATCCTGAACTCTGGATTAGACTTTGTCGCTGTGTCAACCTTACACATGTAAGCAAGCTCATTAGTCATTAGTTCTGCTCATATTTGGATCACAGACTATAAAGATAAATGATATGTGGCAGCTCCCAAAAGCGAAGCCAAATCATTTAGATCGCCACCTGGTGCCTGTTTGCTGTAAAGGTCAAAAACTCCACCTCCTCCATGTTAGCAGATGGGACAAGACTAAAAAGTACCAAGTCCGATTTTTGCCAAAAACGGTTTCTGTCATTAAAGGTAGTTCACGTTGATGTCTGATCAGACCCCAAAATCAAAATATATTGGCCTCATTTAAAACCGAGAGAGGAAGTAGAGAGAAGTGATCCATCTTTATAAATAGTATATGATTTGGGCATAAACCAGACGAGAATACTTTACGTTTTAACCTGAAGATGGCGCTAAGTAAAAAGTTACCAAATACGACACTTCCATAAATATTTGTGTCAAAACCACAAAGGTGATATGGTGGAGCTAAAGGAGGGATCATCAGAGTGATGATAAATTCATGAGGGGAGCATGAATGCGTGAAGTAAAGTTCATGACTACCCATTAAATATTCAACGAGGCGTTTTACGCAACCGCCACAAAGGTGCTGGAAAAGCCAGAGTGTCACCGAAATCAATATGATTCATCCTCTGAGGACCATGAATGTCTGCACAACATTTCCTCCAATAGTCTCCCCCCCCCCAGACAATCTTTGAGCTAAGTGAAGATACCTAGCTGCTGGCTGTAGCTTCATATTTAATGGGCAGACATGAGAGAGAGGAGAGTTCTCATCTGAATCTCCACAAGAAAACAAACAGCCTGAGGGCATCACTAAAATTGTTCTTTTATACGTAGGATTTAAAGTTGCATTTATTTTTATTTTTGTTTATTTCCGATGCACTAATCCTGTTTCCCTGAAGTGCAACAGTTGCAGTTTGATTTTCCTTATTTCCTTGTGTCTGTCCGGGGCATCAGTCCGGGGCATCAGTCCGCTCTGTGAAGACGCGGGTGAAGTTTCTCGAACTCTAAACTGATTACAGCCTTCCCTGCTGTGTGCCAGTTTCAGCACATCCCCCCCACACACACCCTCCCTCCCTTATCATCACAGCTGATTGCACCTCTGAAGCCCAAATGAACTGTTATCCCCGTCTTCACCTCGGCCATAAATAGACAACCACAGCCCGGCACTCGGGCGGCGATGAAACAATGCTGAGGGTCTGTGCTTGTGTTGTGGCTCACTTGTGGGCTAATGTGTCCAAAGTCACCATTCGTTACCTAATTGAGATACACAAGCGATGAAGTCTTCGGGCGATGAGCTACATATGCCAGAGCCACTGATGCGCGGAGCAATAATGTATTAATGATGCACATAAATATTTCAGTGGCTTTTCACAGTGTGAACTATTGGGCTTGGGCCTCTTCAGGGACATTTACTGGGAATGCTGCTCTCCCTCCACACACAGTTACAGTTGTTCAGGCCATCTGGTTTAATGTGCTCCACCATTAGAGGACGACCATGAGTGGAACTGATGAAATGTGGCTGCAGTAAATTCCTCATTTGTAGTTTGAAACAAGCATAATTACATCTTCCTCGTTGATCTCCACTTTGACTGTTTGAATGAGAGTTTACGAGGAGAGAGCTGGGCCCCTGCAGCTTTTATTATCAGAGCAATTATATTATTTATGTCAGGTGAAAATGTAAAGCAGTTCTTTAAAAAAATTAAACCTTGTCAGAGACCAAATTTGTTCATTACAGTAAGACCATAAAAAGGTTAAAGTATGGAACTGTAACACCGATTAGAATGGACTTTAATACAATAAAAACCACCAGGGTTGATAAGGCCTAGCAATATTTACCAAGGGCAACAACTGTTTGACGTGTTGGCCAATCTCCCTAAATTTCCTAATATCTTTAAACATTGGACTTCAAACCGGTTATCAATGTTCTGTAAAACAATGTGCATGACTGCACAAAAGAGACCAGGGTATAACATGCCTATGAATTCCATCTTCTTAATTTAAATTTCAGAGAGAAGACACGTATAAGGGATAGTTTCCTGATTCAAATATTCCCCGATAGCTGGTACCACAGCCTCCACAAGAAGATGGGGTAAAATGCCCCCCCACCAAGAAAAGTGGAGATTATAGAGGAACTTAAATCCATGGAATAACTGACAATCTGCCTAAGACTTCAGGACACACAGATGGAAAAAAGTGGGAGAAATGGAGGTTGTTCAGAACCTGAGGGTGTTGAATCCATAAACGGATGTCTTGTTAGTTCTATATGATTGTACAAATTTTGAAACATCAGACAAAAGTATAAAACACGAGTGCGATACAATAAAAAAAAAACAAAAAAAAACCTCATTATGAAAATACGCATTTATTGACAACAGTACAATTAGATTCTTATGAAACAATGTGACACAGAACAATAAGCTGGATTACAAATAGATTGCATCTGTATATTCACCCTCTGCAACAACACTGATACTGTACTGCATAATTCATAATAACAAATCAAACCATGTCAAAAACAAGTACCTGTCAGGACACAAACTACCAGTGAAACTTCCTAGTGACATTGTGATGAATATACTAAAGGATGTGAAAGGTTTGAGAACCTCATGTTATTTAACGTTAAGTTTTAATACTGTATGAAGCAACTCGAGTCAAACATATTGTTTATTTATAAAAAGAAAGATGGTCAAACAAGCTAGTTTTCTACAGTAAGAAATCCTTCTGGGAAAATTAAAAAAACTGATTATATTTGGTATGTTTTTTGTTTGTTTTTTACTCAAACAATAAAACTGCATCACATATTTCAAATAATAGCGGGTAATAGAGTATTAATATTGATACTGTATTAATTAGAGCTACACAAACAAATACAGCTGCATATTGTCATGTGCCATAATGCAATGCATGTTTTAACAAGTAGTTGAATATGAATGAATACTGATACCACCTGAGAGATAACAGATCAGTAGCGGTCATAATGTGGTCTCTGTTGATGGGAGCCTTGGTTGTAGCCTGACTGACCGCTCCCATGTCCATAGTGCCTGTCTCTGTCTCTGTCTCTCTCTCGGTCTCTGTCTCTGTCTCGGTCATGCCAGTTCTGCTCACGACGATCTCCCCCCCAGCCTCGGTCTCCTCCCCAACCACGACCTCTGTGCCCACGACGGTCCTGGTACCTAGATAGAGACGGACATATAAAGAATTTAACAATAGGTACTAATGCTTGCGTAACATGGCCCATATCAAAAGGCAGTTAAATTGCATCCTTTTTAGTGACATTATTTACTTCAGTTATAGAAGAGGTGCAGTATTATTACAATTAATAAAATTACTCTAGCAACAAATCTCCATTTAAGGTAGAAACTAACACTCAATGATTTTAGTCGCACAACTACCGTCAGCACATCCCGAACATGTGTTTTGTGTAAACAAACGGCAGGCAGACAGCCATGCAGGTTTTAAATGCTTCTTGAGCTAGGTCAGATTTATTTAAATAGGAACACTAAATAGTCTTTTAACTAATTGTGATGATTTGCTGCTTTTTCCAAGGTTTGATTGCTGGTTTTAAAAAATCGAAACATTACCTTTGCGGTGGGAGAAAATACTTTTATATACACATTTGTTCTACTTTTTAGACAAAACTATTGAAAATGAACCGATGTGTTTATTATGTGCCTTACACAGCAGTGAGATATTATTTTCTTTCAGATCATACTGCTGCACATCCCCTGATTCTTAGAGACACGGTCACTGACAATAACCATGCAACATAAACACCAAGCATGACAACACATGTGTCTCCGTCTGTCCACTGTTCGAGCTCCTGTCAGTACCTGTTGTCTCTTCCTCTCTGGTTCCCCCCCGCTCGACCCCTCCAGTCCTCGACCAGGGGCGGCGGGTCGGCTGCTCGGTTCTGGTACTTCTGGTACTCGGGGTCCTCGGCTGTGAACCGCTGGGCGAACAGCTCCTCGTACTCCTGCAGGGTCTCCGTTTTTTCGCTCATTCTGTAGCAGCAGAGAAGAGTCACTGGATGTAAACACAAAGCTGCTAACACGGATATACGAGTTTTTACGACAAAGACTTTTCTGTGTTGTGTCGCATTAGCAGCTGCTACATACACACCGCGTGAACCAATGCAAACAAGGCTGTTACCGTCAGATAAAGACACAAACAACGAACTAAAAGTCACAATGACAACATTTCAAACTCTCACGTATTCAAACCCCACCTGAACAAGACGTGAGCGTCGCTATCTCCAGCAACACGTTCGTAAATATTATCCTGACGTTGTTAATCCGAAATCCGGTATGAGTCCGTCGCTGAACTGCTTCCCCGCTGGAACAAATACACATATTTTAATGGTTCCGGTGGCGCACGCACCCATTTATGGCTGCTACCTGCAGGTCAGAAGGTTAAAACTGTTAATATTAGTGTAGAAGTTAAAAGTATTGCATCATTTTGAGCTGGAGGAGCAACAAGCTGCACAGACGACCATAACAAATGTTGTAATTCCAGAATTTAAAACATGTAAGTGCACCTGAATTTAGAAAAGATGTTTTCATTGTTGGTATTTTTTGTCATTATATTATGTTAAAGTTGTATCAGAAGATACTATAACAACTAAAATCACTATAAAAACTTTTCAAACACAAACATATTGGAATGACAGAAAGTGCAAATTATGCTGACTTTAGTAGCATCACTAATGAAATAGTACGCCTTATCATGGAGCAGCTAATTGTCGCAGAAACGCTTCATTTTGGAACAAATGCACTTTTTAAAATGGTTCAGACAGTGCACCAATTAATAGCTTCTAGCTGGTAGTTAGAAAAAACATGGTCATTTTGGTCTAATTTGGAGAAAAGGCATCATCTACTGGCTTAAAACAGATTTTTTAAGGTTTTAGTTTTTAATTAAAACTTTGTTACGCTACGTTCGAATCCCTACCATAAAGATACAAACTAAAATAATGACTTAAAGCGAGCTAAAGCACTTCAGAGTATTTGAAAACACACCTGCAGAAGGCGTGAATGATGCTAACTTTAGATAACGCGGTGTGAGGGGCATCGCTGAAACTCTTCCCCCTGGAGCTCTAATACTCCTTTAAGTGGTTCCGAGGGGCGCACACACCTGCCACTGATTGACACCTGCCATCATCCCTTTAAATTTGCCGAAACTTTTATTTGCTGTAATTTGGAAGTAAGCATCCGAATGCTGGGAGCTGAGAACATGTGAGTGCGGCTGGACTCACATAAGATCCCTTCACTGTTTGTGTGTTTTGTCTTATCTCCATTGTGTGTTAATATTTCAATTGGGAGTGATTTGGGTCGAAACTCAGACGGACCAGCACCTCCACCTCCACCCCCGCAGCAGCAGCAGCAGTCTGCCGGGTGAGTGAGCGGAGAGTGGGCGGCTCTGGTGGAGGTGGTGGTCGGAGCCTGAGCAGGTGGAAGCCGCTCCGTGTCGCTGCTGCTGCCGCTGCCGCCCCTCATTAGAAACACAATCCCGCTGGGGAGGGACGACACGGCACAGCGAGCAGCACGCACACGGGGAACAGTCACCTAACAAACCTGCAAGCCGGGCTCTTTCTTTTTTCTATTGGGAGGAGGAGGACAACCGGGAGGGAAGCCATTAGGAATCAGTGCGGGATTTATTCGGGGGTAAAAACAAACAAGCGAGCGGAAAAAACTTCCAGGAATGACCGGGTTTCTGTGAGCCTGACGACCCGGTGAATCGAGTTTGCTGAGAGAGGAGGAAGAAGAGGAGGAGGAAGAAGAAGTGATCTCCTCTCCTCGTATTTCAGTGGCGCACGGGGAGTGAACTCTGTGGACCACCGATCATCTGTGGACTTTGACTCTGCGCCTCCGAACACTGTTCTCCTCCAGATCCGCTGTCATTAATAAAAGACACGTTTTTTAGAAACACCCTAGGAGCTGGTCTTCAGATCTCGCTGCAATGGGGTGAGTAGATATATAAATTAAAAAGTCCTGTTGGGGTTTCATGCGAGGTTATATCCAGACGGCGCTGCCCTTCAGTGCGCCTCTCGTGACACCTGCACCCACTGAGATCTGTGCGCGGTGGAAATACCTCCACAATGATCCACATTTCACTCCTATCGCAAAACAGCCTGTTTGGATCTGATGCCCTATTTTACATTATTTTTTTATTTATTTTTATATTATCAATGTGAGAAATTGAAAGAGCTTGTGAGGAAAAGCTTCACAGAAAATTGTTATTTTTTTTTACGCACAGTTTCTTTGCTATGGATTACATTTGTGTGTATGTGGTTGTGTAGGTGTCAGACTAATAATGAAAGTGTGTGTGTGTGTGTGTGTGTGTGTGTGTGTGTGTGTGTGTGTGTGTGTGTGTGTGTGTGTGTGTGTGTGTGTGTGTGTGTGTGTGTGTGTGTGTGTGTTGTCGTCGTCGTCCACAGAGCTGGAGGTTGTACTGCACTCCCACAGTTGTTTACTGGGTACAGAATATTATTTAGCCTCCACTGGTGTGAGTGTTGACTCAACGCCTCAGCAATAATGAGCTCTGCTTCACGCTGACTCTCCTTTCTGAAGTTCCTAATTCCTGTTTGTACTCCTTTTTGTTTTTGATTTGCAGTAGTTCAATGTACCTTGTTACAGAAACCAGTCTCTGAATAATTTATGGGAACTTTTACATTTGTGACAAGAATTTTTGAAATCTGAAAACTATGAGGCCAAGTGTGGAAAATAATCTGCTTAATGTTCTGTAATCAAGTCAAGTCACTGCCTCTGTGCTTGTTTTGTCGTGAGCAGTTTTTTAAAATATTTATATTATGTAAGAAACCAGTTCAACTGTCCTGATGACTCCTCAAGAGTTGTTTGGCGTGGTCACCCAGCAGGTTTAGAGCTGAGAGGAGACGCTGTTGTTTCAGTAAACTGGCCCACGCAGCATGGCAGCTGTAGTTCAATCCAAGGCAGGAGGTCACACCTAGTGACAGAGACATTACAACAAGTTTCCTTACTCCAGCTCACTGGTTTCAGTCGGAGCCGGCCTGTGGTATCACAGGTGGACACAAACTTATTGAGAAATGTAAGGGCATCGAACCAGGGGCAGAAAGTGACATGATTTGTTGAGCGTTCCATTGAATGATAGTTTTCACATTTGTTAAATTTTGATAGTGATAATGACTGATATGTATATAAAGGCTAATGAAATAAGCAAACAAAGGCTAATGAAATAAGCAAACAATCACATTTGACAGAATACAAAGACCATACTGAGAAGCTGAAAGTAGGACAAAAAAAGGAGAAAAAACTTAAATCATAGAGGAATTTAGGTTCACATGTGCACATTATGCAATTTATGGCTCTGGTTACGTGTGCGTTTGTGTGTGTGTGAAGATATTGTAGGTTGCTTGTAGTTTGCAGGGTTTACTTGGTCCTTTGTCCCTGAAGCTCTTGGCTCTTAAATGGAGTTATAGATTAACTATCAGTCTCTCTCACCCTAACCCTAACCCTCAACACACACACCCCCTCAGTATCTATCCTTTGTTGTCACTTTCCCATCACGTCATGTGATCTATTAGTGCCCTGTGAATCTTGACTTATCTTTTATTGATTGCATCATTTCCGCAAGATTTATAAAGCACAATCGTGTATGTATTACTCCATATTAATATTATATGAGTGAATTCAAAGAGGTTGAGAAGATTCTGATAACAGTGAGAAAGAAAGTGGTGGTTATTGTTTTTTTAAGTACAGTTTTATAGCTTACGCACTGCTTCTCCAAAATAAAGCTCAGATTGTCCGAAAGCCCCTTCTTACTGAATAAGCGGTCACACAGACAGCAGAGCAATCAACATATTGCTATTTAAAGTAAGTCGGGCTGGGAGCAGCCCTAACCCATGGATAGATGATAATCTCCTGGCTGACCAGAGAGTGACAGCCAAAGGCTTAATACTCATTGATTAGGCTCTGTGACATGGGACGTGGCACTGGTTCTCTTGGCTGCCCAGGCAGGAGAGTGAACTGTAAACCTAATCGGACTCCTCTGTCTGCAGCTGAGGGGCAAAGGGGAAGGTTGTAGAAGTGTAGCAGGGGAGGACAAGCAGGTCTCACTGTTGAGGAATCATGCGTAAATGAAAGGGGACAGACTGACGGCGGATTGGACGTCTCCAAGCCAGATGGTTGAGGCCTAGGAGGCCATCTGCTGCCATGCTGTGCTTCTGTGGAGACTTCCTCACTTCCTCTTCCTCTGAGCGCTCAGATTAGGTTGGGCACCTATTGCCACAGTGTGGTGGAGGAAGACCTGATGTGAGTGCTGGTTTGAGTCTGGCCTGCTGGCTTAGATGCATGAGATGCTGTCTCTTTCGCCTGTTAAATTAGCTGTGCTGGCAGGAAGTACAATCAGTCCACAGTCAAAACCCTGGAGGAGTAATGAAGGTCACTCAATAATCACAGTTCAAAGAGACACAATGTAAAATAATTTTAAGTTAAATGGTTAGATTGCCATGCAAATTTTAAGTTTACAATATGTATTTCCCTACTTCTTAAATGCAGAATAACCAATATGAAACCAGGCTGCATCTAATGATGAATCTAGAAATCTGTTGATCCATCTATTCATGAAGTACAGTTACTTTCTTTAACATTGGTAGAGAGGGTGTTGTCCAACATCTTTCTTGATTTATCAGAGAATAATGACTGGATCTTGAAATCGTTGGTGCATGTTTAGGGGACTAATGTCTTGTAGAGATTTGTTGTAGATCCAAATTAAACCTGTATCTTGTGAAATTGAATGTAGTTTCAGAAGGGGACTGTTGGTGGATGCATGGGTTCTAGTGAAATTCTAGTTCGCTTTCGTCTCACAGCATTTCAGTTAGAGACCGTCTCACTCAGCAGGACACTCATGTCCCCTGAACATCATTAGTGTATAGCAATGTGTTTATTACAGTAAAGGCCAAGGTGGCATTGTAGTGATGATACCACAGAATCGTCCAATTCTCCGGATTTTCACAAAGACAAAAATGCTGCCCTCACTAATAAGGCAGCTCTGCTCCCCTCCAGGGCCTCGCAGGTAAATGAGGCAGTCTTCAGCTGACTTTTACACCAGCTAATGAGCATTCACGTTATTAAATTCTGGTATTTATGTTCACAAAATAATTCAGCTTTGCATTCACAACAAATTTGTAACTTTCTTCCATTTTACCATTTGCATATTGCTAGTCTCCAGATCATTGCACTTTCGCAAACTTTCGGTTTCTGTTGATATCTACACCTTTAGAAAAAGCAGGTACTGGCTGAGAAAAGGAAGAGGGATAAGTGCTCTGGGTTCTTTCCTAAGGTCCTGTACATATTTGACAAGCGAAGATGCTTTTTACTCAGAATTTGTTAGAACACTCGGATTCAAAGACAGCGTTTCATACATATTCTGTTGGTAATTTTGGATTTGAGCCTGGTGATTGTCCTGCTTTAGTGCCTGTCTTGTTAATACGACGTCTGCTGTTTTTCATCAGATCACGGACAGTCAGGACAGTGACCTTAAGTCCCACTCACTGGCAGACAAAATCTAATAAAAAAGATACTATTGTAGTCTAACAGGCTCTGTGCCTGTGGGTCTGCACCCGATAGTACCTGATATGCAGCGGATTCGTCCCCAGCTCGTTTTACACTGCAAACATGGTGTTAAACCCAGACATTGTGTGTTGATGCTATCTCCCTTCCGACCCGTTTAGAGGGAGACATAACACCTCTGTGGGGAAAAAAGAAAAATCGGTATTTAAAGAGTTGCACTGTGCAGTTGAAAGTCATCAACTTATGCAACAGGGACAATAACTATCCAGATATACAGCAGCAGAAATAGTCTGCCTTCTGTCTACTGAGCATTGATATTTACCTTGTGTGTGTTGCATGACTTCTGGAGCTCGTATTAAAGTAACATAATGTTCACACTGTAGGAATGTGAAGAATGTTGGAGGGCACATATCTGAGGCTGGTGTTTTCTGTAAAACAGGCTATGAAGCCTGTTTGAGTTTTGAGGTTAAACCCTTCGGCTAATGACCCTAGATTCCTGAATCAGTTATCGATCTATACCGCCCCTTGTCACTTTCGTTCGGACAGAGAGTGGATGACTGTGACTGATAAGGAGAGTTTGTTTGGAGAATGTCGCTGGAGTAGATTCAGGAATCTGGAAGAGGCAGTTTTTCTCTTTCACATGCCTGGATTCATGTGCAGCAGAACACAGGTGCTTCGTGACTGCAGCCCGTGGCATTAAAACCACCACCACAGAAAGATAGATGCCGCCTGCTGTTCTTCACACATCCTCTCAGGACATGGTGTCATCTGCTGTCATCTTAACGTCTCCTCCTTAAAGCAGTGGGATAATCCTTCTCTTAGCAAACTTTTCTCCAACTCTGTATAATTCAGTGTTTGAGTAAATCGTAGGTAGTGATCAGCCAGACACTTTGAAGGATTTCAGAGAACTTGAGGCAAACAAGCTTAGTCGTGCATCACTCACTGTATAGCTGCTGCCTATTCCTCTGAGGTAAAGTAGGGCAGCTGTTTAGCATGCTACCACAGCGGCATAAATTCTTCCTCTAGTTGTTGGGTCTAGTCGTATTTTTTGTGATTATAGATTCATTATATGTAATAATTAAGGCTTATATATTGGTACGATGCAGCACTTTCTCAACAGTTTTACTTATCCTCAGGTATATGGTTGGTAGCACATTCCTTTGTTTTTTATTTTATTCTTCTGCCAGTGCACAACACAGTTGGCGCATCACGAGAGTGCATGGGCCTGCCATGGGTGTGTAGGTGTACGTAGGCACAGACAGGGGCAGACTAACTCCAAGCCGCTCCCCCCCACATGCAGAAACACACACCTGTAAATTATTTAAAGTACCAGATGGGGATAGAGAGCACCCAACAGTCAGCGGGACAAAGAATTCCAAGGTCACAAAGTCCCAAATAACGTCTCCTTTTTTCTCAAATCAATCAACGTAATGTTTTATTATCTGAGAAAAGCAGATCACTGGATTCCACCAACCGTTGTGTGAGTGCATCCATGTGTTCAGCAACTCCTCCTCCCCTTGCCAGTGTGATCTGGCTCCAGACACTGCCACTGCAAAGGTCAGCGTGTGTGTTGATGTGTATGTATGTAAAGCGACAACAGTGATCTGTATAATGGGTTTTGTTGTTCCCAAAGCAGATGAAGACTGAGATTAGGCTAAAAGGGGGCAGTGCATTTATTAGGCTTTAATTTCTGGGAGAACCATAATCCCAAGAGAAGTAAAAGCTTTATTAGCTCCTGAATGTTTGCAGCCTGCCAAACTGTCCATGTGACATTATTTTCACTGGGACCTCATAACGGTGCATTAAAGTACAGCTGAACTGAACGTCCTCTGACACGTCCCTTTGTCAACTGCGGTAAAGCATTACAGCAACAGTGGCACCATCTGTACCCTGTTAATGAAACCTGCAGTTTGGCTTTACAGAAAAGGAGATGTGTGTGTTACTGCAAGCTTTAACACCTGTTAAATTTTAGGGACTTTTTTGGGGATGTTCTCTCCGATATAGTGGATTTTATTTTGCATAATCATATCCCTGTGCTCTAAAAAATGCAATATTTGTAATGGTTTTGATAGTGCATTGGTGATTTTATTGCTGTGCCAAGCAAAGTGTGGCTGTGCCAGTGTGTCCAGCCGGGCACCCTCGTGCCAGCTTGACATATTTTGTTGAAATGTTTCACGTGATGAAAGTAAAAGGCAAGCCAGGAAGCAAAAGCAAAAAGAGGAAGAAAGGATACTAGAAAGTCCAGGGATTTCACAAGGTTTACAACCGACAAGTGATGCTGTAAGAAGTTTGCTATAAAGCTCTCTCCTGGGAGCACGTTTGTAATCAAGTTGAGTGGAGATAAATGATCTGTGAATGTTTGTTTCATCAGCACCTAATCTAAAGCACACTTTACTGAGAATGGACCTACAAACATCGAACTAATCAATAGTGGAAAGAATGATGCGTAGAAGTAGCATGCAGATGAAGAAACTAACTGGCATACAGCATGTTCAGAAGGCATTACAGCTCTATCTAGCCGGACTAAGACTTGGCAGCATTCGATACCTCAACTGTCCCTTTCGACCCTTTCTGACCTCCCCCCACATGTCCAGTTTCTTTACCTATCACTTCGGCAGGTACATTTCATTTGTAAAGCATAAATATGGATTCAACGTGCTGTACAGGAGGCTTAGCCCAGCCACACCGCAGTATGGCTCATGTATCGTGGGCTATGACCTCTTAATGCTGCGCTCTGCAATTTTCTTCCCACTACCATTATTTATTGTGACCTCATTACGATCGTCCATTACGTTGCCTTTTAATCTCTTACGCTGGAGAACATCCAGGGGGAAAATTCAATGGTGACTGGACATCCAAAAGGGGCTTGGACAAATTAACAAAATGTATAATTGCAGAGTCGACAAGATAAAACAAACAAAGAAAAACAAAGGTGTGATCAACATTGCAATCGTGCAAAGGCATGGAAGCCATATAAAAATCACCTTGTCTGAAAGTTGCATTCACTTTTTGTTTTAATTTCCAGTAAGAAGTTCTTCACATCTGCCTCCTCCATATTATCCATCTGCAATCATTATTAAGTTCTTGAGGTGTCCTCTGATCCCTCTGATCCAGCCACTCCACTTAATTGTTCTTTGCACTTCAAACTTTAAAGAGGAGCAACGTAACCACTTGTCCTCATCGTTTGAAATGAGAGCATTCAGTGAATGAATTACACCTGCTGGGTCCAGAGTCAGACCCTGCAGCAATACAATTAACACTTTTTCTTCCCACTTTTCGCAGTGGAGCTCTGTCAGTGTCAAGTGTCTGTGTAGTTTGTATGGGGCTGAGAAGAAGAGAGTTCCACGAGCTGTTCCCTGAACAATGTCTATATTATATATACAATATAATTTTCTGTGGCAACATGACTTTCATTGATGTTCTATCTGGTGAAATGTGAAAAGTATGAAGTGCCAAATTCTTGTCAACTAAGACACATCTCATATGCGATCCACTGGATTCAGATTTGGAGAGGCCACTGAAGTTAACAGAACTATATGATCATTAAACAAGCTCGAGACACCTTTGACTTGTGAAATGGTGCTTTATCATGCTGGAGGTAGGCTGTCAATAAA
This sequence comes from Platichthys flesus, assembly GCF_949316205.1. Classification (NCBI taxonomy): domain Eukaryota; kingdom Metazoa; phylum Chordata; class Actinopteri; order Pleuronectiformes; family Pleuronectidae; genus Platichthys; species Platichthys flesus. The sequence goes on along the minus strand of NC_084945.1, from coordinate 7,420,913 downwards.
GATGGACGATATGACAGCTCCCCAAAAGTGAAGCCAAATCATAATACCACCTGGTGGCTGGCTGCAGTATATGTCATAAACCCTGCCTCCTCCATGTTTGTGGATGGGACATAGGGCAAACACACATGTCAAATACAGTACAGTTTGGATCCTACATATTTTGCCCTTGTTTCTGTATAGTGAGAGGAAGCGGAGAGTTTTTTTTGTTGTTGTGAGAATTAACTGAAGCTCTTGCAGTATCTGCATGATTTTGTACTCCAAACTGCTGCCAATTGATTGGCTAATTGGAAAATCCTATGAATAAGCTGTTGTGCAGGGGTTCCTAACAAAGTGCTCGATGCACATATTACACAAAAGTGCTCGACTCTCAATGAGACAGTCAACTTATGGTTTTGTGTGTATAGGTGACAGAGGGTGAAGATAATCAGTGTCTGGAGAAAGAGATTTATTTGTAGGAATGTCATTAAGAGGAGGAGCATTCCTGCTTTATTTCTTTCTTTTTCAGTCTGCAGTCATTCAAGTTTATCAGTTTATCCCCATGATGATGCTCTTCTGAATCATACACGCATCTAGCTGCTCATTGCTGGGAGGCCGATTACTTCACCCTCTCAAAGATAGCTGGCATTGTTTCCCCCATCATGGTCATTGTTGAGTTGGGTTTTGATGGCGGTAGACCTCCACCAAGGATGCTACATTTTTGCCCTGTCTGTTAGTTGGTTTGTTTGTCAGGAGTATGACACATAAACCACTGAACAGATTTTCACAAAACTGTGGCAGATAGAAAATGGACCAAGAAAGATCCCAATATATATTGGCAAAAAAAGGATGAATCCAGGGGATTTGATATGATGACCAAATGAAAAAAATTGTCATATTTAGGGGACTGATGTCTATATGGATTTGGCTTCAATCTGATAATATACCAACAATTGCACCTGATTTAATAATTTATATATATTTATTTAGAAGTTTTTCAAAATGAATTGGAGTCATTAGGATCTGACACGATATGAACATTTCAGGGTTCAATTGAAAACCTTACTTTAACATTGTTTATAGTTTATTTTTTATTGTCATAGTGTTCATGTCACTCCATATTACTTTGAAAGAAAAGCACGACCCTCTTGTACATGTCCCAGATTTGCAAAAAGCATAAGATAACCAAACCAATGTTGAGTTCAATGCATTTGTTCCACCATTTTCCTGATATAATGAGCAAATCAACAATTCTCAAAAAATCTGAACATGCTGCATTAGTATGTATGATAGTGTAGGAATAGACACAAGGTCGTGTTTTGTAAGTGTAGGCGCAGTAAGCTGTAGCTTCAGCCTACACCTTCTCACTTTCTGCTGAGATGCATTGTTCTCTAATGTTGTGTTTTTCTTTCCTCTTATTCTTTGATTGTGTAATTATTCATGAATGCACCAAATATGTTGTTAGCCAATGATGAACTATGGAGGTTTTAATTCCTCAGCAGCTGCGTGTTGGTACCAAAGCACATGGTTATCCTGCTAAACTATGCAATAAATAAATATTTGTTTGAATCCGGATAGGGGGGCAGATCCAGGAACTCTTTTCACCCTTTTTAACATAGTGTTTTTCAACATTATCGATTTCACAAAGAAAGATTCATGATTTTTTTTTTTTATATCAAATATATCTGCCATGTTTAGGGGACTGATATCTATGAATGTTTGCAATGTGGTGCAGAGTCAGATAAGATATGGATCTAGTGAGTTTAAATGTGGTTTCATAAGGGGACAGTTTGGCCTTAATTGTCAGAGGCAGTGCTCTCTGAGTTCTAGTATTTGGTGCACAGGGGAAATCTTCCATTAGACAATACAAACAAGCGCACAGTGTCACATGTACGCCAAGATATTTGTTACTGTCACCTTTTGAAAGGGCAGGGGGTGTTGATGTGCTAATGGTTGTGGGTACTATGACGACTTGGGGTTTGTGTTACATTATCCTGTGCCGTCTCAGCCGAGACTCTCAGCATCTCTGGAGACTCTGTGTCACAGTCACAGTGTCTCTGCAGCCATAATGTGATAAAGGGATATTAAGAACTCAATACACTACAGTAAAGATTGTAATAGCTGGCTCATTGATCAGAGTACATTGTCTTCCTCCGTAGTTTTATACTGTGTCTTACCTGCAGCGATCCTCCTCTCATTTTGTTCCTCTCCTCTCCAGGGAGCAGCCAATCTTCACCACCAGGGCCCACGTCTTCCAAATCGACCCGACCACCAAGAAGAACTGGGTTCCTGCCAGCAAGCAGGCTGTCACTGTCTCCTATTTTTACGACAGCACACGCAACAGCTACCGCATTATCAGCGTGGATGGATCCAAGGTACGTGTTGTTTGTGACCTTACGCTGCGTCTGTGGATGTAGCACGATCTTAGAGAGAATATTGGAAACATTTATCGCCTCTCAGGAGGAAAAGCTGACGTTGACGAAGCAAAGTCAGTTGGAATTGAACAAAAGGAAATTTAAACAACTTGATTTTATATTCGCTGCTTCTAGCACAGCATCAACCCGAGGCAATTTAATATTTCCTACACTGTCCTGCTTATGTAATTAAGGCAATCTAGAACTTCTTGGGTTCTTTAAGGGCTTTCTTTCATTCCACAAAACATTTTTTGTGGAAATGTTCTGCGTTGGACCTTGGATGGAATGTCTATAAAATGGGTCTATTAGCCCCTATCATTAGACATGCATTGGTTTTTGCAAGGCGTATAAATATGTTTATAGTTAGGCACACAACAGGATTTCAATCAGGAGAGACTTGGTTTTTACTTTAACGAGTTTATTTTTTACAGTGCACAGAGAATGCGAATATTTATAGTCTTTGGCATTTTAGACCCCTGTGTGATGTCATCAGGATTAGAAGGGGGTGTAGCAGAACATCTTACAGGAATATCCCCAAGGGGTCTAGACACTGGTGGTGGTTCATTGGTCAATCGTTTGTTTAGATGGTCCATATATGAGCATTGTCTTATTGGACTTCCTAAGTGTGACATCCTCTGTCCTTAACCCTCACAGAGTAAGGAAAAACTACAAAAAAAAACCTTCTTGAGGGAAAAACGTAGAAACCTCAGGAAGAGCCGCATTCAAGGAATCCCTCTTCCAGGATGGACAGAAGTGCAATGGATGCCACGAGTAACAGTCTGTTGTCAGGCAGTCAGCTGCCACCTTAGTCCGTGATCGGTTGTCATCGGGATCCGGACGAGGTGATGAATGTTCTTCTCAGGACTGGAGGAGATTGGGGTGGAGGAGGGGTTGTGCGAGTCACTGCATTGACACTGCTGAGGAAGAAAAGAGAAGGGATTTTTAAAGTTTGACGCTGCTGTGTGACTGGCTGAAGGAAACAGCGCGGGCCTGATTAGATGATTGGGAACACCTACGATCAGCTGACGATTGCAGGTTAAGCCCTCCCATGGGCATTCCTGATATTTAGGACCGCCCGCAGTTAGCTGATCTGAATGGGGTTTTAAGTCTTCCTTACTGAACTTACGCTGAGCTCCATTAGTTCTCCTGTAGGTTGATATCAGTAATCCCCTACAGAGCAGGCAAAAGCTTCATGCCTGTTGAAATGGAGTTAAAATCAATTATCTGTAATATACTGTCAACAGCACACAGCTATCTCACTTGAGGGTCTATATTCTTTAAGTAGTGGTCACACTGATCAGCTTTCCCTAGTTTGAAGAAGGAACAGCTCGGTTGCAGAACATGCGATGAATGTGAAAAACTTTCAATTTAGAAAAAAAAAGAATAGAGCGGGATGTTGAGATTAAATCCTGGCTGTGATAACGGACAGCATAGGAGAATGCAGATATCCCATATTCCCACCTTCGTCCTCCGCTACCTGAAAGAGTAGATTGTGTTTCCATGGCGATCAGGATCTTCTCTGTGTGAGACGTGGAGGAGAGGTATGACAGCGGTATCCCTCTGCTGACAGGCAACCACCTTTCGCATGGTCCTAAATCGCTCAGATTACCTGCAGAGCCACTTCACACTTAGCAGGTTGCCAGTGGTTTAGAGCTGTGCATGTTCACAGATTTGGTGAAGCTGTCCGTAGCTCTGTTTGGGTAAAGCACCCCGTGGAGTTCAGTTTAGGATTACCAAGCAATCAGATTGGTGGATCTCACAGGAACTCAACATGGATATATCTGTGTAGAATATTTGCACTGAGAGAGAAGATCCACTTATTACATTACATGTCATTTAGCTGACGCTCTTATCCAAAGCAACTTACAATTAGCATTAATTTGGGGCCTTTTTGGGAGGGGGGGGGGGGTTCAGCATCTTGCCCAAGGACACTTCAGCATAGGTTGGAAAATACTAGAATACCCCTTTGTAAGGTTGAGTATCGATTAATGATAGTTGAGGTTATGGTCTAAGTGTCTAGGGAGAACTGTAGAAAGACAAACATGTGTGTTTAAAATCTGCTAGCTCTGATTCACTTCGCTCCATTCGTGCATTTGGCTCAAATGTAAAGTGAAATCTATCAAGACAATCAAAACCAATTGGTCCTGGTTTCAGAGCACTGCTGAGTCACACTCTGTTGGCTTCAAAACCGCTCTCCTTCCCACAGCTACAAACCAGAGACTCTAATCTGTTATGTCATCAAGCAGCACTTGTCGAGCTACAACACTGACAAGCGGTGTAGAGGAGACTTGTGTCGTTTTAGCTTTTGGAATAATATTGGAAATCTCCTTTTATTTGAAATCATCAGTTTTTAGATGCTCCTTGTCCTCAAGGCCAGGTTTCCTCTGTCTGCTCACCCACTCTCTGTCACCCTCCCTGTCATCCTGTCTCTCCACTCTCCTGTAACCTTGAGTAACAGAGCAGCATGTGTCATAGAGTGTCTGCAGGCGACAGCGGTATATGAGGAGAAAACATTTATGACATTTTATTAGTTTAAAAAGAGATGATCCCCTGCTCATTTAAATTGTATCCCTGTTGTCTATATGAGTATAGAGGGGGGAATTGTTGAGTCATGAAAAATAAATGTTAAATATAGTCTTCTGCTTTGTACGCTAGCTGTGAGGGGGACAGGTCTGTCGAGAAGAATAGTCTGTGCTGCTTTGCACACTGACTGTGACAGACTGTCAGCTTATATTCGTCCACCCGTGCTGGCCGGGCGACTTGCTGATGGTGATACAGCGAGTAGAGGGGCAGATCACCACTTCTGACTCTCGCTCGTCCTGAATCGTGCTTCTCACACAGCAGGCTGGTTTCATCAAAATTACGTAGGAAATTCTACTTAAAGTAATGCACTAGAATTCATATGAATTCTACTCGTATGAATTTCAGGAGGCTGGGGACATGTGGCCTATGCGCTTCTCTCTCTTCGTGAAAACAAAAAACATGGCGGAAATTCATCTAACCCTAACCCTAATATAAAAAATACACATGAACTCTGCACCATGGAAATTCAGCAGTCACAGCCGCAGGAATAAGCTGCTCCTGAACGGAGGACCCTGCAGCGCCTCCCAGACCCGAGAAATTGGGTTGTTAATGAACAAAGGTGTCTCTAACTTGGTCCAAAATGAAACATATGATTGTTTATAAAGCAAACATACATATTTTGACCATATCTGGCCATTAAATACCACTTAAAACAGATTTTATCCGGCTTGGACCTCAAAGGGCTCTTAAACCAGATGGCCTGTGCTTGGAGCAAGATGAAATGTAAACTTTGTCATAGGACAATAGCAATGACATCATCGTAAAGGTCTTGACCTCGGGAGTAACATTATGTCAGTGGGAAAATTGTGGATGGCTCCTGCTCCTCAGGGATGACCTTTGAACATTGCACCTAAGTCAGTTTTGATTGCTTACAGGATGGAAACTAAATATGACAGACATGGTATGAACTGTTTTGGAAAGGTCTTGAACTCCTCTACCATAACCCAATGCAAACTTATGGGGGGTGCAACTGAGTAGGGCCAGAACCTTGAAAAAATGGATTTTCTAGTGTTTTTTCTCACACCAAAAAACCATAAAGAAGCATGCAAGGTTTCCGGTCAGAATATCATATAATAGTGAAAATAAATTAGAACTACAAAAGATGGGAACAACACACACACACGCGAACGGAGCAGAGCATTTCGTAGGATTCTCTAAGAAAATGTAGCGCGGTGCATTTGTAGGATTCTCTACGAAAATGTGGATATTACTTTTTGGTATCTTATAAATCGTTTCATGAGACCGCGTTCCACACAGCATAATATCAAGCACCATGAGAGCTCTGCACTTTCTGAATTATTTTAAATGTGTTAACTATTTATCTCTTCCCCTTTTGAATATTTACTCTGTTTTTCTTTGCCTCACATATATAGCATGCAGAGCTAAAAGACATGTTTGTGCCAGGAATTCGAATTTAAATTCATATAAGTGAGATTTATCATGTGTTTTTGGCTGCTCTGTTTATTCACTTTAACTCACATTTATATTCATTTTATCATCTTCTCTTACATACAAAAAAACTAAATATGCGCTGCAAGGTATAATTCCACAACAAAAAATACCGGTCTCTGACTAGAAAAACTCCCGCAGTTTAAATGTTGTGTCTTCCACCTCGGACACAAATGGAAGAGACCTGCAAAAAGGAGCTGGAGGTTCTCCACGAGGAAAACGCTGCTCTGAACGAAACGGTCAACAGGCTTTCTACTCTTAAAGCCAAGTCTGAAGATGAGGTCCAACAGAAGGAAAACCTCATACAGAGGGAGAAAGAGAAAACGCAAGCTCGACTCAATGCCTACCTCGACAGCCTGAGCGCCCTCACTGTGATGGAGCTGAAGAGCTGTAAGGCCCATCGTGATGCACTGCAGGTAGGTCTCCACATGGAGATGAGTCAGGTGGAAAAGACCTGCAGAAAGAAGCTGGGGGTTCTCCACGAAGAAATGCTGCTCAGAACGAGACGGTGAACGGGCTTTCTACTCTTAAAGCCAAGTCTGAAGATGAGGTCCAACAGAAGGACAAACCCATACAGATGGAGAAAGAGAGAACGCAAGCTCGACTCAACGCCTTCTTCCACTGCCTGAGCGCCCTCAGTGGGATTTGGGCTCAGAGGGTGGACTGATTCTGGGTAGGGCTGAAAAAACGAGTGTGATCCTGTATGACTCATACGGGGGAGAAAGTACGAAAGGAGACGTTTCGAAAACATTTCTTACAATGAACTGTGTGAAAAAATCACTGATTCAGTAAATTACTGAGACCACAAGGAAACACACTTAACATATGTCAACGCGTCGCCCTGGCACAAGTACAGACGAACACTAATTTCTACATGCTGCAGTGTGCGTAGTGTTTGTTCTCTATTTGAGATAGAGTTTTGGTGAATTACTACAATAAAGCTCAACTGTGCCCTTTATTGTATACTCAGCTGTCATGATGAGTCAATGCACTGGGTTGATACAAGTCCCAAAACCAGTATTTATCAGGATTATGGTGCAATCACACCAAAGCTGCTGTGAGCTACTGTGAAGCTCCCAACATAAGGAAATTCAGCCGAATGGAAAGCATAACATGCTACTATTTTGTGAGAAAAAACAACATCCGGGAAAATAAAATAATAAAATAAACCTATATTATCTGAGGCATGATCTCTATTCATTAACTTCCTCCAATGGAAAGGCTGCTATTCATAAGCCCACAGTGAAGACTTCAGGCTGGAAGGAAGAAGCATCGCTGAATTTCCTGTTCACTCCAATGCACACTTTAAATACACCATCTATTCAGTCTTCAGATGGAATAACATGCCTGCAAAGACACGTGTAAAGGTCTCTGCTTATCTGTCCAGAAAAAGTTAGCATAGACACCCAAGGAGAAGACATGCACATCTTTCTAAATCACAATGTGTCAATGCCATTTTTGAAACGTAATTCAACCAGAAATTCAGAATCAGTGTTGCACGTTCCAGAGTTTGTTGATCCAATATGTGACCAGTGTGATATTTGATTTTGAATTTTGTATTTTATTCATGAAGCTGTCCATGTGCTGTAAACAAACTGTGTGGACAATCTCCTGCTACGTTTTTCAAATTTGAAGGGTAGAACCAATTTTCTTCTCTGGAGTTCATGTTTGAAAATGGTGATACAAATATGGGAGAGCATTTTTGGGTTTATGCAATTGTATTGAAGTTTATGATTTGATTGATCCTATTCAAATTTTGAAGTACCTAAAAGTTATACACAAGTTCAGTAGTATAGATGAATTCACTTTTTTTTTTTGGAATGAACAAAACTTTTAGGAGTCCCTCAAGTTCTTGTCAAATGTTTATGATTATGTGAAATGGTGTCACAATTTGGCCAGGGCTCTTAAGCTTTTCAAAAAATGAGACATTTAAAGTTTTATCACTAAAAAAATAAAAAATCTTCCACTACAAAAGCCATTTATATTTATTTTATCTCTTCTTTACAAGCAAAAAAACTAAGTATAGACTGTAAGGTATTATTCCACAACAAAAAATACAGTTCTCTGACTGAAAACTCCCACAGTTTAGATCCATGGTATTCAATTAAAAACTCAGAGGTCCAGTTAGAGAGAATTTCCTCAGCAAGGTCCAAAACAGCATAATGTCTCACAATTGTTGCTACAGAGAAGTTTTCCGTTTGTGTCTTCCACCTCCGACACAAATGTTTCAATCTCTGCTGTGAAATTCTTATTCCCTCTTCTCACTTCAACTTCAACTGTTCAGCCCGACGCTCCCTTCATGACAAACAGATTCCTTATAAGGAGAAATAGAGGCGTGGCAGTATGTTAATTACATAGAGTGGACCCGCACCTGTTGATTTAGAATCATTCTGATTCGTAATTATATGCATGGTGGCGAGAACAAAGTCGTCTGGTGCTCACTTCGTACAGTACGAATATTTCTGAATACATATTAGTGAATGAGAACCAATGTCTGTATGAAGTCAAAAACTAAATAAAATAAGGAATAATTCCACAGAATGGCTTAAAGGTTTATTATTCAATCTCAGATGGAACTGCAGGGTTCTTTTCTTGTTTCAAGTAAACTTAGGTCTGCATTTAAAAACAAAATAAAGAGCTTTTGAAGAAGACATCTTTAAAATTAAATTCTTAGTTTTATTTTGTAGTTTAAGTTTCCAATTTCTTATTTTTCTTTTTCTTTCTATATTTTCACACATGAACAATCAACAAATATTAACAACTCAACAAGTTATTATCTTATGTATTGTATCTATGAATATTATTTTCAAATTCCCAAGGAGACACTGTGTCATCTCTACTTGCCTTTATTACCAGTAAAGGAAAGACCTATTTCTTTAATGTTTGATTTCAGTCTTTGTATATTAAACATGTGAAAGTTTGAAGGGACACATAAGAGCGATTCCTTTGTTGTCGCCCTTTGAGTTCTAGAAGACTCTGCTTTAATCTCGTCCTTCAGGCTAGTTACCTGTAACAACAATCTGCACGAGATTCTTCAGTTGCTTCCAGGATTATAATCTCTATTATCTATTACAATTTGAGAAACAATTTCCACAAAACGACAACTTCCATAAAACAGATATGAAGTACAAGGAGAAAAGCCTCAAGAACGAACTCCGGAGCGCTGAAACAGAGATCAAGACTCTTAAAGAAGAGCGAAGGAAATATAAATGGCTCTTACAGAGGGGGACAGTGAAAAGCCAAGCTCGAACCAGTGACGCCTACGTCGACAGCCTGAGCGCCCTCACTGTGAAGATGAGTGAGCTGAACATCTGTGAGGACAAATGTGATGCAGTGCAGGCAGGTCACAACCTGGAGCTGAGTCAGATGGAAGAGACCTGCAGAAAGAAGCTGGAGGTTCTCCAGGAGGAAAACACTGCTCTGAACGAAACTGTGAACAGGCTTATTTCTATAAAAGCCAAGTTGGAAGATGAGGTCCAGGATAAGGACAAACTCATACAGAAGGAGAAAGAGAAAACGCAAGCTCGACTCAACGCCTACAAAGACAGCCTGAGCGCCCTCACTGTGAAGATGAGTGAGCTGAAGCTGAAGTCTGAAGATGAGGTCCAACAGAAGGACAACCTCATACAGAGGGAGACAGAGAAAACGCAAGCTCGAGTCGACGCCTACGTCGACAGCCTGAGCGCCCTCACTGTGAAGATGAGTGAGCTGAACATCTGTGAGGACAAATGTGATGCAGTGCAGGCAGGTCACAACCTGGAGCTGAGTCAGATGGAAGAGACCTGCAGAAAGAAGCTGGAGGTTCTCCAGGAGGAAAACACTGCTCTGAACGAAACTGTGAACAGGCTTATTTCTATAAAAGCCAAGTTGGAAGATGAGGTCCAGGATAAGGACAAACTCATACAGAAGGAGAAAGAGAAAACGCAAGCTCGACTCAACGCCTGCAAAGACAGCCTGAGCGCCCTCACTGTGAAGATGAGTGAGCTGAAGCTGAAGTCTGAAGATGAGGTCCAACAGAAGGACAACCTCATACAGAGGGAGACAGAGAAAACGCAAGCTCGAGTCGACGCCTACGTCGACAGCCTGAGCGCCCTCACTGTGAAGATGAGTGAGCTGAACATCTGTGAGGACAAATGTGATGCAGTGCAGGCAGGTCACAATGTGGAGCTGAGTCAGATGGAAGAGACCTGCAGAAAGAAGCTGGTGGTTCTCCAGGAGGAAAACGCTGCTCTAAACGAAACCGTGAACAGGCTTACTACTATAAAAGCCAAGTTTGAAGATGAGGTCCAGGATAAGGACAAACTCATTCAGAAGGAGACAGAGCAAACGCGAGTTCAAACCAACGCCTACATAGCATGCCAGGGCATTCTCACTGGGATGGAGAAGGAGCTGAAGAGCTGTAAGGCCCAGCGTGATGCAATGCAGGCAGGTCAAAACCTGAAGCTGAGTCAGGTGGAAGAGACCTGCAGAAAGAAGCTGGAGGTCCTCCAGGAGGAAAACACTGCTCTGAACGAGACAGTGAACAGGCTGACTACTCTAAAAGCTAAGTCTGAAGATGAGTTCCGACAGAAGGAAAAACTCATACAGAGGGAGAAAGAGGAAACACAAGCTCGACTCGACGCCTACAAAGACAGCCTGAGCGCCCTCGCTGTGAAAGAGCTGAACATCTGTGAGGACAAATGTGATGCACTGCGGGCAGGTCACTACCTGGAGCTGAGTCAGATGGAAGAGACCTGCAGAAAGAAGCTGGAGGTTCTCCAGGAGGAAAACGCTGCTCTGAACGAGACCGTGAACAGGCTTACTACTCTTAAAGCCAAGTTTGAAGATGAGGTCCAGGATAAGGACAAACTCATACAGAAGGAGACAGAGCAAATGCGAGTTCAAACCAACGCATACATAGCATGCCAGGGCACCCTAACTGGGAAGGAGAAGGAGCTAAAGAGCTGTAAGGCCCAACGTAATGCACTGCAGGCAGGTCAAAACCTGAAGCTGAGTCAGGTGGAAGAGACCTACAGAAGGAAGCTGGAGGTTATCCAGGAGGAAAACGCTGCTCTGAACGAGACAGTGAACAGGCTGACTACTCTAAAAGCCAAGTTTGAAGATGAGGTCCAGGATAAGGACAAACTCATTCAGAAGGAGACAGAGCAAACGCAAATTCAAACCAACGCCTACATAGCATGCCAGGGCACCCTAACTGGGATGGAGAAGGAGCTAAAGACATGTAAGGCCCAGCGTAATGCACTGCAGGTAGGTCAAAAGCTGAAGCTGAGTCAGGTGGAAGAGACCTGCAGAAAGAAGCTGGAGGTTCTCCAGGAGGAAAACACTGCTCTGAACGAGACAGTGAACAGGCTGACTACTCTAAAAGCCAAGTTTGAAGATGAGGTCCAGGATAAGGACAAACTCATTCAGAAGGAGACAGAGCAAACGCGAATTCAAACCAACGCCTACATAGCATGCCAGGGCACCCTCACTGGGATGGAGAAGGAGCTGAAGAGCTGTAAGGCCCAGCGTGATGCACTGCAGGCAGGTCAAAACCTGAAGCTGAGTCAGGTGGAAGAGACCTACAGAAAGAAGCTGGAGGTTCTCCAGGAGGAAAACGCTGCTTTGAACAAGACCGTGAACAGGCTGACTACTCTAAAAGCCAAGTTTGAAGATGAGGTCCAGGATAAGGACAAACTCATACAGAAGGAGACAGAGCAAATGCGAGTTCAAACCAACGCCTACTTAGCATGCCAGGGCACCCTCACTGGGATGGAGAAGGAGCTGAAGAGCTGTAAGGCCCAGCGTGATGCACTGCAGGCAGGTCAAAACCTGAATCTGAGTCAGGTGGAAGAGACCTGTAGAAAGAAGCTGGAGGTTCTCCAGGAGGAAAACGCTGCTCTGAACGAGACCGTGAACAGGCTTACCACTGTAAATGAAAAGTTTGAAGATGAGATCCAAAAGAAGGACAAACTCATACAGAGGGTGTCGAAGAAAATGCAAGAAAAATCCAAGGCTTACTTCGACTGCCTGCACGCCTTCACTTTGAAGGAGAATGATCTGAGCATCTGTGAGGCCAAATGTGACTCACTGCAGGTATTTCACCAACTGGAGCTGAGTTGTGTGAAAGAGACCTGCAAAAAGAAGCTGGAGGTTCTCCAAGGGAAATACGCTGCTCTAAAGGACACGGTGAACAGGCTGACTACTGTAAAAGCCGAGTCTGAAGATGAGGTCCAACAGAAGGACAAACTCACATAGAGGGAGACAGGGAATCAAGAGGTCAAACCAACGCCAACGTCGACCACCTGAGAAGGAGCTGAAGAGCTGTGAGGCCCAGTGTGATGCACTGCAGGCAAGTCACCACCTGGAGCTCAATCAGGTGGAAGAGAACAGCAAACAGGCTGACTACTCTAAAAGAAGCTGGAGGCTTATACACAAGTTATACACAAGTTCAATATTATAGATGAATTTACTTTTCTTTTTTAGTCCCTCAAGTTCTTGTCAAATGTGTGTGATTATGTGAAATTGTGTCACAATTTCGCCAGGGCTCTTGAGCTTTTCAAAAAATGAGACATTTAAAGTTTTATCATTAAAAAAATTAAATATCTTCTACTACAAAAGCCATTTATGTTTATTTCATCATCTTCTCTTACAAGCACAAAAAACTAAGTATGCGCTGTAAGATGTTATTCCACAACAAAAAATACCGTTCTCTGACTGAAAACTCCCACAGTTTAGATCCGTGGTATTCAATTAAAAACTCAGAGGTCCAGTTAGAGAGAATTTCCTAAGCAACCCAATGCAAACTTATGGGGGGTGCAACTGAGTAGGGCCAGAACCTTGAAAAAACTAGATTTTCTAGTGTTTTTTCTCACACCAAAAACCCATAAAGAAGCATGCAAGGTTTCCGGTCAGAATCTCATATAATAGTGAAAACAAATTAGAACTACAAAAGATGGGAACAACACACACGCGCGAACGGAGTGGAGTATTTCATAGGATTCACTATGAAAATGTAGCGCGGTGCATTTCGTAGGATTCTCTACGAAAATTTGGACATAACTTTTAGTCGGTATCTTATAAATCGTTTCATGAGACCGCGTTCCACACAGCATAATATCAAGCTCCATGAGAGCACAGTGAAGAGATATCTTACTGCACTTTCTGAATTATTCTGAATGTGTTAACTATTTATCTCTTCCCGTTTTGAATATTTACTCTGTTTTTCTTTGCCTCACATTCATAGCATGCAGACCTAAAAGACATGAATTTAAATTCAAGTGAGATTGATGATGTGTTTTTGGCTGCTCTGTTTATTCACTTTTACTCACATTTATATTCATTTTATCATCTTCTCTTACGTACAAAAAAACTAAATATGCACTGCAAGGTATAATTCTACAACAAAAATACCGGTCTCTGACTAAAAACTCCCATAGTTTAAATGTTGTGTCTTTCACCTCGGACACAAATGGAAGAGACCTGCAAAAAGGAGCTGGAGGTTCTCCACGAGGAAAACGCTGCTCTGAACGAAACGGTCTACTCTTAAAGCCAAGTCTGAAGATGAGGTCCAACAGAAGGACAAACCCATACAGATGGAGAAAGAGAGAACGCAAGCTTGACTCAATGCCTTCTTCCACTGCCTGAGCGCCCTCAGTGGGATTTGGGCTCAGAGGGTGGACTGATTCTGGGTAAGGCTGACAAACGAGTGCGATCCTGTATGACTCATACGGGGGAGAAAGTACGAAAGGAGACGTTTCGAAAACATATTTCTTACAATGAACTGTGTGAAAAAATCACTTATTCAGTAAATTACTGAGACCACAAGGAAACACACTTAACATATGTCAACGCGTCGCCCTGGCACGAGTACAGACGAACACTAATTTCTACATGCTGCAGTGTGCGTAGTGTTTGTTCTCTATTTGAGATAGTTTTGGTGAATTACTACAATAAAGCTCAACTGTGCCCTTTATTGTATACTCAGCTGTCATGATGAGTGAATGCACTGGGTTGATACAAGTCCCAAAACAAGTATTTATCAGGATTATGGTGCAATCACACCAAAGCTGCTATGAGCTACTGTGAAGCTCCCAACATAAGGAAATTCAGCCGAATGGAAAGCATAACATGCTACTATTTTGTGAGAAAAAACAACATCCGGGAAAATAAAATAATAAAATAAACCTATATTATCTGAGGCATGATCTCTATTCATTAACTTCCTCCAATGGAAAGGCTGCTATTCATAAGCCCACAGTGAAGACTTCAGGCTGGAAGGAAGAAGCATCGCTGAATTTCCTGTTCACTCCAATGCACACTTTAAATACACCATCTATTCAGTCTTCAGATGGAATTACATGCCTGCAAAGACACGTGTAAAGGTCTCTGCTTATCTGTCCAGAAAAAGTTAGCATAGATACCCAAGGAGAAGACATGCACATCTTTCTAAATCACAATATGTCAATGCCATTTTTGAAACGTAATTCAACCAGAAATTCAGAATCAGTGTTGCACGTTCCAGAGTTTGTTGATCCAATATGTGACCAGTGCGATATTTGATTTTGTATTTTATTCATGAAGCAGGACTGCATTCAATACTACATCTAGCTCACAAAGTTATCAACTTGTAAATATTATGATATTCATGAGCTTTTGGTGATAATGGTCGATGTCCATGTGCTGTAAACAAACTGTGTGGACAATCTCCTGCTACCAATTTTCTTCTCTGGAGTTCATGTTTGAAAACGGTGATACAAACATGGGAGAGCATTTTTGGGTTCATGCAATTGTATTGATAGTTTATGGCTTTGAGAACTGGAAAACTGAAGTTTGTGATTTGATTGATCCTATTAAAATGGTGAAGTACTTAAAAGTTATACACCAGGTCAGTATTATAGATGAATTTACTTATTTTTTTAGAATGAACAAAACTTTTAGGAGTCCCTCAAGTTCTTGTCAAATGTGCATGATTATGTGAAATGGTGTCACAATTTCGCCAGGGCTCTTTTGCTTTTGAAAATATGAGACATTTAAAGTTTTATCATTAAATAAATACGAAATCTTCTACTCAGTGTAGCAGGTTTCCTTTTTACCCTATGTGTATTTGTTTCTTGGACAAGTGACCAAGCTCTCTCCCTCCCATTCACTCCTCTCGTGTTCTGCACCTCTGATTGAACTTGACTGACTCTGCAGATTCCGCACAATCTGCGGACACATAATCAGCAGAGGAAGAAGTTTTCCCACTGACCCTCGGGCTGTTGGCCAGCCGAGCTCCACTCTGCTCCTCCTGTGCCACTTGATCCACAGGCCCAGCTCCTACCCCCCACAGCTGCCAGCGTCACTCGCCCTCCCCCTGTCTCACCCTCCCACTCTCTCTGAGTCATACAGGCGGACATGCCAGCACACAGTCACATGGTCCTCAAAGACAAGGACGACCTGCTAATATTCACTTACAGATCATTACTTATGTATACCTTTTTATACCTTAGTCGCGTTTTAAGTCTCGTCCTTGTGTTTAACTCCAGATCAGATATGTTCGGTGATGTAGTTAAATTCAGTGTCACAATATTGGGGTCACTTTCTTAAGGGAGAAGTTTTGAGGATAAAGTCATAATATTACGTCAAAGTGATACTTTTAGGTAATTTATCGATGGACATCAGAAGTACAGCCTGTTCCCAGTGTTAAAATGAAGAATAAAGAGCATCTTGTTAACTTGGATCCACTCTGACTGGGAGGACGATGCTTCTTTAGTGGAGGAGGAAATTTTTGGTGGTGGTCGACTGAAGTTTATTGTTGGTCAAATCAATGTGATATTAAAATGTGTCTAAGAGTTTCTCAAAATCATTTTCTTTTTCCTAATAATATAAATATAATCTTTATATTCCCATTTTATACAATAGACCGAATACTCTATCACTCTATATACTCTATATACTTTTTGAATCAAGAAATAAAGGACTTGTCCAAGAACAAAGATTTTCAGTTTATTGTCCAAACATCTTCAGTCTGAAAAAACAAGGAAGGCTGAATCACAAACTAATTTAGCTGCAACATGAGTTGTTTGAGCTGTACATTAATCTGAACTCCTCCTGTTAACCTCTCAAAACATATTATCCGTATTTATTATCATGACATTGCTGCACTGGCCCAATTTCACCACAATGCTCATTAAAGTTGGATCTTATCTTATCTTTGAGCTGGTGTGATGAGCGCTGTTAAGTATTCACTCGGCTGCTCGACGTGTGAGTGTTGTTGTTCAGGCTTTGCCCGGGTTTTCCTTCGGGGGAAATTAGGTCACCTATGTTTTGAAGAAGCCTCCGGTGGGATGAGGATTAAAAAAAATATGTTATCTGACACTCTGTGAACTGCCAGTCTTTTTATAAACCCTTAACATCCAGCCTGAATCGGGGGTCAAGTCTTTAATCTTTATTCCGATAAAAAAGGTATTGTTTTTGAATGTGCAATGATTTCTCTCTCTAGGGGCCATTAGCATCCTTCTCAATGACACTCCAATGAGTATGTGTGTCTTGATGGTGTGCTAATCTGCTCGTTCCTCTAGCCCAGTGTGTGTGTACCGTAAGGATGCTGTTTTAACAACACAGCCAATGAAAAGATTGAGAAGGAGACATGGAGGCGTAGAAAAGGACACGAGTCTGTCATCAAGTTGGATTCTCCAGTCCTGTGTGCAGAGCCATGTTGCTATGAAACAAGGGCTGCACTGTTATTAAACTGTCCTCTGCTGTTTCTCGATTGTTGGTAATTTGCATGTGCTGTTTTGAGATCTCATACGTTGGAAGTGAAATTAGTTTGTTTGGTTTATCTGCACATCCAGCTTTTCTTATGGGATTAGACTTGTCTGTAATCAGCCACACACAAATCAGCAGCGTCTGGTGAGGCTGAGGCTGTGTTTTAAAAATCGGTTGCTTTCTGCCGTCACTGTCTCATGCTCTAGTTACAATTTTAGACTGCAGCAAATGTTTTCTGACAGCTGATTTACTGCATAGCTGCAACAGGTGAATGTGTACTGTAGCAGACAGGGAGACTGTAACTTGACTACTAAGAGGTTAGTCGGTCAGCAGTCGCCAACACACAGTCTTTGTGTCAGTGTTTCACTTATTTAATATTTGTTTCCCTCATCAAATCTTCCTTTTGTAATTGTACATTAAAATACTCAGCGCAGGATATTCAAATGTTTTCCATACTCAGTGTCCTCCTTCCACCTCTCACATGAACGGCTTGAACATAAGAATTTTTTTCATTGTCAACTTTATTAGCACTGCTGAGTGAGTTTTACATTTTGAATATGCGATCAGGATCCACAAATCCCAGCACGGAAATTGGTGAGCATGTTAAAAAATGCCTCACAATCTCTCACAGTGTTAAAGAATAAAAAATATAATGAGTTCTTTCTCGTCTCGTGCCACTTCCTAAAAATATGCTGGACCCTTACGCAAGTGTGTTGATTACCAGCGTGACTTGAAATTAATGATCATAATGAATTTGTCGTCTTTTAAACAGGTGATCATCAACAGCACCATCACACCCAACATGACGTTCACCAAGACATCGCAGAAGTTTGGCCAATGGGCCGACAGTCGGGCCAACACGGTGTTTGGACTGGGCTTCGCCTCTGAGCAGCAGCTGAGCAAGGTGAGAGGAGACGCTCCTGCTGCAGGACATAAAGTCCCATCGCTCAGAGACGAGCTGATTTATGTTCTGCTACTGAAACTCAAGCGTGACAGTGCGCAGTTGGTTATTAACTGAACATCGGATGCAGAATAGATGCCATCAGAAAAATTATTCTCAAATCCTCACTGTCACTATACGGCGCCAATTATTTCTTTGACACATCTGCTTGTTCTGTAACTCACGATCAAAGCTCTGTCTGATATTTCCAGTTTGCTGAGAAGTTCCAGGAGGTAAAAGAAGCGGCCAAGCTGGCGAGGGATAAATCTCAAGAGAAGGTGGACACGCTGAGTAATCACTCCCAGGTAAATCCCATCTCTCTGCTGTCTGAAGATTTGATTGAGTATAACTCTTTTACTGTCCAACTCTTCCTCTACAGCGGCCGTGGTCATCTACGGAGATGTAAATGGCTGCACTGCAGTTCGATAAACTTTCCTTTACAAGCACTAAAGACTTCAAAGTCTTTAGAAACCATCATGAACTAGAATGGTCTTCAGAAAAGCGCATGCCTCCGCCAAGGCCCAACAGTTCCCTTAAATAAAGTACTAAATCTATATAAAAAAATGTTTATTCCATCATAATCCATGTACAGTCTTGCATACCACATCCTTTCACCAAGTTTCATAGTAATCGTGCAGTCGTTTTTGTGTAATCTAGCTTTAAAAACAACACATATGGACGAGGGTGGAAACATTGCAGTAATGAAAGTCCTATGTCATCCTTAGTATCTGACAGGCAACACAGCAATTAAGATAAGAAAGCAAGCAGGGTTTATATTTATGTGATTGATAATAGATCTATGAGTTTCTCAGTTCTACATCAACAATGTGTGATGTTTAACTCTGTCAGTAAGTGAACAGCATTGACTCAAGGTCGAACCAGAAGTCGCGGCTCAGGATTTGGCTCTCGCCCTGCGCTGACCTCAGATGGCAGGAATCCGACTCAGCTCTGAGACACACAAAGCTGTTGGGCCATATGACACGATAAATACTGGCAACAGTTTTCCATCACCACTTTGCTGTCATAGCTGACATGTCTAGGTTGTTGACAGTGATTCACTGAGAGAAGCGTAACACTCAAAAGCCAGAGCGCCTCAGACCTTTCAGAAGGCTCCAGGTGAGCTTCAATCAAAACCTATGACATAACAAGCGTCACCCACTGTCTTTCTGCAGGAGTCTGGCCCTGACACGCCCTCCTCCAACCAGGCGTCCAGCATCAACGGGACAGATGATGAGAAATTCTTTCATGTGGGTCCAGAGGACGCCGTGCTGCAGACCGAGAACGATCAGCTGAAGAGTGCAGTAGAGCAGAGGTAAGGCCGCACTTCATGGAAAACAGCCAAATTAATTAAAACATGCACGCACTTTAGTTTGCAGGTAACGATTGGAACTTTGTCTGTGCAGCAGAAAGAGAAAATAGGTGTTGAGAATGTGGTTATTTAAAGTGAAGCAGAATGGAGACCGTGAACCAACCACCAACTCTGCACTGTGATTGTGAGAACTGACTGTATGACTCTTACCCAGTCACAAAGCTCTGATGGATTCAAATGAAATCCACATGAATTGTTTTTTATCCTGGGGCCATAATCACAATTACTGAGGAAATGTCAGGGATCTAAAAGTATCTGCTTGACACAGGTTTTATTGAAGCATGTGGTTCAGTAATTTCACATTTACATGCATATTGTTAAATTCACTGAGTCATCCAAATTCACTGAGTCATCCAAACAGTACAAAATCAAGTGTATTAATCCTGAAGGTGCCTCGTATCTATTGATTGGCTATTGGGGACGAGGAGAAGGAGGATTTTGAATTGGATGCAATGAGTGACAGGGAGCTAGTCAAGGTTCTGGAGGCCCGGTAGTTTCAGATTAAGACTACCCCAGGGCCTCACAGTAAAGGAAAACTGCAGAGAGTACATTTTGCCAAAATTAGAACTGGAAAGCAGAAACTGGCGGATTTGATCCAGATGGGATGAAAGGCCAAAGACCAATTAGCAGAAATTCCACAGAGAAGAAAATTAAAATTGAATGACCATCTGCTTGAGTGGTGTGGGCTATTCTACACACAAGTAGTTTTCAGTCAATTCTGCTTAGATTATAGGAGCTGATCTTATGTTATACTGTACTAGTATATTTCATTTCCTTCAATGTATTAAGATTATGTAAACAGTTTAACCTATATGGAGATTGAGGTTTTCAATTGCAAATGTTTAATAGATTTATACTTGGTCAGTTGGTTTCTCTTCTCTTATTTCCTGATTGTCTTATTCAAATAGTTGTTTATTTTTGTGTTGTTAATGTTTTCTCTTCATATAGAAATTGATATTTGTGTGTGTGTGCTTACTATACAATAACATCTATAATTTCACCTCGTTTCCTGGCCATTCTTACGAATCTACCTCATTTGGTGGAGGTTCACATTTATAAAAAATAATGTAAATGCTTGTAAAACCACATAATTCAAAACCCTATATATATTCCCAGCCATATATCTAACTTCAGTGGTTGAGCTTGTGAAACCTAGTTCGCTCCATCACTGCTCTGGTGTCGCTGGACCTTTTTTCTTGCCTTCACAAGGCTGTGGGATTTTCTTTCGTGGACTTCTGTCCCAGCAGTGAAACAGCAGAGCGCTGCAGAATGCTGCTGTGCTTGTCCGTTCACATTTGATGGAGAGTAGCTCACTTCAACTCAGCCATGCATAAGGAAGGGGGGCCAGTGATGCATGCTAAATATACATCAAGACCTCTCCAGCTATACTGATAAGACAGAAACAAACTCTGTTGTCTGAAAAGACAACAAACTCTGAGTTATCAGCGCAGTGACTCATTAGACCTTTGAGACATTTCTCACTCATTTCCTCTTCAATAGTCTAAATCTGTCTTGACTGTGTGATGTACATCACATCTAATTAAATAGTTATGACTGTGAGGAGTTTGTTGCATTATGTGTCACGTCAGTGGGCACAGGCTGCAGGCGCTACAGCACTAACCTATCTACATTTTGCTTCCATTAATAACCCTCCATCTGGATCTCTCTGTTTCTGACAGCAACACCAACGCCAAAAAGTGGGAAACAGAGCTGCAGACTTTGAGAGAGAATAATGCCAGGCTGGTGGACGCACTCCAGGAGTCTTCGGCTAATGTGGAGAGCTGGAAGAAACAACTCAGTACCTGCAAGGAGGAGAGCGACACGCTCAGGGAAAAGGTACAGTCATGCAGTCCCTCAGGGAAATCAAATGACGTACACAGCCCCATCGATCCTGCAGGTGGAGAAGGTGACAGGGTAGAAACACGGTTGTCTCTTTTACAAAAAGGACGAACCTACACCACACACAGTTAGTGAGGCTAATCACTCAAAGCCTGTGTATAGTGGGACGATTAATCGCTCATCAAATTTTGATGTGTCTCATGCAAGTTTGTGCAAAGACTGCTGTTCATCTTTTAAGCTTGTGGTTCCTGCACCAGAGTCTCAGCTGCACGTTCACTATAAATAGAATCATTTTAGTTTCATAATCAATGTGGGTTGTTTCTGCAGCTGGATTGGTGCTGCAAAGATTCTCACCGTTTTGTAACTGGCCTTTTTCTTTCTTTTCTTATTGTCAATTTGCAAGATGACACCACTCATAAGATAGAGATTATATCTCTGGCCCCGAGAGCTCAACACACAGCAACATAATAAACCACATGTAAATGGAGAGATCACATACAACACAATAGAAGTGTTTTCAGAACACACCTTTGTTGTGTATATTTATTTGAGAGTATTTGTTTTTGTTGAGGGGTATTTTTTTGTGTTGGTAGTATTGTGTTGTATTTGATTTTGAGATGTTTTCTCTATTTTACATGTTTTATTAAATTGAAGTGCGTTGAGCTCTCGCTGTAGATTATCCAGGACCTTGCGATACATATGAATGACTGACATTTTTAAATATTGTCTCTGTGTCTTTATTCCAATGTGCTCAGATCGCTGTACTAGAATCCCAGTGTAACGAAGCCAATCAGGAGAAGCAGCAAAACGCCCAACTGGGTGTACGAGTGCAGGAGCTGGAGGCGGAGCTCCAGGACAAAGAGCAGGTGAGGAGTCACAGTTATCTTCAAACAACAGTGTGTGTGTGTAGCTTGTTTTAAATAATGGAAGTGGTACATTAACTAAAATAATCCACTCAGTCTCCTTCATCATAGAAATGTCAGGTTCAGCTCTCTGGCCCCTTCACCCCCCCCCCCCCCCCCCCCCGATGTCTCAAATTCACTTTCTCCATATTTCTCTTCACTTCTGCTTCTCAAGTAGCGCTGCTCTGCCTCAGGAGGTGATAACACCTCAGTAGGAAGTGAGAGGTTTTTTGTGGTAGCTTGGTTTTTATATGGATCGGTCTTGTTGTTTTGGCTACTGAACACCACTCAGACCTTCTATACTCACCTGCTGTTTACTTTTTTCCCTGTGCTTCTTATTTTGTCGGTGATTTTCTTGATATTTGTCCCGTTTCGGTTGCAATGAACTTCACTCTAAATATAGTCAAACTGTAAAATTCATGCACTGACTTTGAATTTTGTTATATCAGCGGGGAATTTGGGCCTGAACACTATTAGCTGCATCGCCTTATGTCCCCTGCATCAAGCATCTATAATCCAAACTAGCCGACTGTGGGCTCACCGGAGTCCAGTGATGCAGTTCTTTCTAATGAGGACGAGCTCTGCATGGCCACGCACTCCTTTGACCTTTGCTACTTGCTGGTTAAAAAGCAGTTTCTGTCTGCAGCCTAATCAGTAGGACAGATGTTGGCCAATCTCTGAGAGTCCCGCTGCCTTTTCCATAGTGACTGTATCGCTATCACTGCCATGAAAGAGACACAGTCAGTCACGTGTGAAGCAACAAAACATATCAAATACCATTTTAAAAACTAAAGGAAACATGTATCAGTTAATGTTTAATAGTTAAACTATATGTATTTTCAACTTTGATCACATGTTTTCTATATTGTTGTCCAGTTAAATTAG
The DNA here is from genome assembly GCF_949316205.1 of Platichthys flesus. Taxonomy (NCBI): domain Eukaryota; kingdom Metazoa; phylum Chordata; class Actinopteri; order Pleuronectiformes; family Pleuronectidae; genus Platichthys; species Platichthys flesus. The sequence continues at coordinate 7,397,828 of NC_084945.1, read as the reverse complement.
CAGATTCTGGTTGTTGTTTTTATGGCTTTCCTTAACATTACAAGATAGGAGTTTTGGAGAGTTTCCCAGTTTCTGAGGAAACATCTTGATAAAACCAAAATCCGACAGCCTTTCTGCAGCTATTCCAGCTTTTCTTTGTATTATTAATGAGATGCTCAATTGAGAGACTATGACAGTTTCCCAAAGCTTGAGGGGACATCTGATGTGTGGCAGCTTTTCTTGATTGACTAATCATTGAAGCTCTTATTCATTTTGTTCGCTGGGAATTAGAATCCCACTGAAACACACATGAACAGTTCATCCCCCGCAGGAGCAGGAACAAGATACAACTTTATACATGATAAATAAATCAAGTGATCAATCGATCCTCAAATAGGTTTTCACTTAATTTGAATCTATCAGTGCTTGTCACAGTGTTTTAAAGATATTTATCATTATTACCAGTTCAGATTCCCTGAGGTAACTAATGTGTTAGAGAGTCGTATTAACCAGTTGGCGGCTGGATTATTAATAGAACTGATAAATCTTTTCTTTCGAGAGCGGTTGTTTGTTTATTACCGAACACCAGGAGGGAAGTGGTTCAAAGAGCTGCAGCTAATTGAAAAAGACTAAACGCAAAGAATCGCGTCCTTCTGGGGGCTGCTGAGTCTCCACAGAGTATCAGCCACGAAGCTGTGAGCGCTGACCGGAGGGGGGGTGCAGCAGGAAGTCTCATTGTTAGCAGAGCACTGATACGACCGTGGTCCACAGAGGCTTGTCTGTCGAGTGACTCAGCCTCTTCTCGAAACGCACACGGACACAACTCCCCCAGATTTAAAAAACGTGACCCAGCCGGCCATGAACTCGCAGAACGAAGCTGCTGCAGGTGACCCCGAAGATTTGGCTCATTATTACACGGTATTACACTGCTTTTACTGCTGCTTTTGGTTTGGGCAACAGAAAAAGAGTTGAGGCTTTATATTCACTTTGGTTTTTGTCTTTTGTTTTCCTTCATTTTCATTGGCCCATACTTACTTTATCATTAGCCCATATCTACGTCAAGGCAACACAGTCCCCTCAGTCCCCTCATATTCAATCAAACTGCACCGAATATCACACACTCACAGATGTCAGTTCCCTAAACATGCTTGTTTTATAAAAAAATCCAGATTCTGAGAAATTTCTGATTCAGTTGATCAATTTGTCAGTTTTGGAAAGAACGATCGGATGTGATTTGTCATGTTGTGTTTTTCGGAACAGGAGCTGGAGAACCTGAGGAAGCAGGCAGAGATCATCCCTCAGCTCATGGCAGAGTGCGAGAGCATCACTGAGAAACTGCAGGTATGTTCAAAGCACGCAGACAATCCACATTTCTCTCTGGTGAGATCCACAGCAGAGCATTAAAGCACAGAGCGGAACAGACCCGGAGCCTAGAGCCCGCAGGAGGACGTGATGACACCACTGTCACATGAAGGTAGAGCCAGTGTTCCTTTTCATGGCTGTGCCCGGGGGCTGGTGATACAACATTCCTATCACGTGTCTCACTAACGCACATTGTGGTGACTGTATCTATTAGTAAAGGTCCACCCCTGTACAATGCTGAGTGGATTATTGCCTCTGTGAAAAGGGTTTCATTTCCTCGTGATGCAGAGATACTACATCTCTGTCGCGGCTTATTAGGTTTCGAGCGACACAGATTTTATCTGTTTTGCTGACGCTGAAAAAAAACATCTTAAGTTTGTTTTGCTTTGCCGATGGCTCCAGTGAATAAGTCTCAAAGTTTGACTTTAGGTGTATGAGATATGTCTGTGACGTTAACGTGGGCGTGAGAATCTATTGATGCCAAGAATCCTTGAACACGATGGATTCCCGCCCATCTCCTCCCAGCTCCCCCGTAACAAAGAGCTCCCGTTCTTCAAGGATGATTCCTCATTGTGTAACGTTTCAGTGAAACCACACAAGTGCCAATCCCAGCGAATGACTGTGCACCCCATTAGAGCCAAGTCTGTCATGAGGTGCATCGACAGTGACGCTCATCTCGCCCCGTTCTGACTGACTCAGAGCAAGATGGTATCATCCGAGCTGTCATGCATGTGCTGCCTTTCAAGCTGGGCAGGGCGAGCGGGGGGGGGGGGGGGGGGGGTTATAAAACCAACAGTGGCATGCCTGAAGTTCTTGTGCTTCTCAAAGCTCGGATGAATGACAGCGTGAACAGAACCGGCTGCAGCAGGAGTTTATGCAACCAGCTGTCTGAGCTGAGGAGAAGCACAGAGAACAGGATATCTGACAATGTGAAGAGGCCCGACACCAAAACTGACCCAGAGTCTGTTTAACAGGTCGTTATTTAAAGTTAGAAGTTAAGAAAATAGTTTTAATGACAGTTTTTCCTGCAGTTAGAGCTTTTGAACAACATCGACCCCCCCCCCCACCTCAGCTGGTGGTGCCCGCTCTCCTCTATTTAGAGACGACGGCACATGTGGAGCTCAGGTTTCCGACGTCAGCTGGACGACACAGTCACGCAGGCACAACACCTTTTTAGCACTCCTATTTTAAACCCCTCCCTACCGTGGCATCTTTGGTATTAACGTGTCACTTGTGTCGCCTGCAAGTCTGGATATGTTTCTTTACCGCCCCCCCACACACACACACATGAAAAAATATCATTCCTCGCTTGACATTTTATTTTCTTGCTGCACTTTGAAAGAACTTGATCATTTTTTTTATCGAAATGCTTAAACGAAGTGAAATGCATAAATCATTTTGTTTGTGAGAAGCTTTTGGTAAAAGAGTACTTTCTTTCTTTTGGCATCCCTGCTGAGATCAAGGCAAAAGATCTTAGCTGTTCTACAAGATGTCGATTTTAATATTCCTGAAACCACCATTTGATTTATTTTGTGCCCTGTAATCACTTTCCTCCCCCCCAATGTGTGTCCGCAGGCTGCAGAGACGAGGAACAAGGAGCTGGAGGGCCGGATAGAGGGTCTGCAGCTGGACATAGACGACAGTCGACAGAAGCAGGGCAACATGAAGGGCGAGCTGAAGAAGTTCATGGACATTCTGGACGGAAAGATCGACGAGCTGCACGAGGTCCGGCAGGGGCTCTCCAAGCTCGGCGTCGATAATTGAGAAAATGTGGCACGGAGCTGAAAGGGTCAGAGGTCAGGTACGAATGAGTCACTACAGTACGTCTTCAGGCCAGAAACTATGTGGCACCTCCCCCCCACCCCCCCCAAAAGGTGACGTCCACTCAGACGCTATCAGCTTTGGCTTCTTATAAACACTCCCATGTGAGAGAGAGACTGGCCGAGTGGAAGGAGGGGGGCCGGCTTGCTCCAACAAATGGCTCCATTTTGTGTGCTGGCAGAAACTCAATCAAGAGTCTCACTTACTTATCTGTTTCTTTGGGGGGGGGGGGGGTTTGGCTTTAAGAAGCTGGTGGAGGGTTCTTCGACTCTTAGGGCAGCAGAGGGGACTTAAAGGGCTAAAACATGACTGTGTTCAGTGTCACTGGTGTAATAATTGGTATTAATCCCTGTGCCCCCCCCCCCAGAGAATTTGACATGGAATCTTTCTACAGACTGTCTGTTGCCTCTCGTCTATCTCAGGTGTGTTGGAAGACAAATTGTACTCGGGAGATGATATGCACATATATAAATATATATATAAATATATAAATACACAATGGCCGTGACACAAAGTGCCTCCAGGTGAGTGTAGATCCGCCTGGCGAGGAGAAATGGCCAAAGTGATGACCATCACCATAATAATAACTTTATGATTCATGTGAGGGAAACCAAACCTCACGACTATGAAGAGATGAAAACTGCAGGCAGATGTGCCCCCCCACCCCGAGGACGTTAATGGACGTTAATCCGTTCATTAATGAAGTCAAACGACAAAACAGGAGTTTGCACAAAACTCTGGTCTGAGCAGCAGGAATCCATCATGTTTTCATAAAGAGGGAAATCTCTGTAGTTTCAGGATCCCCGTCCTGCTGTGAGTGTAGTGTAGTGTTCAAATGACTTTGTGTGTGCAGGTGTATTGTTGTCAGTTTGTAGAGCAAAGGTCTTTGTCTCCAAGGTTGTTGATGTGCTTCCTACACACTGGTTATGGTTATGGTGGTGGTTATATCTGGGTGAGGGGACTTGGTGGTGTGGACTGGGTGAACACTTAGACGGCGTGGGGGCTTTTCACTAAAACCCTGTCGAGGTTTTTGTTTTACGTATTTATTTATTTTTGGTGCCTCTCTGCAACTAGTGTTTCTAAAACAAACCAAGTAAATCAGCGTCACCTTAATCTCCACACATGTACAATATTATGTGAAACACACCAAACTGTCAGGATCCAGAGGTTTTCACAGTGGAGGGGTCGAGAGTCACAGCTGCTTCTGGGACGTTCATCTTGAAACACGTTGCGTTTGAGATCAAAAGCACAAGTTGTGGTGACATATTTAATACTGGGTAATACTATGATGTTTTTGTTTGTTTCTGAGATATTTACAAAGGGACTTTTTGCTTATTTCTCTCTGTTTGACTTTACTGTTCCTAACTCACCAGAACCCGGATGACACAACGTATGATCCTTCCTTTCTGAACCAATGCCTCTTGTGCACTTTTGTGACTCCTGTTCAATATTGTACAATAGAACTGACAATTGTTAAAATCTAGTTTAATTACAATGCTGCTGTGTGTGTGTGTGAGTTATTTCTTTTTATTAGGAATAATGTTTATCAGTCAATATCTCAAGAACTGGTACAAACATTCACATGAACTCAGAGATGAATGATTTGATTTTGGTGTTTAAAGGTCACAGGGGTCTTGTAAAAAAACTTTTATCTCATTAACAAGTAACATGTCAAACAAATCTCCAAGACTCACAGATTAATTGATGAGGTCAAATGTCAAGGTCATGTTGGAACATGATTTCTCAACTCTGTGCTTTTTATAAGACTGATGAGATTTCAGTGGTCAAAATTCCCCGTGTCTGAAACAATCATTTATATACTGAGCCTGCAGCGGTTGGTGAAGAAATAAAACCACAGCGCCGTAGTTCCGGTTCTTTTGAGTTCAAGTCTCGGGCGACAGTTTGACACGAGCTCCGCAGAGAGGAGATGGGTGGTTTCCTCTAAGCCCCATTTAGCTGCCAATCATTATTGTAGGAAACTGAGAATTTGTTCAAGCTGACAAATAAGCTGCCTGACAAGGTGACAGTCTTCAGGCGTTCTTTCCCTGGATGAGAAGCTAAGTGAGGTGGAATGATCCTGCGGCGCCAGAGCTGCGTCCCGTCGAGCCTGAAGTACAGAAGCTCCACCAGCGCACGTCTTCGCCTCTGATGTTGATTTGCATAGCACTAAATATAGCTGTAATCCTCACAGAGACGCACAGAACCAGAGCCAACGAGGTGGGACTTAATCACAGAGGCTGACGCGGATCAGTTTTAGTAAGATTAAAACAAATGAGACGATATGAGCTTGTTTGAAGGATGGAGAAACTCCTCAACTCCAACGTTCTAAGAACAATGAGAATGTAATTTTCACTTTCAGGGACCATCTGTGTGGCGCAAGGAAATTAATCAATGTCCTTTATAGACTGATTATTGGTTAATTGGCCAATTAAGTGAGTTTGATTGAAAATTAACTGTAATTGAAAAGGTCTCCAGGGTTAATGTGATGGTTTTTTCCAAATTCAACAGATTCCAAAGACATTTATTGTGAAAATCAAACAAAACGAGAGACACAGAAAGTTCCAGCTTTTTAAAATCACAGATCCATTATGAAAATCAGTAGAAATTCATTTTGAGGATATTCTCTGGTTCCAGCTTCTTTGATTAGTTGATTAATTCATTGGTACATGCGTCAATCACTTTTGAGTAAGGCTTTTCTAAGACTGATCTACAAAAATAAAGAAAATAAAAAATGTACATAAAAACAAACGCTCATCTTTTCCTTATTGTTTATTCTGTAAATAGTTTTCTAATCTGTGTAAATTTGGTCACTAAACACTGAGGGTGACGTCGGTGAAAGTCTCATATTGGCTGATATGTATTGATCACCTGATTGGTCGGGCTCGGCTCTATTATAGAGTGACAGTATATAACATTTTCAGTGTCTTGTTTGACTCGTATTCAGACAACAGAAAAGTCAATGTGTTTCCTTTAAATATCATAAATTATCAATGTATTAAATGAAAACTATTAGTGAAGCGATCATTTGCATAATCTGTATCTGGCTTTGATCAATTATTCATCTCGCTCAAATGGCAGCGGTGCAGCATTTCCTCTCTCTCTCTCTCTACTTCTTTCCGCCACACTCATTGTGTGACTGGTGATGAGTGGGCGAGTTGGTGAAACATCATTAAGAGACTATGCTGCTCTGTACGTGTGTCAGAGGGAGAAAGAGAGAAAGAGAGAAAGAGAGAGAGAGATGACACTGCAGGCCACTACCACCGAGGCTCCCTGTTACCATAGTAACTCACTGCGGAATTTCACATTGTCGCTCGACAGGTTTGTCTAAAGAGACGTGTGTGTGTGTCTTCCCTAAGGTGCATGAACCGTCCTCCGTCTGAATCACCTGGATGTTACCCAGTGATTACATCCCCGCCCCCCCGCCCCCAAACAAGAAGCAGGGGGGACGTGTGCACACACAGGAGCGGTCGAATCTTCCTCCGTTTTCCAAGTACACACAGTGAATCTGAGGTCTGAGCTAAGGTCTGATCTGAGGTCTGAGCTAAGGTCTGACCTGAGGTCTCAGGTGACACTGCAGGAGACACGTGTGAGTCATAGTGTGGGTCATGTCATCCCCCTGAGAGATGAGGGCTCAGGGGCAGTGGAGATCAGGGAACAGCAAAGACGACACGTTAATGAATGAAAAAGGAAATTCAAGTTCATGATCTTTCGTGTCTTGGTTTATTATTTAAACTCAGCAGAACAAGTGGGTTTCAGCCTCGGCCGTCATTCACCCGGAGTCGGTCTGCAACTCGCAGGGGGAGTTTCATGTCTTTGCAGAATCACATGCTTCAAATCAAAGTGCAGCGATTATTGTCATTTCCTCTTTCACCTATTTAACGCTGTTTACTGTTCAGTGTTGTATCGTGTGGGTGATACAGAGAGATGTTTGAAAAGATGGACGACGGGTCTCCACTTCCTCCCGATGTCAGGAAATTAAGCTAAAATACAAACACTGACATCTTCCACATTTGGTGTGTGATCGTCAATCCTAACATTTCATCCTGTCATTAAAAACAAACTTAGCAAAAAAACAAACACTTGAACAAACAGTGTGATTAGAACTACAGTAAATGACAGAAACCGTAAAAACATTTTTTGACGTGTATTTGGACTTTGTTTAGTCCATGACCCGGAGTCGGGGTTGATGACCTATACTGCAGCCAGCCACCAGAGGGCGATTGAGACTTTTTGGCTTCACCTTTTAGGAGCGGTCACGTCGTCCATCCTTATTTACAGTCTGTGGTGATACAGTAGAACCTGGTCCGGTAAGTCACAGGTTCAAAGTCAATAAGGTCAACAACCTGTTGAGGAAGTATCTGTCACTAAAAACATGGCTAAGCATCATCTCTCAATCTGTTCTGGCATCAGAGAGGAAGAAATAAAACATCATGTACAAATTGCAAGGAAATAAAACTGAAAACATTCATTCGGTTCTTACACAAAAAGAAAAACAGGGATAAGTGCATCAAACAGACTCAAGGAAAAACAATAACAGACTTTTAGACATTTGGGCTGTAAATAATTATCACTTCACAACATTACTCTTCTATTGTTTAGTCATAAAATGCAAAGAAAAGATACAAAGCCAGTCAGTCGAAGCCCTTGTTGTGGTAAAGTTTAAATCAACAAAACAATTGTTCGGATTTAATTACATTCAAAGTAATGAGTTTAGACTCAGCGATGAGAGACGACTGAGTTCTCGTGATAGTGGAGTCGAGGGCGATAGTGTGTTTATCTCTGCCTGCAGCACAGACCTCCCCTGCTGTGATACAGTCTCACAAAAGGCCTTCACACACTGCGCCGGGAGACACACAATCATTTCACACACCGCACCGCCGCCTGGTTTTTCTCCTTAACGAGCGTTGAGGCTCAACACCTCATTCGCACAGTTTGAGATTTCTGCAAACCAAACTGCTTTATGGGAGATTAAATTCTGATTGGCTCCCGGTTTAAGCCGTTTTAAACGTATTTTAACATCTCAGAGCGGTTTTAAAAAGACAAATGCAAATAAAACTTCAACAGACATCTGTGTTCAGGCCAGAAGAATTAAAAAGCAAGTTGAAAGAAAAGTCAAACTTTCAGTTCACACACAACACGTGACCTGATGCGAGCGCAGCCAGGACATCAGGGTTAAAGGGACCGGAACGATCCGGATTCATGATCTGACATCATCGATAATAACTAAATAAATGTGTTGCTTTTGAATACGCCAGTTTGTGCGAAGCGCCACAATGACGACGAGCCCCCCACACACACACACAAACACACACACACACTCCTACAGACAGGAGAGAAGATCTTCCCCCAGATTATGACACAGTGCAGTGTTTTCACTTCATTGTTGCAGAAGAAGCGACGCCCCCTTTATCCAGGAGCATAAATAATAATAATATAATTCAGGAGGTTTTCATAAAGATGAAAATTTGGCCGCGACACAAGGTGGATCAACAGAATCAGTAAGAGAAGAGCTTCATCAGTTCAGACCTGATATTAACATCCTGACTGATCTGATCACTAGTGCTCAGCTTTAAGATCTCAGATCAGTCCTGGGCCACATATGAAGGACCAACTACTCACATCACGTCCTCTGACCTGCAACAGTCCCACAACAAATCAAATGAATGTCTACACTTCTCAGTGATGACGCACCACAAAATCAACACTAACCATCATATGATTATTGATTCAGATCAAATCTTTCTTCACAGCAGAGCTGCATGTTCATTAATTTAACCCCTCCCTCTCTCTCTCTTTCTCTCTCTCCACCTATTTCTTGCACCAGCACACACAAACTTCATCTGTGAACTCACTCAGTAAGAACATTGTTAATCGTAAGCAGAAACGAAGTATATGTTTATTTGCATATAGAGCGAAGTGGAAGTGATCACAGGAGGTGTTTTCATCTCAGGTGTGTCCACTTGTGATCAGATCTGTGAGGACGGATGTCAACACCAGGTCTGAACAGGGCCAGTGTGTCTGTCTTTATGTGTGTGTGTGTGTGTGTGTGTTCTCAGCTGTCCCATTCTATACTCTGTGTGTCCTCTTCTCTGTCGTCCTCATCGGAGTCGGCTGCTACATTCTTCATCCTCATCATGGCGGCTTTGATGCTGCGCTCCAGCTCGTTGTCTCCGCTGCTCGGGGCCTCAGCACGTGCAGGATCCACCTACAGCACGACAAGGGGCCAGTTAATCCAGGTTTCACTCCTGTCACATGTTGGTGGGTCTCTGCCGTGTTCACCAAACATAGTGTTTTTGCAGTAAACAAACATTGGTCAGTATTGGTCTGTTTGGTTTATCAGATTTGGTCTGGGCTGTGCTCCATGTTCTCACCTTCTTCAGGGTGACGCCGTGTCGGATGGCCAACATCAGACTGTTCCTCGGGTCATCAGCAGAGGGCGCTGTCTTGCGATCAGGGACTTTTCGAAGCCGTGTCTGTCCACGCTGCAGTGAGGCCAACACTTCATCCATTGTTCCTGTAGTAAAACAACAGCGAACGAGAGAAGACACTTGAGGTGCGATGGAAGTGAATTGACTTTTGACGTCGATGCTGATGCAGCCTGCACAGAGGACTCTCCTTGTTCTCACTGGTGATGAATCTCTATTTATTTTTAACAACAAGCTTCATCCATTTCACAAAAGCTCAGAAACATGAAGTGATGGTGTATGTTTGTCTCTGGAGCCGAGTGTGTGCATCAGCAGGACAAACACTGAGGTAAATGGTAAATGGATTTGTATTTATATAGCGCTTTTCTGGGCTCGATGAGCACTCAAAGCGCTTTACAGTACAGTTCTACATTCACCCATTCACACACACATTCATACAGTGCATCTACTTGCAGCACATCGAACCGCCGACCTTCAGGTTGGAGGACGACCACTCTACCCCTCAGCCACAGCCGCAGGTAAAGTTGGGAATTTAGGACAGAACACTACGTGTACAAAGACACACACACACACACACCAAACACACACACACTCTTTCCTGTAGTCTGACAAATTCTCCACCATCTGGATTTAAAATTGACATCATCAAGTTTTTATGTACAAACACATTTGACTCTCACCTATGTTTTGCTTGAGCGTGTTCTTTGCTGGGAAAGGCGGCTCCTCGTTTTCGCTGAGAGGCTTCGGTGTGTCCTCAGGAGAAGCCTGGGCTGGAGGAGGAGGGAAGGCAGGGGGCAGTGGTGGGGGAGGTGGAGGAGGTGGCGGGGGCGGAGGCGCAGAAGGGATATTTGTTGACGGAGGCGGCGGAGCACAGTAGATTTGGACGGGCACGTCTTTCTGCTGCCGTTTCTTGGAGGCTCGATTGCGTCTGGGCTCAGGACCGACGGAGAGGGAGGGAAACTCGGACGAGGGGCCGAGGCTGATGATGGAAAGCGGCTGGGAGGGACACGGGACGAGATCTGAAGGAGACATCCTGGAGTGAGGAGTTTTCAGGATGTACTGGCCATGTCGCTTCTGGAAGAAGATGGTGACAGAGCAGAGAAAGTGGTTGTAGAGACGGTCGGATGTTTTAAACAGGTCTCACAGTCACTGAAGTGAACTGAGGTGACAGAGGCAACGTGCACAAAGAACATTAAAAACCATGATGCTGCAGAGACAGTAAATCCTCCCGAGCTGCTCCACTGGGATGTTTTAAATCAAGACACTAGTTGGTTGATCAACTTGACTTCAATATCCTTCAGTTTCTTAGAAAGATGAACATGACAGAGTCAACCTGACCGGACTCTTTCAGCAGAATGATATGACTGAAGTCTTTGACATTAAATTTGAGGAATCCTTTCACAAAATGTTAGGTGTCTAATATCAATCCATGTATTAAAGATAGCTGGTGCAAAAAAATAAATAAAAAGAGCATCTCTGAGAAAATAAACAGAGCCTCCAGATCAGACTCCCTTCAAAGAGCTAAACAGAAATTATAAATATGTGTAATTAAATATATAAATATGAATTATATCTTTAATAATGAGGTGAACGACTGTCCTGGGGTAAATCAGGAGCCTCTGGGGTAAAAGGAGGAGAAGCTGCAGGGGGGGGGACCAGGAGAAGATGAGAGAGCTTTACCTGTCTGAAGGATCGTAATCTGCTCAGAGTCTTCTCTCGCTCCTGGTCCACCCACGTCTTCCTCCTGTCCTCCTCCTCTTTCTTCTTCTCTCGTTTCTGCAGACAACAGAGGGAGACAGTGAGAGGTGTTGGAGAGAAAAGACCAGACACAGTTAATTTTGCAGCTTTTTGCGGCAGCGTCCCTGTGACGTACCAGACGGACATGATGATGCTGGTTGAAGACTTCGGAGCTCTGCTTGGCCGCGTGATGCTTCTGCCCTTGGGCATCCATGCACTGATCCTAAAACACACAGGAAGATAAACATAATATTCATATAAAAAAGGGAATTCGAATTTAGTAGGTGTTCCCACGTCCTTCGCAGTTGAGTTGTTTTTAATTTACAGTAAGAGTTTTCATTTTTTTTGCAGCATTGTTAAATAACCGGGCCTGTGACTCTTGCTCCCTGTGGATTACTGGATGGGATTGCAGGAGCTTTTAAATCAGGAAATTCTTCCGAGTTTTTTTAATCAAACAAATGAGCAGCCGGGAGAGGGAGCAGACAACTGTCAAATATTCCTAGATTACTCTGCAAGCTAAAAATAAAACCATGCCGATATTTTAAGAAAAAAAGAAATCAGAAATTTGAGCAGAGAGCAGATAAAGAGTAGGTGAAAAAAGCCCCATATTTTGTAATTGACGTTTCCCATTATTTCCTGTCTGCTTCTCACAGATCGATATGTTTGCCTTTGAAAAGCAGCAAAATGTCACTAAAAATCGATTTTAATGGGGTAGAGAATGTCTGCTGAAAAGAGAGTGAATGTCAGCGCTGCTTGTCGGTACCTTCTTGTTGCGGAGGTAAGCTCGCCGGGCGCAGATGTGGCCTCTCTTGGCCTCCAGGGTCTGTAGGCGTCTTTTGAGGGGAGTGGCAGCGGGTGGGTCTGATTGGTGGATCCCTGTGTGGACCAAGCTCTGCAGCTCCTCTGGATCCTCACACACGTCGTAGTAAACCACCTCCTCCTTCAGCTCTGAAACACGAATGCAGTCCAGTCACTCTGACAGCTCCTCAACGGGTACTCGTACAAGTAAACTGTGTTTTTATTGTCCATGAAATATGGAACACCTACACTCATGTGCCAGACAACCAAGCCAAGGAGTTGTGGCACAACAACAAAACAGAAGTCGGCACTCATCATGTTGTGTCTTGGTTTTATTGTCAAGAGGATGAGGCAAAAACTACTAAAACGTTTTCCACAGAACTTGGTAGCAGGATGGGACACAGGCCAAGAAAGAAGCCACTAAGATTTGGCTCAGATCTGGATAAACAACCGGATCAAAGGATTTTTTTCCCACTTTCCTAAACATAGCTAGATAGGCTGTTTTTTATGTTTTCAGATTTAAAAGGGAATAATTTATGAATCTTAATGGGAATAAAAATATATACGATTATTTCCTGTTGTTACTTAAAAGCTTTCTTCCCGAAACGACATCTCAACGAGGAAACTAGTGTCTTTTATCTAATCTCTGTGAATGCAGGTAACTAAGATACAAAGCTTATGGGAAGGTAGGAAGGTATTGGATCTAAACTGCACAAACTCCTAAATATCAGTCCCCTAAAGATGCCTGATTGCTTCATCAAAATGCAAAATTGTGCAAAAACAAAGGCTGGGCCTAGTTTTCAACGCCCTTATGAAACGCTGACCCCGGGCCAAGGGGCAGATGATTTATGGAATTACTAATAATTACTCACTTTGAAATATGCCACAAACTCCTCCTTTCATTCACCTCTCTTTTTTTTTCCTTTACTGGTAGAGGGCACCTGCTTTCAGTCTGGGAAATAAACCCGACACCACTCATTGCAGTGACACACACCACAGACAGGTACACACAGGTACACACAGCATGTACACAACACAGCACACAAACATCATATGTCCCATAAGGAGCAATTAGAGAAATATATACAGCAACAAAATATTTCCCCATAGTAAAACCCATGACCAGACAAACAAAAGCCCCTGAACATGATGTGATCCGACGCATCACTACTGTAATGACTCTGTGTAACTTTGAATCATGTCACTGTGTCAGAAAGCTGCTGATTCAGCTCTGCTGCACTGAAGCATTATTCTGCAAGATGTGTTTAGTATTTCTGCTTAACTGAAGCTAACAGTCACAAACTTAAAGAGATAAAAACACACAGGCATTTATAAAGGAGCAGTCCACCCAATAAAAATTCAACACACTTCCTAGAGACAGTTGCCGGGTCATGGAAGTGGAGATGTGTGTAAGAGGTGAAGGAGAGAGATGCATGTCGACTAATTTCAACAGGAAATGATTGTACTTTGGTCCAGAAATAAATAAATCCACCTGAATCATAAATAGTAATGTATAGATGAAGTGATTTACACTTTGAGGATATCATTATCCTAAGGGAACATCTAAGGGAACATCCATAAATTAAATTATTTATTTTTTAAGTGCTTATGATCATATTTATCATTTCACTTAGATTCACGGTGCAATATTCCTTTGATCTATATTGTAAATCAATAAAATCACAAAAAGACGTTGTCGTCTTTTAAAGAGATTAAAAGTTCTCTACAGGTGTAAAGTTTCAGACTTCTCCCTCCTCCTGTTCAGCAGTGAGCTACATGTGTTACCTTTGATCTGCCGTCGCACTGTGTCTATCTGAGCCATCAGCAGCTGCTCCTCATTCTTTAGGATCTCAAACTTGGTGTCGTACAGTTCTAGTTGAGTTTCGTAGAACTGCAGCTCCAGCTGGTCCACGCTGTCCGGCTGCTGGCCATCGTCAGACGCAGACCTGGAGTCAGCTCGGTGCTCTCTTCCGGACAGGCTGCTCAGCTGCAACACAAAAACAGAAAAATATCAAGTTACAGGTGGAAGTCTGTTATGTACATACTGTGAATACCCATTTGATCATCATTGAAACCTTCATACGTTTTGATCTATCTTCTGGTTTCCATTCTTTGCTTCTGCCAGTAGAATTTGTTTACACTTTGCGAGAGGGTTTGTTTTGACTGATTTCCCAGAGAATAATTCATGGATCTTGATGACAAAAATCTGACATGACAAGTGGACTGATATTTAGGAGTGTGAGACATTTGGTGCAGAGCCAAATAAATATCCAGGTTTGGCAGATTTTAATGTGAGACCTAAAGATCTCATTCTTCACAGTGGTCCTTCAAATAATCTCTGTTACACCAGAGATTATTCTATTATATCATCAGTTGTAAAGAAAATGCGCAAAAAGCCAAATTTGAGAAATATAAAGCAGAGGGTCTATGATTGAAACTTGATCTCAAACCAGCCTTAACTCTGCATGTTGATTCTCACACTGGTGGAATGAGCAACAGCTACTTATAAAGTAGAGCATTAATGTTTAATATGTAATTAATGAGCTGCGACACTCAAAGCATGTGTTATGACCATAAATGCTTTGAGTTGGGTCAAATATTAACACACACACTGTTTGAAGATGACTCAAGAGCTGCAGTGATTGGATTCCTTGGGGATTATTCAAGTATGCAGCTCATTTCAAACAAACATCATCACACACAGTAAACATAAAGGCTGTGACCTCTGCAGGCGCTAAACTCTGCTACAGAGCTCTGCAGCTACAGGAATCTGAGTCGGTGTAGTTTACTGATCTCATCATAAACACTCAGTAGATGTCAGTGAGCTGCACATGCTGATTTCACGCTGTTAGATTCTGGCAGCATCCTGAAACCTGATTCTTTAAAACGCTTAATCGGATGAATCATGCAGCCACGTGGAGGTGAAGGTGCTGAGGGTTTTTCTCTTTTCTTCACAGCAGGACACCCTACGACAGTGAGTACATTCACTACAGCTTCCCCAAAATACTGTGATCCTGACATTAGAAGTATATACACCCCTGTAGTCACAGATATGTATATGACTGGCACATTCTGAGTACAGACACACTCACTTATTCATGCATGCAGGTTTTGGGGGTGTATCAAGGGGATTCTGTGTTTTAGGAGAGAGGCTTTATAAATAGATCAAAAGGCTCCAGAAGCGAGAGATTCACATCAGGCTGGAATACCAAGTGAGCGACACACTGGGGCAAGTGCACACGTCAGACTCACAACCACTACAAGAGCAGCGCTGCCACTGGAAATAAAAGACCTGAATGACAACTCAAGCCTGGAACAGCCACAACTACGTCCAACACAACGGTCTGGAGTGCGATGACTAACAACAGCACCACAGGAGAAACTCATGTTGAAGAAAAGGAAAACTAAAATGTAAGACACACACACCCTTTCTCTGATGCCGTCTTTCTTGCGGTTGAGGCACATCTCTGTGGCTCTCATGTGCTGCAGCGTTTCTTTGGCAAAGAGGAAGCGTAGTTTCTCCAGTCGGGGAACCGCGGACGCCCAGGCAGCAGCTCCAAAACGAGACTTGTCCTCCTGCATCTGCTTTAACATCCCTGCACATGAGGGGACACAAGGGTCAGACAGGTAGGTCGGCAATCAGACAAAATCACAGACCTAAGGTTACTAGTAGTTAAATTAAAGACCCTTGTAAGATGAGTTTAATCTTAAATTGAAGTGACATGCTTTGTACGACACATATTGGAGCCACAGTTACTTACACTTCCCCATAATTGAAGATAAAGTGAAGAAGCATAAGAGAGAATAACCCTCAAAGTAGTTTATTGTCTTACAAACCACAGGCAGTGGCAATCGGTATCTTTAGTCTTCTACAGATAATCAGTAATTAGTTAAGAATTTAGGGTAATTTTTATATAAATAAGGGAAGAAAAAAAAATTACTGGGTAGAAAAAGGGTGTAAGAATGTGTATTTTGTTCTGGCTTTTTAAAAAGATGAGTATAAGATCACATATATCATTAACATGTTATCTGTCTGCAGCTCCAACACAACTTGTGACCCTCCACCACATTTCATTCCTCCTGTGCTCCGAGGAATGACAAAAAGAAAGTCATTCATAATTCATCCACACACACAAATAAGAGAAGTAAACCACTTGTACCAGCCAGTGCCTTTGAAGTCTGTGCAAAGTAGGTGACAGTGATGTCCTGGATCGAGGCAACGGCGTCTTCTGCTTTGGTCCTCCACTCCTCCGCCTCTGCCTCCAGAGCTGCAATTCTCTTAGGACCCAAGTCCTCAAACTCCAAAGTCTTCTGCCAGGAGCAAATATGTGGACGACTTTACACTCGGTGATTTAATGCACTCTTCTTACAGATAGTTGGCCCACATGCACAGAAACTTTGAATGCACACGTGTTTTAAACATTGATGCACGCCTCCATCGATGTTAGACAGCGTCTTTTCTCATGAATGTTTCAGATGTTTTTGTTGACGTCCTGGGAGAGAGGATCTCAAACTTGATTTCATTTAATTTTAACTTGATAACTATAACACTGTATCAATCACTCAGCCACCATGTGAGTGTGTCTATAGGTTTGTTTCCAGCTGCAGAGACCTTTGATTGGTGATTTTTTTAAGTGGAAGTGATCTACTGATCTATCTATCTCTAGTGTACATCAGTTATGGGAATTTCTCTTTGCAGGCAGTCCGATCTTATAGCTCTGTTCCTTTCCGAGAGCCAATCAGAAGCCACTCATTATTTCTTTATTGGGGGATGGAGTTTACTCGATTTATGTGGGAAATTATCACACATATATTATATGATAGAGTGAGATTTAGTTGAAAATCCAACTTGGACATGGCACTTATTTCTATTTGCATGTGTGGAGTAGGTTTAACAGAACTAAAGTAGTGAGTAATTATCAGCGTTTCTTTAGGGCGGTGAAAACTAGGCCCAACCAAAAAGGAATGGCTCAAGTAGCAACAACTTGGTTCCCCTGAAAAGACCTGGATCGTTTGCGAGTGTCACTGTTGTTAGATTATCACAGACGATGAAGGCACGAGTTAGAGGTTAATGTGAGAGGGAGACAGTGTATACTGTGAGCATATAAAAAAAAGAAATGGCATCCTGTAGCATTAAACAAGTTTAAAATATGTTCAGGGGCTGTAAATATGTATTTGCATAAGTCATGAGTGCCTGATGAGAATTATTCAGGATTATGATTTCAAAACAACATCATTTATCACATCCCACAAAGAAGCGTGAATAGAAGGCTGCATTTACCAGGATCTCCATCTTGTAGAGGCAGGCCAGCTCTCTCATGTCCCTGAAAGGCTGCAGCAGGTAATGGAAGAAGGTGGTGGCCACAGTGACCAGGTCCTGGTAGGCCGCGTCCTCTTCGTCATAGATGTCGAGCAGAGCCACCATTCTGTCGGCGCTGCCGTGACTCTGCAGCAGCTGTGAAAATGAAAAACACCATTACCTCGTTTCACTCTGAGCACACAGCTTCAAGCCTTTCTCTCTGCTGGAGATGATCTTTTTATATCTCAGAGGACTCTGGGAGGTAAAATACACTTTGCACTGAATTGTTTTTCATATCAATAACAGCAGATAAAATGACAATCGATACAACTTCCAAAAGCATGTTGGGCTGACGGATGACTGGTGAGCCAGAGGTTTGTGTTTCAATACAACTTAATACTGGAATCATTTCTCTGACACTCGGCCACTGAATTCAAACTATTTTGTTTCCTCACATCAACAAACCATGTTAAATCAGAGGGTTTGAAGCCCCTGCACACCTCAGACGCTGTGTGCAGCTTGTGCACGGAGTAAAGTGTTGCTCTAGGGCCCAGGGCAGAACGGGCGGAGGTAATGTCGGTTAATATGTCATGTGATCTCATCCTGTTAATGCAAAGACCCACGGGCCCATACAGTACAGACAATATCAGCTATACCTGCTCTGTCACATTCTCAAGAAAAACATTATATGATCTTAATAAAGATGTATTTTACTGTCGGTGTGTTGAATTGGATTGTGGATATGTTGCTAATGCTCTGTACACAAACTTCCAGGAATTGATTCTTCTAGCATCCTCTCAAATACCTCCTCACTCAACCCTTGTTTACTTAGTTTAACTTTTCTTGATAACTTTGATTGTGGTATTTGAATATATAGACACACACAGCAGTTAAGCAGAGTTAACCAAATACTGATGTCTGAAATTGAGTCACAACACAACAAATACAAAAAAAGTTTTTTCCTGAGGCCTTATTAGTTTCTGACTCTGAGAAAGAAGGGAAACCAGTTCAATTCCCCAAAACTACTGAACCAGATCCCACACAGGCACATATCTAATTCTATTCAATCTCCTTCTGATGACTAGTGTTCACTTCAGTTCACAGAGCAACCTCCCATTGTGACGTGAGCACTGGTTGAGCACGAGTTTGCTGTGTCATGGTTAAGTCTGGTTTCACATTTGTAACACCACTGTGTGGTGCTACTCCTGCACGGCAACTTTAAAAAGCTTACAGAGATTTCACAAGCTTTAATAAATCAAATAAATCCCTCTGCTTTTGATTAGGTGAAATATATGTTCAAGATGCTATACATTTTAAATGACAAAACAAATATCTCTATTAACTTGTGCTATGCTGTGATAAAATCAGCTGATAAAAGCCTGACATATACATATCAGTATCTTTGTTTGTTTTCTGATATGCATATAATCGATATAACTCAGGCACGTGGTTATTGATTTACTGTTTTTCCCGATTATCGAAATTTGCAACGTGACCGACCAGACCGGATTATTTCAAAATGACAAATTCAATCGTATAAACATGGCCCGGGCTCGGGTCTCCACACTTTAGTATAATGTCGATATTGATCAGGGTATAACAAGTATTTAAAGAGATTTACTTGTATACATGTACTCAGTCAACTTCCCCCGAATGGAAACTATTGTTGTTATATTTGATATGAATGAGGATTAGGAACAGAGGATGTGGCACATGTACAGATGGTTGAGCCCTAGGAGGAAAACTATCACTAGTTCTATAACTATAACATTAACTGTGATTTGATTAGATTTGATAAACACTGAACACAAGAACGAACGTGATGTGGGTTATTAGAGGATAACTGATTGAGCAGTTGTGTGTCTGTATACAAACACACGTGACCCCTGCATGTGTGTCCTCCAGCTGTGAAGCCTCTGTGGCCCACTGACCTGTCGCACTTGACCTTTGACCCGGGACATCTCCTCCTGCATAGTCTTCCTCTTGAACTCCTGCATGTTTTCGAAGTACTCGTCCACGTCCTTCTCGTCCTGGGTGAACAGCGTGTCGAGGACTATTTTCCGGCCGCAGATGTCGATGGCGGCGCTGAAATACTTCTCCAGCTTCCGACACGGGCTGTCGAAGTCCCGGCCGTCGTCCTCCTCCTCCTCGGCCCCGGACCTTCTCCGGCTGCTGAGGAGGAGCAGGTCCCAGATGTTGCCCTCCTCGAAGTCGGCCAGGTCCGGGAAGCAGGCGCCCAGGACGTCCGCCACGCAGGTGAAGTGCTGGTGGATGTGCCGGAGGTCGCTGACGGAGAAGAGTCCGGCCCAGCTCACCTCATGGTCCCCGGACACCGGGACTCTCCGCCGCTGCCGCTGGAGCGTCCGGTTGTGGCAGGTGACGGCGAACTTGGACTCGATGACGCTCCACTGGACGATGAAGCCCAGTTTGAAGGTCTCGGTCTCCTCGAAGATGTTGCTCCGGACGGCCACCCATCCCTCCAGGCTGTCCAGCCGCTCGCACTCCGCGTTGTTCATCTTAAAATCGGTTGTTTGTCACCTCGGCCTCCGAGAAGCTGTTGTTTACACCGTCCGCCATTTGTGTGACGCCTGCTGCCTTCAGGGACCGGAGGAGACATCCGGATATTCCCTAGAAGCGAAACATAAAACCACTAGACCTGAAGCTAAACTGCAATTTAAACCACTTTTAATGAAAGTAAAATGTTATATAGGTTTTCAATACTAAACAAGTATATTTACTTTAGTAACGTTACACCTGCTCGTAATCCTGCTCTTTCATATTTGTTGTTATCACTTCCTTTCTTTTCTGTTTTTAAAGCATTTTCTTATTTAATGATATGTCATTCCTTCTTTATTTCCTTTTCATTTAAAGGTCATTTTAACATGTTCTTATGTCACTTAAAATCTGTTCTCTCATTTGAATTAGATTTTTAACATGATTTAATTTGTATCTGTATTGTATTAAAAGCACTTTCAGGTGCATTACTTGAAGAGGTGCATTACTTGAAGAGGTGCTATACAAATAAAGTTTATTATTATTATGTTATTATTGTTTTTATTATTACTTAAGTGGTTGAAAGCTTATCCAGTGTGTGACCAATCTCGGTTGATTTAAGTAGCCTGAGCTTTATGTGTTGTTTTTTTATGTCCTGTTTTCAAACGTGATGTGTTCTTAGTAAATATCGACAAACTGCCATTTTTCATTTACACTGATGTATTTAGTGAACGAGCAAATACGTAGACAATCCCCGTTCAAAAGGGTTTGAATTACCGAAATGGGAATTTACGAGGAATTACGAAGGCATCATGATGGCAGTGTGTTGAACTTTAACCTTTGAGTCAGTCACGTGTACGGGGGTTTCCAGCTCCTAACAGTGAAGTAATCAACAAACAGACTTTTTTTATTCATTTTAATTTACTTTAATTTACTTTTTAAACAATTGTATCAAAACAAAACAAAAACCTCTCACTGGTGCAACGTTTTACTGAATAACTGATAATTCCCTGTGTGGATGTTTGACATTCCTGTGACAGTAATCTGAGTCCCTCCTATTTCTGTCTCTGGTCGAGGGCTGAACTCCACCGAGCAGCTGGACAGTCATGGTTGTTCACAACAGACTGGAGCGGTGAGCTGTTCAGGTAAATCCACTTGTGTTCCAGTGAATGAAGAATGTAGGTTTAGAGAAAAACTCAAGCTGTTGTTTTAAATATCTGCTGCAGTTGTTTTTACAGTATTCTGAAGAATTAAATGAGTTGTAAACTTCTGTAGTCCCACAGCCATTCTCCTCATGGACCTGTGTGAGATCCGTGGAGGACGACTGGACGTGATCACAGAGGAGGCTGAGCACCAGGAGGTGTTGAGCCGCGGGCCGAGCACCATGGATCCCCACAGTGGGGTATCAGACAGAGGAAGGAGGGCGACCCGGGACATCTCCACCTTCCAGAGGTTCTCCGTCGACACAGACGACTCCCTTCGGTTCGAGCCCTGTGAGGACAGTCCTTCTACCACCGGGGCGGAAGACGGACTCGATGATGATGATGATGATGTGTTTAAGGAGGGAGAAACCGAGGTAGGGACACTGACACTGATTTGGCCTTTTTATGAATGAATCGTGACATTTCCTTAATTTATCTGACTTCTGTCAAACCAAAACACTGAGGAGAGGTAATTCAGGTGCAACATGCAATCTCACCACTGGATGTCACTAAATTCTACACGGTGAACCTTTAAGAACTGTGGACAAACACATGCTGAGAAATGGTTTGTGTTACTGGCTCGAATGTAAAAGGGAGAGAAAAGTGGAGGTGTGACTTTGAGTTGTTTTCAGACAGAGATCGTCACGACCAGGAATCAGTTGCAGGGGAAGGTTGTGGAGATGGAGAACTTCGCAGGTCATCTGGAGGAAATCTTTCTCACTGTGGAGGTAACACATTTAACGTCCTTTTAGATTTTTCTATTTGTGCATGATGTTTTTGGAGCACTTACTTTGTTTGATTCATTGATGACAGATTAAAGATGTCAGATCTTATTTTTTGTTTCTTGACCCAAAGAATGAAACACATCAGATTCGTTCAATGCCCTCCTCGATCTCTCGCCCCCTCTTCTGCTTTACACATGACAAATGATCTAAATCTATCCACGGTGCCACTCTGATCATATGAATGTGTGTACAGGAGAACTTTGGCCGTAAGGAGCAGCACTTGGAGCAGCACTACAACGATGTGCTGCTGACGTTGTCTCAGCGATATGACGAGCGGGCGGCTGGACTGGAGGAGGAGAAGAAGAGCAAACTGGAGGCTCTGTACAAGCAGCTGCTCGCTTGTGGCCGAGCGCTGGACGCCTCCAAGGAGCTCATTGAGGCGGCCCAGGAGGTGCACCGCAGCCGGGACAAAAGGCTTTTTCTCCAGGTGTGTGTGTGTGTGTGTGTGAGTGTGTGTGTGTGTGTGCGTTTTTACCTCATGATGTCCTGTTTAATGTTAGAGATAAGTTTTGGTTAGACTGTCTATGATGAATGGAAGTGAATTACAGTTGCATACATGATGATAAATGGCCCCAGTCAAGGTTTCTTTTTTAATTAGTGATTATGGAAATGAAATATTGATGACTTTACCCACTAAGATAAGATAGGATCAGTTAATCCTTTTTAATCACACTATGGGGAAATATGCAGCAGCGAAGGGGAAAGTGAAAATAGACACTCAGTCAATATAATAAATAAGTTCATGTACACACTATAGAAAATGATAAATACAATGTAAACAGTATATATATCGTATATTGCACATATATGAAAGTGCAGAAATTGATAGAAATAGTTTATTGCACAGTTAAATGAGTGGAGATCGTCAGGTGCATTTATTGACTCTGTTGTTTAGTTGCTTTATTTTCACCTTTCTTGACAGACGGTCATGCCCACCATGAAAAGGTAATGTGATGCTGCTCAGTGAGTATTCTACATGGTGTGACACTGCAGGCTAATGTCAAATCTATAAGAAGCACAATATGTATTATTGTTTGATGGTGTTTTTTGCCTGTAGCTTCAGACTAATGGTGTGTAATGACACACATTTTAAGTGTGAAAGTGAAGTCTTCACTTTGCAAAAATCTGTTTGACATAAACTTGTTAGCTTTTTGACAAATCTCTGTTTCCATGACTACTGAGCAAGTTCCACTTACAGCGGAAGATTAGAAAATGTGTCTGAAAGCTCAAAGAAAAAGTTGATAAGTGGATCTTGAGCATTTGAGCCGAGTGCAAGCATCATTCCACGACACAAGCTTCTCTGCAACTCAGTTCAATCTTGTTTCTTGATCCTTGACCAGAATGGAGGAGTTTGCCAAAGACGAGGTTGACCTCACGTTGTCGACACGTCTCGAGTTCGACACGCCGATCGCCGACCTGTCAGACGTGAAAACCATGATGGACTCCATCAATGTTGTTCCAGGTCTGATTTACAAAGAGAAGAAGCTCAGTTTTATTATGGATAACATTGGACACGTTGGACAGTCTGTGATTACAACATAGAGGAATCTGTGGTGGTCTGCACAGGGACCAGTGAGCACCAGTGTCAATTATCTAAGTGTTGAGTGTAGAGATGAGACGATGTTGATTAGGCCCCAACAATTTAAACATCAACACTTAGACCCAGGTGACGATAGGAGATAGGACAGGACCGACTAGAATCCATATCACTGGTGGTGTTGGAGTAAATCTGGCCGGTGGATGAAGGAAACTCTCAGGAGGTAATCGTGGGGATGGGAGGTGGTGGGTTTAGCAAGCAGAAAGGTGTGTGGTCAGAAAAGATGAAATCAGAGTCATAAAGTAGGGACGTGCAGAAAATGGGGAAAGCAAAAGTGGTGCTGAAGATTAAAGCAAGAGGAAACCGCACAAATTCCACTTTAGAGGAATAATGGAGGAAAAAAAGTTATTTTGGACCTTTTGTTCGATCTCATAATTTCATAGAAATCTTGTGAGGACTTTTCTGAGTAAAATAAATACATAAATTCCTCTTTTGAGTCACATAATCGAAAGTCTTATCCTCTCATCCCTCCTCTTTAAAAATTCCAGTATTTGCACCCAAGTTGAATCAGTTCTTTCTTGACCTCTGTTCCATTTATACTCTCAAGTTTCGTGGAAATCCAATAGTTTGTTGCGTAATCCTGTTTACCCAAAACAAACTAAACACAAACCAGTGGACAGGGGTGAAGAGATGAGCTGCTTGGCTGAGGTAACACAAACACAGACGTGTCAGCGTTGAGCTCCAACTATAGCACAAGATGTAACAAATTGCTCCTCCACTCTCCTCTTACAGCTGGTTAACAATGTGTCCAATGTGCAAACAGCTCCATCCGCCCCGGTGATCAACCCCCAGACGCCCGGCTCCGCCACCCAGACGTCCCTGCGCGTCTGCTGGAGCCTGTTCTCCGACGACACAGTGGAGTACTACGAGCTGTACTACAGACCGGTGCTGGAGGACAGCACCTGTGCACCACACGGTACAACACGTGACACACACGTCTGCAGGTTGCACGTTTACACCATCTACTGCTGGAAAGGGAACCTCGTTGATGTGCCCTATGAGACATATTGTGAATATGGGCTATACAAATTGTGATGGAAATCTGGAGACACAAGAGGCTGGAAACAACAAAGTTATATACGTGTATTTAATAAGGGGCTTTCTGCAGAAGGGATCAACACACTGAGAATCCTAAGGATCTCAGAGTGAAGATAGAGAACAGTCAAATACAAGGGTTTTATTTTGGAGGACAAGGAAGTTTGCCTGAGCCATTTCAGACGGGTCCTGTAGGGTAGTTTAAGACAGGAACTAAAGCACAGTAACAAATGATTTACATACATTTCAAATGGGTTCCTTCGAAAGTCATAAATAATGGAAAGGTCAAACAGGTATATAGAAAGCTCAGTCAGGTTTCAGGTCATAAACATTTAATGTCATGGAGTCTTACACAGGTCTGCAAAAAATTACTCTTCAACTACTCTTAGTTAATTTTTCCAAAACAAGATACAATTTGATTGATTGATTGATCAATGTGGGAATCTGATTGACTGATTGATTAGTAACAGGTCCAATGAAATCTGTGCTTCCCTCCCAGTGAGCAAAGTAAAGGTGAAGGAAACTCACTGCACTGTGACAGGTCTGCTGCCCGATGCCCAGTACGAGCTGTGGGTGACGGCGACCAACACCACAGGCATCAGCCCGGCCAGCGAGAAGGCCTTATACATGACAGGTAATAGATGACCCCCCCCCCCCCCCCCCCGCACCTCAACATGAACCTGTGACAGCTGAAATAAATGCTCTGTTATCCGCACGACATCTTCCCATGTATTTCTCTCCATTCTCTCAATACCCCGGCCTCAAATGATTGATGGTGTTGAGAATAAAGTCTGAATCCTCACTGCCCCTTAGTGCCGTCTCCTCCAGTGATCAAGCAGAGGGAGTGCAGCAGCTGCCCGGAGGCGGCCATGCTCCGCTGGGAGTCAGGGAACACTAACCCTGTGGACTCCTACACCGTGGAGCTCAGTGAGATGGGGGCTGACGGCACAGAGAGCGGCGTCACCGAGTAAGAACCTTTGATTCCACACAGAAACAAAAAATCTCAAGATTGAATTGTTCTTTCGCTGACGTGAAAGCTCCAGTGGACACTTAGATGAGTCTCACAGGCCAGTGACGTTATTAGTCCCTCGCTGTCCTTTTAAAAGTGCGTTTGTGCTTCGGTGCGTCCATGAACAAAAGCCTGTGTCAGTGAATTGCTTGGGATTTTTGAAGCCCCGTGGTTTTTAAGAGCTGCTGAATCAAGACACACTCTGTCCCAGAAAGAATCTATTCTTAGCTCCGGCCCCGGCAGCACTTTGGGCCTCAGCTCAAACTCTGTCCTAACGTTTGGGGTCATGGAGTCATTCCACTGAAGAGTCAAACCATTTATTTGAAAAGATCTGTACATGTGTTTTTGCACAGAGTCATAATTGAAATTATTCCATGGTCTAAATATGACAAAGGGCCTTTGATTGTCATTATTGTGCATTTCAAGTGTTTCAAAATGGAAGTGATGTCAGCCCCTGGTCTTGTTGGTTACCCCTGCAGGTCGATAGTGGCTGTGCCCACCTGTCAGTGTCTCATCCAGCTGCAGGCAGGATGCGGTTACTTCATCTCTGTGCGAGCAGTCAACATCGGCGGCCCCAGCGACAGGAGTGACGTCATCACCGTCTCCACAACAGGTGAGAGGCAACGTGGATCAGCCTGGTCATGGTGGATTTGGTCAAAAAGTTTTCATATCCTTAGCTGGAGGAAAGAAGCCGCACGTAGCAAGTAAAAGTCCTGCATTTCATATGCGGAGGCTTGTCCTATCCTGCAGCTGATGCAGGTTCAATTCCCTCCTGGCACTTTGCTGCAAGTCTTCCCCACTCTCTCAGCCCATTTCACACCAGTGCTGTAAAGACATGCCCTAAAATGTATATATATACATGAAGATATATAAATAGTAAAAAGTAGTATCTAATTCTTACAATGACCTTTTACCTGGGCAGGTACATTCTTCCGTCTCCTGGAAGACACTGCTCACCCCTGCCTGTCCCTCTCTGAGGACGGCTTCACCATGTTCTATGGAGACGAGGAACTCCCCATCGGTGCAATGGCCTTAGACGACCGAACCTTCACCAGGTAAATGAGAGTTGTGAGATCTCCTTTTTTTAATGATTAAACATTGTGTGTGACATCATGATGTGTGTGTGTGTGTGTGCAGGTGTGTGGCTGTGATGGGAGATCTGATTCCAGTACGAGGGAGACACTACTGGGAGGTCGAGGTGGACGATGGGACGGAGTTCCGGATCGGAGTTGCATACGAGGACACAGATAGGAGCTCGTACCTCGGAGCCAACAACACGTCCTGGTGCATGAGACACATCGTCACTCCGTCCAGGTAACAGATCAACATCTGTGGACGTTCAGGACGTTCTCAGAGAAGCCAGCTTTAAAATCAGCTCGACAAAATTCAGTTTCATAATTTATGAATAAGGTCTTATGAGTTTTTCATTAATCAGTTATAAAACATGCAGTTTGTACTTTTCTTTGAATCCCTTTTTATTTGTGGAAAACACAAGGATTAAATGTTTTCCCACAAACCAACATGACTTCAAACCCATGACATTTTTCCGTAATATTGTTTTTTGGTCAATTTCATTTATCAAGAGTTTGTGGAAAACGGAAATTAGAACCACAATACTTTTCTCCAAATTGGATTTCTTGAAAGAATAAAAGATACATTTAATTAAATACTTTTTACAATAATATAACTCCACGTTAAATGGCAACAGTTTGTCGAGAACTAAAGATGTATTAAGTTCAGAACACTATTTCAACAATTGTTTATTCTTGTTTGTTTTGCTGAGAAAGACAAACTGGTAAGTCTCTTTTTCACAGAACTGCATAAACCCAGTAGGTGCAGAGTTTTCAGTCAAACTGAATTAGCTGAGTGACGCTCTCAGGGACGACGACTTCACAGAAACTGGGCCAAGACGGTATTTTTAGCCGGAAGGAAATTATTCCTTTCCTCAATAAAAAAATCTAAGCCCGTCTGAGACAGACACACCCAGAGTTAAGAATACTTTACCTTTAGTGTTGCTATGACAACTCTTCTTGGAAAAAAACAGGACATATGAATCGCCACATTTAGTAAACCATGTTGAGAAGCCGATCACACAAGCCCTGACCGTCCTGACCCACCTTCTTTCCCCTTTAGGCACAAATATGAGTTTCTGCACAACGGCTGGAGTCCTGACCTGAGGATCACAGTGAACCCGGAGCGGATAGGGGTGGCGCTGGACTACGAGACGGGGACTCTGTCCTTTTTCAACGTGGCTCTGGAACAACACCTACACACCTTCAACTGTCACTTCCAAACTTATGTCCAGCCTTGTTTTAGCCTGGACAACCCAGGAGCGCTCACCGTCCACAACAGCATAGAGGCTCCCCAGTACATGTTCACCTGACACAAGCCATCTTAGCTAGACCCATGATGAAATGAAAGCCTGGAAGGAAGTGCAATAACTCTGGTGATATATTTAAAAATAAAATTGTGACATCCCCAATAAAGAAAAGCCGACAGTTCATTAAATCAGCTTTTCATCTGCAGCAGAAATGGTGTGTGATCCAGAATAAAGGGTTTTCAGTTTTTATTATATTCCATGGGAACAGGCAAACACCATTTTCCAAGATAAGAAAAAGTCTCACTGAATTTTACAATATGCTCTTATATCATCAGTAACTCTGCAGCAAGTGTCTAAAGGAGGAAATAAGGTGCTGGCTTAACAAGATGCAATGAAAAATAAAAAAGATGTTTTAAGAGAAAATAAAGTTTAATATTTAAAAAGGAAAAATCCACCATGAATAGTTCCACTGTTGGCTTCTGATGATGTGCTTCTCTGGACCCATTTGTTTAACGGAGTGGCGAAAACATCAAGACAGGAACACAGAGGGGATTTGTATTCTCTAAAAGCAAATCCTCAAGCTCCTACACGACATTCAGCCACAATGTGTGCCATTTGGCCACAAAAAAAAAAAAAATGCACATAACAGCGTTGTAGTTTACAGGGCATCTATATTTACATTTGCTATGTGGGTGGATATTTAAAAACAACTTTTGGCTAAAACTTGTTCACACCAAATGTGTTAGGGATCAAAGAGGCATTCTGAGAAGCTAGGAGAAAACAAATTTAACAATGTGCACAAAGGAAATACAGGACAAGAAAAGTAAAAGCCTTATGAGTCCAGGAAAGCAGCAAACATCAAAAGCTGTTGCCAATGTGTATTTGTAAGTATCTTCAAACAGCATACAAGTAATTTAAAACTGAACTGGAACAGTACATAATCATCTATCAACCACATGCCGGTCTGTTTTCATCCATCCACGATCACCATCAATCAGGATCAGGCACTCTGTTCCTTTATTTGAAAATGATGTTTGTGTTCACTTTTCCATGTGTAGGATTGAAGCGTGTCTTTCTTTGCAAGTCGGGTCCATTATCAGGCACACATTTTCAGCTGAAGCCATAAATTCAGTCAATGTTTGAAACGGTAGAAGTGAGTTTTCCATAAGTGAAGGGAAATTCGTGAGAAAGTGCGCCTACACCACCAAGTGAGGGAGAGAGTAACTTATTGTCGTCATCACCATGTTAACGATTATTATTTTGGTGATTGTGTCATGCATCTGTGATGAATCATCTCAGAATTTGCCAAATCCTGATCTATGCCATATTTGCAGCTTTAACCTCACAAAGCGTCTTCATTGATGTCTGTGGACAAAGTCACACCATACATTGCAAACAAGTGGGGTTTAATACTTTAGAGAGAAGAATGAACCGTTATCTGCTTGGATGGAAGAAAATAACATTTTACCCAAAGAATAAAAGCAAGCCCCCAATTTGTTGTAAATATGAAAATATACTGGTGTAGTCTTAAAACAGAGCATGATAACACAAAGGTGGATTTTTCCTTTAATGGGGTCTGGGTTCGAGAACTGCAGACACATACTGACTGTAGAGTTTGTCTGAGAGTATCCTGGACTGTGGGGATGGGGCAGGGTAAGTGTTAGGAGTTATCACTCTTACTGCTTTGTGTCCTCTCCTCCTCTTCATCAGAGGAGTCGCCTCCATAGGGCACAAGCCCAGACGCATCTGTGTCCACTTTTGACTTCTTCTCACACACATCCTCTTGAACACCTGTAGGGGCACAATAAAAAGAGAAAGAAGAGACGAGTAGAAAGGAGACATGGGAGAGACACAGGGAGGGAGAGACAGAGCAATGGAACCAAAAGGAAACCATTGAGGAGCCCCATGTTAGCGGTGGTTTTTGAGTTCGTTTGATCCACAGCCAGGGGAGAGAAGATATCAAATCAAACGGCAGCACAGCACACATCCAAAACAGGCACGTCCGGGGACACATGTTGAGAGAGAAAACAAGGGAAAGACAAAAAACATATACAAGAAGACTGTGTTAGAGGGTTCCACCAGCGGAGAGATTCACACAGGTCTCCCACTCCTCCCCCATCCTCCACATGGGGGGGAGATACCATTTTATGCAACAGACACCAGTAATCAGGCTCAAAATATTAGGACATAAACAAATGCATACCCATCGGCGCGGTGTTGCCGGGCAGAATGGCTTGATGGTCTGTCTCTCTCTGCCTTTTGCGTTCAACGGGGGCAGGAGCCACAAAGACCGGTGGTGGCGGCGGCATCAGAATTCTGAAGAGAGAAGAATGTCAGAAAGAACACGACGCAAGATCTGTGAACATACAAAAGGGAAATTAGATCTATTAACAGACCTTTCTACAGCTTTTTCCTGTCGAGCACTGGAGGCAGGAAGTGCAGGCTCCTGAGCAGGACCCTCTACAGGGCGGCTGGTGGGCTGAAATGAAAAGTAAACTTTTAACTTCAGCATGTGAAAACTCCAGTTTCAAACCTCAAATGCTTCCAATTATTTGAAAGGCTGGGTTATATTATGTCTATTTTCCATTTATCCTCATCAAAACCATATTCTCAACTTTGTTCGCTGAAAACCCTGTTTGAACTGTAGTCAATGTCCTCTTGCATGTGTGGGGACAATAAAAACTGAAGAAATGAACCAGTTGGAACCAATGTTCCTTTTACTCCATTTAAACTCGGTTTCTGTTTGGAGTCCCAAAATAAGTAGCAGCCAAATAACGAATAACTCTCAAACTACATATATAGATAATTTGTGTGGTGGAGCTTGTATTAATTAATGTATCAGGGACTTTTAAAGACAACGGTTAAGTTACAAGCAAATTAATTATAAAAAGATAAATGTAGATAATTTTGGGCTAAACCATCAAAAATGTGTCTTCTCAGAGACAGGACAGAGTGGTGATGTTTTGAACTGAGCCTGAATCCATGTCCGTGGTCCCAAAAAAAAAAAACTGAGACATTAAACAAAGACTTGTTTAATGTGCTTTTGCATTATGGACAGTAATTTGATGGTATGACCTTTATGTAATTTGAGACTCAACTACTCTAATATAAGTTAGAACGAGAAAATGCATGTATGACAGACAAACTGATAACCTTCAGTCAGGTGTGCGAGTGTTACTCTTAAGCTTACATGCTCCTCCTCAGCTGCCTCATGGAACTGACGTTTGGGACTCTCCGAGTCAGGCGGTGTCTTTAAAGGTTCTTCGGGCTCCACTGTCTCACTGCTGCCAGGATCCTGAAGTAGATCAAATCCAACAAACACATACACTGATGCAGGGTTGTGAAAAACCTGTGATATTTGTGCACAGATTTAAACTGCTCTCTATATTACGCGTGGCAGCTTTAAATCAATTACCTGGACGAGATAGGGATGTGGTTTCCTAGGACACACCGGATACTGAACCATTGCCTGAGAAGATGGAGGGTTTGTCGACATGTTAGAATGACTTGGTGGACCATTTGCATTACTCCAATAACCACGGTCTCCTGGATACGCTGAATAGCCACCAGCATACCCATTTGCTGGGTAGTTATACCAGGACCCTTGGCTAGAGTAATTGCTATTAGGGGGATATCCATGTGCTGGGTATGCTGAAATGAAAGTACAGAATGTGGCGTTAACAGCATGTATGCTCGATAACCGGGTGTTCTGAATAATTTGACCAACTATTGCAACCTATCATTGAGCCACTACTGATGTCAAAGTAGGGCTGGGCGATATATGTATAACGATATTTTTTAATCTCCTTTAAGTAACTAAAATGTGATATTCATAATCAAAAGTCCCCAGGAAGTGGCTAAGCTACCGTACTTTTAAGCTTGTAACACGATGTAAAGGACCTTATTTCAAGTCAATTAATGTCGGGGCTTGCCTCCCGATCATTGAGCATCGGTGGATCATAGCGGGAGCTCTGTTTGCACTGTTCTTCAACAAAGTCACTGACTGGCTGCTTCACGTAGCCGCACCTCACCCACACTGCCACTCTCGCTGGAGTGAATACCGGTCATGTTCATTTGTAAACTGATGTGTTCGGTTCAGCATTCAAAGAATATGAACAAACTGTCAATCACCGTCTCTGAATGCTTGTCAACTCGCTGGGGCTTGTCTGATCATAGGTGCGTGAGAAGAAAAACTCTAAGAGCATTTCATGCTTCTTAAAAACAGTCACTTGAAAATGTATACTCAATGGTCACGGTAGTCATTTTATACATGGCACGTGGTAAAAGTAGTGATACATAGAGTGTATTTGATATATCGCCCACCCCTACGTCAAAAGTTTGAATCACCACAGGAAGAATGCAGTCTGTTAGTACCTGGTTAACTGGGCACCCTGTTGGAATTTGCCTGTTCAGATACAGTGTATGACAGAATACTCACATTGTGTTGAGCCGGTGGCCGTGTACATCGACACCATTCGGGTATGGTCGTCTCTCACCTGAGGGGAATACCAAAAAATGTTTAAATACCTTGATGAAATCCAAAAAGACTTAGTGAAACGCCTTAAATTATTG
Source organism: Platichthys flesus (assembly GCF_949316205.1). Taxonomy (NCBI): domain Eukaryota; kingdom Metazoa; phylum Chordata; class Actinopteri; order Pleuronectiformes; family Pleuronectidae; genus Platichthys; species Platichthys flesus. The sequence goes on along the minus strand of NC_084945.1, from coordinate 7,365,394 downwards.
AATTGTGGGTAGGTGCAGAGCACGCAAAACCTATCTCTGAAGATCAGGTGGTTCACGCTACCACTTTCTTTTGGAGGTGGGTATCAGTGAAAACTACACACTTCAACAGCTTCACTTTCTTTCACCTCCCATTAGACTTTGATTAAATGCCAATCAACTCCACAAATTTATGATGACAGTTATCAGAAACTTACAGTTTCCAGAAGACTTTCAGTGAGTTTCTTGGCTGCGTCCAATCCAGTTGCATTTGGGTGACTGGAAAACAAGTTAAATTTGATGAAATACATTCAGCAAAGGTCACAGAGACTATCAAGCTTGAGCATTTAGGTTACTTCTTCAAATCACCCATGATTCAAATCATTTTCTGCAATGAATGTCATGAGGATATTCACAAAATAATTAATTCATGGCACATCTTTTTTTTTTAGCTCTATTCCATATATTGTTCAGGTTGGCCCTGTGAGCAAAGTCTTATTATGGTTGTGATTTAAACACGTTATCTAAGCCTCACCAGCTGCTCGATTTAAATTTATACTGAACATCTAAAAAAATAACTGGATTAATTTACAATAATTTTAATGATAAATTTCCCCTGAAGGAGGAAAATTTGGGTAAGGGTTAGATCAAAACTTAAATCTTAACTAGTTTTAAATGATCATAACAAGGAACCTGAAACATTTGCAAAAGGAGAGTATTTAAAATGTACAAACCTGATGTAAACATAAAGAGGCTCAAAAGACTCTCGTTTAGATGCTTGTTCAATGTAGCCAGATCCTTTTCCCCTAAGGAAGACTCGAGCCCCCGTCTCTGTCTGGATGTGACTCAGGTAGGAACCTCCCGGACCTTCCACCTTCTCATTCACATTAAATGAAGGCAACGTCTGGTCCAGACCCACAAAGATCTTTGTATGCACAAAACTCTGGATGATAAGAAAAAAATGTTTTTATTTACTAACAGATCCTGCATGTTTTTGAATTAAAATCTAAGGTTAGCTATTAGTAAAACTATTTGTGAGCAGATGCAGTTATCCAAGGATTTTCACTATAGACCAGGGATGTTCTATCTGCTCTTTAATGTGGGAGGTGGGTATCAGTGATGGCAACATGGTCTTCACTCGCCTCACTTTCTTTACCTCCACTTGTAAACTGTAATGCAATTATAAACCCTGTGGAACTGATATTAAACATGAGACCCCACTATATGCGCGTTACTTTGAGTAATTATTTTATGTGGGAATGTTTCAAATCCTGATAAGAGCTTAACATATGTTAACTTGTATCCCTGGTGAATTCTGCGACTACCTTACAATACACTGAGAGCAATGAGGAAATCACCCACTCAAACAAATTCCCATTTATAGGGCCGGCCTACAATTCTGCGTAGGAGCCTTCACCTACCCCCGAATAAGGAGCTGAAGGCCGATGTCCTGGCACTGAGTTGGCGTTTGGCATCCGTGGTGAAGAGGAGATAACCGGCCGAGGGGGCTGAGGGTAGAGTGTGAGCGCAGGCATTACCGGCACCGTTCGTCCACCTGATGCTGCTGATGCTCTCAACAGGTCCTCAGAGATGATCTCCTTTATCCTTATCACAGCCTCTGATTTTAAGAAAACTCAACTCAGATGTCTGATACGTAAATTTGAACAATGACAGATTCTGCATATTTAACATTAAAAAACTACGCCACTTACTATTAACGTTATCTTGGGTCCTTCCCTGGACATGCAAATACAAGGGTCTGTGTCTAAAAGAAAGCAAATCAGAAAATGCACACATTTTTTTTCCATTACAATGTTGTCCCATACGAACATGCATTTTATTTGATGACATTGCATTTCTAGTAAATTGTTTGGAATTTCTTGGCAAGAAAGTAAGCAACAACACATTCTTGTATAGCTATAACTAATCCAAACAATAACATACGTTACTTTACAACAGGTCTCTAGTCTATTATCTAGTGATGTGACATTTAAATTTTGGATAACTACTTTTGCAAGGACAAGATCATGTCTTAATACATACCCTACTCCGTGTCCCTTTTCAGTATCACTCATGAAATGGCCTTTTGTTGAAACGACTGCTCCACTACACTTCCGGATCTGAAAAGGGTGATAGAAACAATAAGCAGTTTTCTCCAGTAATGTGGTGTTTTAAATAATACACTGCCATGTTAATTTCTCACTTACCTCCTCTTGTGTTTTGCCTTTAGTAAGAAGGTCGCGACAATTTATCGGTACATCATTTATGTCGACTTCTGTGACTACCATCTCTTCTGTGTGGGTTGACACAGGCACTTTTCGAGACATCTAAACATGGGAAATTATAAGGGACACTGTGAGTACTCTAATCAATGTAATGCATAACCAAGACTTTGCTGTTATCTGTAACACATGTTCAAATCTTGGGCACCTTTGCAAGTAATGGAGGAGGAGTCAGTAGCTTTCCTTTTGCCATTAACATGGCATTTATCTTAGCAGCCATGGCTGCAGCCATCTCCACCCCTCCCTGAGGCGCAGGGTTTTCTCCCGTTTGTTGGGAAAGTGTCGTAGTTGAACCAGCGGTGCTGACAACTCCAGATAATGAGACTGGGTGGGCTGCATTTTCACTGCTTCTCACGTCTACACTCTGTTTAGGTACTGTCGTCTGATCCCATCTACTTAGGCACCTGAAAATAAAACATTTCACATGAGCACATTACACAAATTTGATTTACTAGCAGTTCCTGCACATTTTTGAACTAACATTTAATACGGTTAGCTAGTAGTAAAAACAGATTTGTGAGCAGATGCAGTTATCCAAGGCCTTTTACTGTAGACCATGGATGTTCTATCTGCTATTTAATGTAGGAGGTGGGTATCAGTGATGGCAACATGGTCTTCACTCGCCTCACATTCTTTACCTCCACTTGTAAACTCTAATGCAATTATTACACAATTACTACACTCAACATTTATGAGTTTAGTATCTTGCCAAGGACACTTCGGCATGCAGATGGGAAAGAGCGGGGATTGAACCCCGAACCTTCTTGTTTGCTAATGACCACTCTACCCCCTAGGCCACACCGCCTAATTATAAACCCTGTAAAACTGATATTCAACACGAAACCCCACTATATGCATGCTACTTTGAGTAATTATTTAATGTGGGAATGTTTCAAATCCTGATAAATAATGCTTTACATGTGTTAACTTGTATCACTGGTGAATATGCAACTACCTACCAATCGATTTGAGTGTAATGATGAAGTCACAAGCTCAATAACTTAAAGACAACTGACCAGTCCTTAAGATGATTAGTTGAATCTTATTGAAAACGTAGGACAACTTTCTCATGTCTCAACTTTCCTCAGTAACCGCTGAAGCACTAAACTGTCGTGATAATGGAAGTGGGGCTACAGATGTCACGTGTTGAGCTAGTTTTACAAGCTGATGTTCCCAAACAAGAACATTTGAGGAAACAGACAACCCTGCTCACGTTGTGTAGATGTTTTACTAAACAGTGCGCCATTTTACATGGGAACCACGGGTACACGCTGTAGTTTTTTTATTTCATTAAATCTCTATATCAAAGACAACATCCTAAGTTGTTCCCTCAATCACCAGGGATAACGGTTAACGGTTGATTAGTTATTCTTAGCTAAGAGAGTTAGCCTGTTCAGATAGCTGCCGCTGCACAACACTAAGCTAATGTAGCTAGCCTAGCAAGTTACAATCTAGCTTGAGACTTTCCTGTTTACGGCATTTTTAGGGTTAATCTTATGTTTACTCAAGTGTCGGGTTATTCTGATGACACAACCATATTACACAACTGTTGTTGACTTTGAGGTGCAAAACTCACAACACGCGGGCTAACATATTTATTAGCAGGCCGCGGCAGTGTGTGCTAGCTGCTGCTAAAGCTCCACTGAGGCTAGCATTAGCTTAGCCGGCCCGTAAAAGCAGCAATCGCGTTACCGAGCTAAATTGAAAACAGACAACAGTTAAATGACACTTACGGTGTTTGACCAGTCATTCCCGAAGACATAGCACCACTCTAGCGGTTCTGCAGGGACATAAAAAACGTTTCTAGTGGAGTTGACGGTGGTGGACGACGGCCGCCATAAGTCTAGTGCTCTCCGGCGACTTCTTGTGACGAGTTGTCGCGATGTGTGACCCTACGGAAGTGACGTACTTTCCCTCCTTTTATGTAACACTGCGCCTCAGCGTCACCCGTGTGGGTCGTTAGGAAATAGACGAACTCAGTGTAAACAACATGGAACTTAAAGCGATGCAGGATTTCAAGTTATCAGCAGGGAAATACAATGAGTTCATGGGCATGACCTTAAAGCTACAGACAGAACTAGTTCATGAAACAAAGATGTCTGTAATTCAGAATGAAAACACACATCCACACAAATGTGGCTTTTTAAAATAGTTTTAAAAACCGACCACTTTCTTGCAACATTTTCAAGCTGAAATAATAATGCACTTAGAACCTCACTGTTTTAGTTCTGTTAATCTTAAATAAAGTATTATAGAAGTCCATCACATATTTTGTATATAAAAACCTTCATTTTCAATATAACCAAGCATTCTGTGACATGAATCAACATCTGACATGTTTAATAAAGCAAACGAATGAAAAAGAGTTATGAAACATTTTTAATTATGGAGAGACCTCCTTCCTCACATGTGCATTAGAAGAGGCAGCTACACGTACCCAGGTGGCCTGTGTTTGATTCAAGAGTCAAATGTGATGCTAAACACACACAGTTCAGTCAGATTTAATGTAAATGTGTTTTATTCTAGTAGTAGAATTAAATTGACACGTACTTTTTAGATAAACTGTTGTCAATGATATTGAGGTGGAACAACTCTCTGGTCCAGACCACATGTCCCTCACCTAGGAACTCAGTACGTGTGAAATGCCACTTAATGCGTCATTATGAACTGGTTTGGCTAACAATGGCTTGCTGGCTAACGTCAACAATGATCCTGTTAAACTGGAACATTATCAACTCAGATTACTAGGGTGTGACGTCATTCCGAGTGCCGAGCCCTAACACGTAATGATACGCGTATTTAAAGATGGATGATGAGTGTTCACTTTCTCCCAATGTACAGAAATAAAGTGGAAATATCCTGGATACGAACGCTTCCATCTTGTGCATTTGGAGCCAGAGTCTGTGCAGTAGCGATGAAGGTGTCAAGGTATCGTTGACACACGGGGCAGACCAATCTTGAGTGAGTCTCAACTGTCAATCATGACGTTTGACCTGTTTTTATGGCATCAAATAACATTATGATGACGATGATATATCAGTATGATAAGAGCTTCCTAAAATGAGAAGCCATCTTTGAGAAAAATGTATTTGTTTTGGTCCATTTCAAATCCATTAACATGGAGGAGGCGGCCTTTATAACCAATACTGCAGCCAAAACCACTCGCTCATTAACTCCTCCCAATTCACTCTATGGAGCGTTCTATGTAATTAGAAAAAAAATAACTGGGGTCATTTCCTCTGTGTCGATCTTTGTTGACGCACAATTTAAACATCCCACATCAACATCAATTGGTTCATATCACACTGGGCCTACTTTTCCACATGAATAAACAGAAAACATTCAGAGGCTGCAGCAGCTTTCAGTTCTTTTCAAACTAGGCTTCTGCCTTCCATCGAGTCCCATCAGAGGCTTTTCTGTCATAACCTCTCATCTTAGAACGTGAGTGCAACGTGTGATATGTGGCTCAGTTAGTGACCATTGGTTGAACACTAGTTTTAAATGAGGCACGGTTGGAAACAACGATCCCACTATAACAGGCATACATATTCTAATTTCACATTCAAAGAGCCTTACAAATGTCAAACTACTCACTATATAGAAAACTATAGAGTGAACTACAAAGTGAGAAGTGAGTGATTTCAGACACAGCCTTGGAAATTCTGACGTAAACAGCCATGTTCATTTCCTGATTGGTCCTTATCTGTCACACCATTTCCTTCCCTGGTTTTTCGTGCTCTTCTCTCTCTCTTATTTCGATGAAATTAATATTATCCGAATTTCCTTCAGGGGAAGTTCCAAATGGACTCAGGATTGTTTTAAAGATAGAAAATTCCCCAAAATTTGCACAACAGTTTGAAGAGCAGCATGACAATAGCTTTGTCTAACCACAGGCCTTGAGAATGCGTGGTGGGCTGGGGGGGTAGCAGCAGTCTGTGTATGCTTTAATTGTTTTCAATATGTTTAAATGATTAAGGCAGAGTGATCTGGAGGTGAGGAATAAGGCTTTTCTTATCCCCGTTTGGTATTATCTAGCATTCTACCACTGCCTGAAAAAGTTAGCAAGAGGAGTGGATTTGTTCAATGTTCAATATTGGTGATATTGAAATGTCCCATTTACAGTACGTACAGACAACAACGTAAAATAGATTCTAGGCTTGTAAAGAATGGGTGAGAAAGATAAAAATAAGAGGACAGACACAGACTTCTTGCAGGAAATAGACAGCAAACTTATAATTGACATTATTTTTATTTTTCATTGAATAGTTTCTAATTTTTCCGTGCCTTCAGACCAAGATGTGAATCAGAAGGAACAAACAAATCCCCTGATCGAGTGTACAATTCTGTCATAAGAGAGAAACAAAAGATAACCATGGTCTATACAGCTCATTAACCATCATTTTCTTAGCTGTTATGGCATTTATATACTGTTTTAAAGAGGACATATTCTTAATAAGCAACAATCTTTAACATATATTAGTATCCTAATCTGAAACCAAACTTGAACAAAAAGCTGTTCCCTGGGTTTGTGCATAAGGGCGTTGGACAAGTGGCCAAAGTAGAATGATGTTTGATCAGAAATCAATGCAAGCTGGCCTCCAGGAGACTGCTTGAAGACAGTGATAGACAACTCTGCGATCCACATCCTTCCTAACCATTCAGTTCTCTGTGTACTCGCTGTGTGGCCATCCAATTCACAGGTACTCAGATAGCTAGAGTGGCTGATCTCATTTGCTGCAAATCCAGTGTAAAATTCATTGTCTATAAAAATATTGAGATTTACTTGAACATAACCTTCTGACTACGTTATAATAAAACTCCAGATGTCCGTTGCGGTTGCACAGTGGGATGTACTGTATAAATATTGTATAAAATAAGGCAGTCTTTTCAGTAGGATAAACCAGATACAAAAATTTCTGGGAGAAAAATTGTTCAAGTCCAAAATGTTTTCACATATTTCTGCTGTTGTCAAATGTCAAGCGGTTTACAGCATTAAACCAAGAGTAAGGGATTGTTGCCACACACACACACACACACACACACACACACACACACACACACACACACACACACACACACACACACACACACACACACACACACACACACACACACACACACACACACACACACACACACACACACACACACACACACACACACACACACACACACACACACACACACACACACACACACACACACACACACACACACACACACACACGATGATCAACAATAACAGCTTATTCTCCAATGCAACATCCCATCCCTGGACAAATCACTGAGACTTAGACATTTCTAATATTGTTTACAGTGCAATACAAAAGTGTTCATTCAAACTGGTACTGTACTTTTGATAAGAAAATAATGTTTAATATGGTAATGCTTCATATGAATAATAATTGTAAATTTTTGATAGTTATAGTAGTATTTGTCTTTGTCATCAGCTTTGGCTTCTCTTTCTCTTTTTTAAATTCATGTTTTGTTCTTATTTATTTATCAACTAATTCATTTATGAATTTTAATATAGAAAATATGGAACATCTACGAAAAATTAACATACCAAATCATCTGTAATTAGTTACCTATGATCATGATGTTGAGGTTTTCGTCTCTCACCAGTGGCCCAAAGTTAAGATCCACTCCCTGACACAGAAAGAAAGCATCCCCCCCATATGTCTGTGATGACAGCTACATGTCAACTTAAATGTGTTTCTGAAGGACACGTGAAAATATTGCCCAAAACAAGCATTGGAGTGTTCTTTCATGGTGTGGCCTCCAGGGGCAGAAGGAGCAGTCCTGCCTTGCTGCGAGCACAGGGATGAGATCACATGTGATGATATGGCCTGACAAGGACTGGACACAATATCCAGATCAAGCTTCCATCCGCTCTCCCCTTCTTCTTCTTAAACAAACAGTTTTTACTTAACAGCAACTTCACAGGCAAAGAGGAGAGCCCACTTGGTGATTATGGGGACGGATGCTTTGCCAAAAGGTCTATAAAGGACCCTCTCTCAGTTATGTCTCTTGAACAGCTACACTGTGAATGCCTGAGAGGCACAAGAAGTTCATAAGGATGCTGTTTGTGTCCGTGTCTGTTTGTCACAGTTCTCATCTGACAGGGCCGTAAAGCCAGCAACGTTTACTGCTGCAACTGCCCGTAAGGAAGTCCTTCTGTGGTTTTTCTGCATCGACGGATGTGTGGACGCTTGGCGTGCTACAGAAGCAGGAGAGTGAAGGCGAGGAGGCCCTTTTGGCTGGCCGGGCTGGCAGGGGGAGAGAAGCCCCAGCAGGAGAGAGGACAGCTGCCCCGGACCGCAGCGTCCCAGGGCTGAACACTGCTGCGCCTACTCTGGAGGCGGTCGTAGGCTGTGCAGCTTTCTGTCGTCCAGGCCTTTCCAGTACTTGAAATTGTTGTCCAAGTGCTGCATTAGATTGGGGAGGTCTGCAAAAGCTGAGGAGAAGAGATAAGAAGTTCAATATGAGATTTATCACTTGTTTTAAAAATGTTCGAAGGACATTATGTTTTAGTCTGTTTGTTTATTGGTCAGTTAGTTAGCAGGATCCCCCAAAATCTACTGAGTGGATGACCACCGAAACCCGATGGAAGGATGTGGTGTGGGTGCATCAGTCAAAAGTCTCTCTTTGAAATGCGTAATAACATAATAACATTTCCTCTTTCAAAAATGGAGGAAGTAAAAACTAATAATTGTTGTTGCAGTGTGCACTTCTCTGCTGTGTGGTCTTACCGTCCCATGCATCGAACATGTCCGTAATGAAGTAGTCTATGAAGGAAATCTGGGACTTCGGGATGCTACAGGTGTTTCGGTCAAACACTGGCATAACCACTGGTAAACCTTGTCTCTTCTCTTCGTCCGTCTGTAGCAGAGACGTAAGGCACGAGTGATCATCATGCACAGTAATACATGCAATAATAAAGGACAAAGAAACACAGTGAGGCTGCTTGACCTTTCTCCTCTCACAACAAGCAACTACATTCTTTCTCCGTACCTGTGCAAAATACTCCTCTGAGATGCGTCCAGCCCACTCTATGCAGAGCTCCTGAGGCCTGCATGGATTAGAGATGTCCGCACACTTGATCAGCATCCGCTTGATAAGGATACGATTCTCGGGAGTTGTCAGAACGCCCTTGACAGATTCCTCGTCACTGTTTGCCTTAAAAAAAAAAGAAGAAGAGAAGTAAAGTTCTGCCTATTAGTGGCAATAGACAGCTCTTTATTGGAAAAAATCAGCTGAATAGGTTTAAAAATAACTGAGCGTGTCTGTGCATGAACCCAAATGGGGGGGGAAAGCTTGCCACCGGCATTAGATAATGTCTTAGTTTCTTAATGTCAAAGGAGAGTCTGTCTTCAGTGTGTGATAGATATTAGTTACACATGTAAAAGAGTCGAGCATGCGTCATGCAGTCACATGATTTGAAGGCTATAAGAGAGAGACACTTTAAGTGAAAAAAGAAAATCTGAGATTTCAAATAAATAATTTTAGGCTATGTGTCGTCTTAGAGGAAGAAAATCATCTGATCAGCCTGTCGTCTGCGTTAACAACAGGAAACATTATTACATTATCATAATTATCAGGACTTGAGCATGAAACTGTCTACTTGCCGGTTATTTCCTTTTTTTTCTTGACATATTGTGACTGTTTCTGAAATAAATTATTTCTCGTACTATTATTCGTTTATTTTCATTATTTTATGACTTCTTTCTCATTAAATTACAACTTCTCATACATTCTATAAACAAACAACCTAATCATGTGTTGTAAAAAGGACAGAAGTAAGATTCCATGTGCCAACGTGACTGAAGTTAACTACACAATTACACCAGATATGTGACAAAAAAAAGCTACAACTCTTTATCAAAGCTTTTACCTTCTTTTATTGACCTTATATCAAACTCATACACACGTGAATGTTTAAGGCAGTGATTGCACTCAATATAAAAACGTAGGGATACATCATCATCGGGGTAATTTATTTGTATTATTCCTGCCTTTAAGAGGCAAGAGCAATTTTAAATGCCTGTGTTGAGAATTCCTCACAGAGATGAGAAAGATGTTACCAGGTTGTAAAATTCTCTCCCTGCAAAGTTATTTGTGCCCAGGCAACAACAGACCACAAGTCCCCTGCACCGGTATCCCCATCTCCAGAGCTCAAACACTATTGTTGCACGTGAAGTGTGAAGTAAGTGTGATTCAACAGCACGTGACACCAATGACAAGACAATGTTTATATAAATGTGTTTATATGAATTATCTAAATGCTCCGGTGTTTCCTTCTTGCTCTGACTCAACACTGATCTGTTTGCAGACATTTATAAATACTATTTCTACACAGTTAGAAACATTAAAACAGTTGAATTTTCATTTAGTTTGTAATCTCACCCCGTTCTCATCCAGAGCAGCCAGTGGCTTGTTGATGCTGTTGACAAATTTGTTAACATGTTCAAAATGTTTTGTCATCTCCGTGGCGAGCACCATATCAATGATGGCCTGTCGTAGTGTTCGATATTCATTCCTAAAGAGAGAGAGAGAGAGATTGACAGACATCAGATGAAAGAAGGGAGTAAAGGCAGGCGAGAGAGAAGAGAAGAAAGAGGGAACAGAGAGATGACAGGGTGGTAAATAGCACAGAAACCCGTGTGAACAGTTTTCCTCCTCTGACTGCCATGACAGTAGCGATGAATGGAAGCTTTGTTCACCTTCCCCCTCTAAGGGGACCAGCACATGTGAGCTTTTCTGCTTTGGGACTCAAATCACATTACTACCCAGCCACTGTCAACACAAACAACACACAAACAACACAGTATTTACGTGCTGTCTGTATCATAAACTATTTATCATAAGAATTGCAATACTTTAAAACAATTCCAAATAGAATATGGAGCTGCAATGATTAATAGTAAGAAAACTGATTAGGTAAAACAATGTTGATAACAGTTGTTATTATTATTATTATTAATAACAATAATAGCATTATTCAGCTACACTGAGGCAACAGATCAAGCAAAACAATACTTTCAATCTGCTGAATGTGTTTGTAAACTTTTGAAGAAGCTTTGGAGACCATTGGTTTAGATTGTTACTTCAAATATGCACATCTGTACAATAGTATTTATTTCAGACTTGAAGCCACACACTAGAACTGCTTTCACCTAGTTTACAGTTAAATTTGACTCCTGATTCCGTGATCTTCAGTTGGGCAGATAACAGAAAATGACAACTCTCAGCTTTTTTCCAGGAGACCAGAAGTCGCAAATCTCCCACCTTTCAATGTTCTTGAAGATGTTGCACTTATCGTCTCTTGTGGTGATCTGGAAGGCCAGTGCTGCATGGTGGCTCTCTAACACAGCTGTGTCATTGTAGAGGATGGCGAGCTCGCTCCCCGCGTTGCACAGGAAGCTGTTGGTGCGGCCCGGGTGGTCCACATCGTGCACAGTAGCAGCGATCAGGGCAGCCACCTCGTCAATGGGATCCAAACTTTGCTGTAGGTGCAGATGACATGAAAAACAGTGAGACAGAGAGGATGTTGGGGAAGAAGAAGCAGTGGCTCTGTCTTGTGAAAGAGAGTTGTTATTAAATAATACGATAGTCCAAAAAAAATGTTGCCCTTATTTTAGCTGCATTTGCAAGAGATGCGGATTTCCTTCAATTTCCAAAAGTATGGAACTAATTCAATTGGCTGATAATAAATGGTTACATATCATTATACGTTAACATTGCAAAACACTTGCATAGAGAGCAAAAAGATTTGCAATTGCAATTGTAGGCATCATGATCATAGATTAGGTAATTTATTGCACGCTGGATAGTTGTGTCACAGGGGTGTAAAAAGTACAAACATATTAGCAAAGGAAACCAAAATAAATAAAATAAAGATCATACAAAATTATTAATAATTCAAATTATCTCCAGCAACTGTTTGCTGTCTGCAGAGTTCAGGGATCCATTAACCTTGGGTGATGTAACTTCACAGTTCGCTGGCTAGGCCAATGAAAGATCCCTACACTGAGATCAGAAATAGACAGTTTGGTAATCAGCTTAGCATGTGTAGGCCCTCAACTGCTTGTTGAGCCACTGACACACTTGGGAAAAGATCACGACTCTCAGGACAAAGTCAACTCAGACAGGACACCTGACAAGTCAAGACAGAGCAGGGAGCCACGCTCCATAGATAATCGATAGAAATCCAAACAACAAAACACTGTATGTGTTTGGACCCTCAAAATGTTCAATGCCACGTACTAACCCATATAACAGCCAAGCTAACTTTTTAAACCGCTCTTAAAAAAGCTAATAATGAGAAGTAAGCGACAACATCATAAATATTGTGGAGTCATTTCTTGACATTTTCTCAATAATTAATCCCAGATCTAGGGAATACATTTTCAGCAATAAAATTGAATTATCAACACAAAATATCCTGGAAACCATAAAAGACCAGTAAACATAATAAAAAAATCATAAAAAACATGAATAATCTTTTATCAATTTCATTTCTGTCCATCAGCTAATTTTTCTTTTAAAAAAAGCAAGATTTATTTTGTATTATTAGTGTTGGTGAATTTACCTTGACCCTCTCCTTGCTGAGGAAATAGGCTGTTGCGTGCAGGACATCAGCTGCATGACTGGAGTTGTGGTAGGAGTTACTGGAGTGGTAGTTAGCTTCAATCAATTGTAGCCAGGAGCGCAGTGTTGCTTCAGGGCAGTTTAGGAATTCACAGACCCCAAAGCGGGAGAAGATCTTCAGGCCCAAGTAGGTCAAAGGCCTGCGGGAGGATCCAGCACAGTAGTTTAATATAAACTCTCATACCAAGCGCTCCCTCCATGCAAAATAAAATTTGACACAGTCCCTCTGGTCTGGCCATAACAGTGTTGTTGCCTCACCGTTTCATGGTTGCGGCCTCCAAGTTGAAGACGTCAAAGTCCCAAGAGTCCTCAATCTCCATGGTTTTGGCGATGCGAGGGGGGATGTCATTTATGGACAGAGGAGTTGTCAGCTGGCTGGGGATATGGTGGGCATCTGTGACCAAAGGAAGAGACAAGAGGAGGCGTTCACATAAGAGGGGGAAGTTAAAAAATAGTTGTTCCCTGACTCTGGATGAATTATACAAGGAGAAAAAAACAAACCGAGCACTTCATATCATCATGCTTTATGTAAACTTACGTTTTGTGGAAAGTATGTATTCGTTTCCTGACAATCTGCGTAAACCATCCTGTGAACATGGAAGAAAGAAAAAAAGAGTGAGGGAAGGAGGAAGCAAGTGTAGAAAACTGACTGACCACATACAGTTCATTAGTTCACCATTATCCAACACATGTTGGTGTTAGGAGCACGGACCAAAACAAACACAGATTTAGTCACAAGTCAGGGGGGAATTCCAACAGAGAAGTACTAAATAAAACATTACTTAGAATCCACTTCTTAAACATTTAAAATTGGACTTGTGGGGGTCAATGACGTCCCAAAAGCTATAACTTGAATCTAGAAAGCTTACTTTGTAATGATTTTCCCATAAAACACAGCCATTCTGACCTGGGTTTTAAATATATGAATTGGATTTTGGATCTCTGAATGCATCTGTGCATTTTGACAAAGTCACACAAGGAAATTCGTTTGGACAGAGGCAAGAGCGGAACAAATCACAACAGAATAAATAAAAAATAAATGTTCCTTTTATTCGAGATGTGGCAATATTTTGGTGGCTCTGTTGACACCACATTTCGTTGCCCCACAACAGAAGGAGTTTAACACATTATAACCATATTTATGAACGGCAATGGATGAGTCATGAGTGAATCCAGAATACAGGCACATCTGTCAGATAATCTTAAATGTAATTTGTCTCTGGGCATCTCAACACCCCAGTAGTTAAACAACACTTCTCACTGCGATCAGTCGTATTTAACAGCGAATAAAGAAATGGGATAGTAATGGGCTGAACTTTAGCCACACTAGCACTTTGGCTAGCAATGTCATGATCCTCGGAGGACCATTCTTCCTCTAGCGCCACCATGAGGCAGTTGTGGTTTTGAAATATGGCATTATTCACATTTATAAATTAATTCTCCTCATAGGATGAATCAATGACCTCGGTGACCTTAGTCTTCGTGCGATTATCATTATCCGTGAGCTATTATCCCTGTAATTATGTTACCATATAACTAGCTTTTGTCCCTGTGCGTATGTTAGCATGTAACTAGCTGTTGTCCCTGTGCGTATGTTAGCATATAACTATTTTTGTCACTGTACGAATGTTAGCATTATACTAGCTATTATCCCTGTAATTATGTTAGCATATAACTAGCTTTTGTCCCTGTGCGTATGTTAGCATATAACTATTTTTGTTGCTGTAAGCATGTTAGCATTATACTAGCTTTTGTCACTGTAAGCCTGTTAGCATATAACTAGCTTTTGTCCCTGTGCGTACGTTAGCATATAACTCTTTTTTGTCACTGTAAGCATGTTAGCATTAGACTATCTTTGTCACTGTAAGCATGTTAGCATTAGACTAGCTTTTGTCAAAGTGAGCATGTTAGCATTAAACAAGCTTTTGTCACTGTAAGCATGTTAGCATATATGTAGCATAAATCTGTCTCTGTAAATAAAATGTTAGAAGCCCACAAACATGGAAACATAGTGCGCATTGGAACCTCCACTTCTCCCAAACATTTTTGCCATTCGACAGCTCAGCTACTGACAGACCCATATCATGCAGCCATTTGTATTTTGGGCGTCAGCGGCACATGGGTGTGTGTTGCGAGCGGGTGAAATGTTTACCTCACAAGTGAAAAAGGAAGAGCAGACGGGCTCATCTTTGACCCGAGCATTGTCTCATGATGGCGCTGCTTCTGTACACACTGGCTATTTTAAGACTTTCTCCCCAGAAAGATGACAGCTCCTCTCCTAACGCCGACCGACTCTTCGGAGTTCAGAGCTCGCACACCTCACACCACGAGCCGAGAAATAACAAATGCAAGCAGGCACCTCATACACCAATTTGATCGTACGTAAATAATCCTCTAACCCCAAAAAGGAAACCTCATGGTTTGTCCCGTTTCATCAGCCTCTACCACTAGAATTACATGTGACACCTCTGTGTCTCAAGAGAGCGCATGTATAAGTGAAGCCGTGCTTATTCATCTGATCCAAAGAACAGGATGTTTCCAGGCCCGCGGAGCCGAGAGGAAGAGGTTCATGTGAGTGTGAGTGTGTGCAGGGTGAGGGGGGGAGAGAGGGGGGGGGGGGGGGGAGAGGGGGGAGTCGGGGAGGGCGGGGTGGGTTTTCCTCTCCAGCCTACAGGAGCACAAAGAACAATCTAACACTTCCTTTGGGGTCGTTGCCAAGACTGCCAACTTGGCACTCTTTCTACTTCTCTACTTCACCATTGCTGTCTGTTAATCCCTCTCTGTCTCTATCTCTCTCTCTCCCTCTGAAATAATCCTCACTAAAAAAGATACACACATTACAGCATCTCCGTTTTCTTTCACGGGAGTCCATGTAGACCCTCGTGTTATCAGCCCCCCCTGAAAATGCTCCCCATGCGAGTTATCACATGGGAGTCGCTTCCGGAAGCTGTTTGGGTGTTTCAGACCCAGGCCAAGGACCCCTGTGCTCTCAGGGACCCGCCGCTTACCGTCATCAGCCCGCCCACGAGGTCGTTCGTGTGGGGGTCTTCATCCTTGGTGCCGAACTGCGGGGAGTAGAGCTCAGTGGTCCTCAGGATCTCCAGCACTCGGTCCAAGGCTTCTGCTACGGGCATGGGGCTGCTTTCCTGCGCTGCATTGATGATGTTGATTACCTTGAAAGGGAAAAAAACAAACTTAATATTTATTTGCACTTTTTCAAAAACACCAACAAGTGATAGACATATAAGGGTGAAGCATTTACTGAACCAACGAAGAGACCGTTAGCATAGTAATGAAAACTCGAAAATGGCGGCAACAATAGACTGTATAAAAAAATGAATGATCTTAACCATCTTGATTGCCCACTGGTGGCTGAATGAAGTATGGGTCATAAACCCTGCCTCCTCCGTGTTAGCGGAGGGGACAAGGAACCAACTAAATAGTCACATTTTTCTCAAAGATGGTTTCTGTCGTTCTAGGCATCAGGATGTTCAAGTGTTCATGTCTGTAATGCGTTTGGTTTGAATTATGTATTTGATGTCATGCACACCGGGTGAAACGTTACGATCGACTGCTGAGTCTAACTCACGATTGGTCATTAACATGTATCGACAGGACCTTGATTCCAAGGCTGTTTATCTCCATAATTACTGCACAGACTCCAGCTACAAATGATGGGAGGAAGTGGGAATCTATCAGAATATCCTCAATAATTTACAATCTGTTTAATCTGTGGTTTGTCAAAGTGATGTCACTGCAACAGACCCTCAGAAAATTACTGCTCCTGGTTAAGAAATAGTAATATATTGAAACCATGAATCGTAGTTTGAACACTTTCATTTTTGTACGAGGTAAAAGATGAGATAGCATGTGGTCATTGTTGAGCATTAAAATGTGTTGGTTTGAAATTTTATATATCCAAACTTTCAAATGATTTGTTGAAAGAAGTGGCAGTTGAATTAACTGAGATAAAAGCATATTACATACTCTGTCTCTAAAAATAAAAATATATTTATTATCTTAAAATATTTCTCTCAATGTGAACTTGGTAGTGTTAACAATGGGCACCTATGGCGAGGTCATCAAGCATGTGCAAGAAAACAAGTTCTATGCAACTCATTTCCACACAAACAGTACCAGCAGTTCT
The DNA here is from genome assembly GCF_949316205.1 of Platichthys flesus. NCBI lineage: Eukaryota > Metazoa > Chordata > Actinopteri > Pleuronectiformes > Pleuronectidae > Platichthys > Platichthys flesus. The sequence goes on along the minus strand of NC_084945.1, from coordinate 7,348,339 downwards.
ATCAGTGCTTTATTCTAGAGAGGATGACGCCTCCAGGGACTGACTACACAGTCAAATGATAGAACAGAGGAACTGCAGTGTGTCATATGACCCGTCCCTGGGGACTTTCTCTGTTTCCGACTATCCACGCTGCAGACTGCATTTAACCAGTGAAACAGCAGGTTATTCTGGTGCAGCTTGCTTTCCTGTCTTGTTGCATGAAATCTGGCGTTTTATCAGCTGGTCTCCTCTGGACATGGTCTGCGTGGCCTGTGACTCTGCACTCGTAGCTGTACAAAAAGAGCTCATGGCGATTTGTGGCAGGTTTATAACCCAGAGAGTTTGGTCATGAGACACAGAGCATCAGTACAAAGAGCCGATCACATGATGGAGGATGATATGGAAGGAGATGAACCAACCTTGGTGATGGGAGCTTCTATAGTCATGGAGTGGATGCGGGCCATTGAGGAGTGTCGTCGCTGTGAGCTCCCTGAAAACAAGACGTGTTATAAACTCAAACTTTGACAACAACAAATTAAGCCTTTAGTTTCCAAAGAGTTTGTTGTGTGTGTGTTTGTGTCCAATCAACACTTAAGGCAAACAGACTACTGGGAAGGTTTCACAAACTGGAAAGAACCACCAAGACTTTCCATCATCTATCTCCCCTAACTCTCACCATCGCTCCCCCGAGACGTTGTGGACCTCACGTCCAGAGAGCCTTTCCTCCTGTCTTTGTGCTTACTGGATTGGATGTCTGGGGAGAAGAAGACGATTTCCATTAAGACATACAAACACAAACACAGTTCAAGTTTAGTGACCGGCTGTCACTGGCTCCGCCCCCACACTCTTGTACTTGGAGGAATGGGAACAGCAATTTAAATCTATCTATTTCCTTTCTATTACTTAGACATGTTGTGGGCTTTTAAAGCATAATGCAGGTGTTTTACTCAAATTTTTTTTATCTCAACAAATTCCATATTAAAAAGTGTATAGCCTCACCAATAACTAACCATCCGTGCAGCATGAGGAACAAAGAATCTTCTGTGGATTATAAATCAACCATAATTTTCTTGACTTTCTCTGCCTTAATTTAGACTTTAGATCACATATGGCTCCGACCAAGACAACTAATTCCATGTGTGTGATTTGATTTGAAGGGGATTTAATGTTGTAAAGGGATTAACATAAAGTCATGAAACGGTTCTCTTATTAATTCTTTATCTGAGGAAGCACACAGCTTGGGACAGTCTGTACATTGTACAGTTCAAAATTACACAAACAGGGTTATTTCTGTTTTCTTTCCAATTTCTGACTCTGCTTGTAATAAAGTAAACTTAAAACTTGCAATATAGAGACAAATTCAATTAAGAAATAAAACCAATTAAAACACCAGTCACTTTGTCTGGCCAGAGGCAAGTAATATAAAGCTGGTGATACAGTCTTATAAACCAAAAACAATGTTTAAAAGTGATTTTAATAAGCTCAGGAAAGGACACGGTCACAGCAGAGTTATGATCCCTGTTGTAGAGGTATGTACTCTATCGAGTGTGTTATTCTAATCTATAGGCGAGGAAATACTGGACAATCTTTGCCTTTATATGGACCAGAGAGAATTTCAGGTTGAATCTTACCTGTCTGAGACTCTGCCTGCACACGTTCACCGGGTTTTTCACTCTGTGTGAATAGAGAGGAAAAGCAAAAATTCATGTATTCAGGCCAGAAAGCTCAAACAACTCCATCTAGACCTGGTGTTAACATCAGACCTGAGTGATCCCATCACTACAATTTCTTTATAAATACATTTTAATGTTTCTCAGTATCCAGACATAGAATTATCTGTGGACACAAACAATACAATATATCTTCCCTCTCTCCAACCAGTCAAACATCTGGTTAAGATCTATATCCTGCAAAGTTCATATAATATGATACCATCCTTTACCATTTAAAATAAGGTAAGAGTATTGACAATTCCTTATGAGTAAAGTCTAAGTTCATCGTAAAGCTACGTGCATAGAGTTGCTGAGCCTGTCCCATCTTCTCACAGGAGACACATTCGGGACGTATTTTGTGAACAGACAAGCTTAAAGCTGTTGTGATGGGAACGCACAGGACCAGGTCAGAACAGGGCAATTATCAAATCAGCAAAAATTGAAAACATGTCTCACCTTATTATTATCATTTAAAGGCCTGTTGAAAGACACATAGTGTCTGATTTTTCTGTGAAAAACAGAGAAGCTTATTAGTAACCATGACAAAATAAAGGGATATAAACAACCAAAAGAGTTCCTTAGTTCTTTACTGTGACTCACCCTCCCTGTCCAATTACAGGTGTGATCTTCACATTTTGTTGAATGCTGTCTCCATTCTTCTTTTTGGCATAATAAATCCCCTGCCACTCCTGCAACCATAACAAGACAGAACCACAGGGGAGGAAACATCATGTAAAGATCAGGAACATATTTATAAAAATCAACAAAATAAAAGTTCTTAAATTGTCCTAAAACTCGGTGTGGACGCAAATCAAATCAAACTTTATATTGTAAGGCACATATACACAAATAGTAGTGGACTGGCTGTAGCGTGGCAGCGTCTGTGGTGCAGGTCAGACCCTGAGTGTTTCATAGAGCACCAAGCAGCTTCAATGTGAAGGGGGAGCGCTCCTGGAGTCCGGTGCCCTTGTTTCATGTCCCCCCCCCCCCCCACCTACAGACTGCTATGGCAGCTTAAAAAGAACCTTCCTGCTGTTCAACCGACTGGGACTGACCTTCGCTCTCTCTGTGTAGTAAGATTACAGTGCTGCCATCAACCGCTGTTCTCATTCACATGAAACAGAGCTGCCGGACGGCCGCTGGTGCAGAGTGACAGCACACATGGATGCACGTGCTTGCATGCAGGCACAGACACAAAGGCAGCAGCAATTTTCCACCAGGCTTACAAGACTGATCTGATTGTGAAGCGGTAGACTACAGAGACAGCTCTGTTATTTGTCCAGATTGTGTTTGTAAGGAGATCTTTTACCATCTCCGCCAAGGAGGTTATGTTTTCCTCAGGATCCGTCTGATCATTAGCAGGATTATACAAAAACCATTGGAGTGGATTAGCACATAACCGGGTGGAAGGATGTGGCAGGGGTCGGGGAAAGAACCCATTCAATTTTAGTGCAGATCTGGATAAGGGGGCATATCCAGGATGTTTCTTTTACTTTATTTAACATTGCAAGATTGCATTTTGCAACATTTTGTATGATTCCTCGAAGAATAATCAATGCATCTTGACATGTTTAGGGGATTGGTATTGTGTATGTGTTCAATATGGTGGAGATCCAAATCAAAATCCAGAATTTAAAATGTGGTTTCATGAAGAGCATGTTGGGCCTTTGTAGAGTTATTGGGCTTTTTGAGTTCAAGTTCTTAAATCATATAATTACCTGTATGAGATGATTTAATGAATGTTTATTACCTTTCCTTTCTGTATGCAGGAGTTTATTGTTTCAAGGAGATCAGGCTTATTCTTCTCACTTTTAGGCACTTCTATAATTTCCTTCCCTATTAGCTCGCCTTGTTGGTAGCCCATTATGGACTCGTAGGCAGGGTTCACGTACTGTGGAGGAGAGGCAAGGAGAGAGTTCAGGCACTGAAGGGTTAATCTGCTGTTGAGAAAATCTATACTCAAGAGTTCAGACACAGATAAGGCGATGACCTCTTGCCGACCAAGAAACTGTTTTCAAAGAAACGGATACATTTTTAGCACATTTCATTTTTACATGAAAACATAACATGATAAAGACAAGCTACAGGGGATTTAACAAAAGGAGCCATTCAGAGGGACGGAGACCGAAACTATCAATTCTTGAGATCTGGGGTCACAAGACATGAATGAACAGAGGGAGGAGGGGGAAGGGTGGTGGTGGTGGGGGGAGATAACTGTACACTACAATAAACTCTACAAGAAGTATGAAAATCTGTAATGAAACCTACTTGAATTACTTGATCTTCAGAAGTGATCTCTATGGCCTCCTGGCTTTGTTCTAGAGCTGTGAAAATAGCATTTCCAGCCCTTATGCACGTGGCGAGAGAACAGAAAAAAAAATTAAACTTTGCAACAGTGTCCAGCATCGATTTATTTACATACAGTATATAAGGTGAGCTTATATATATCCATCTAACAACTCCAGAAGCCCTTGTCTCTCTGTGGCTTCTCAAGAACTGTTCATCTTATCAGTTTTGCACTTGACATTGTATTTCTAAAGGCCCAAGGAAGTGCAGCGTCGTATTAACTGTGATTTGTGATACATACAATAGAAATAACAACAACTGATTCTCCAGTTCTGGGCCTGTGTACTGAGTCGAGCTCCATTGATCTTTGAATAAACAGCTGAATCGGCTCTTTGTGCAGCAGTGGAGGCGAAGCGTCAGGGTTTTGCGGACTCACTCTCGCAACCGCTCTTTATTGACTGTATACCTCAATTACTGCAGGTCATTTTGACAGTTTCAGAAAGAAATGTGCAACCAGCATCCCCACAGGCCAAGCAAACAGTCCCGTTCAGAGAATGAACACTGCACTAGAACTTCTTTTTACAACAGCCAGTATCATCGATACAGCACGACTCACCTCAGTTTGAACTGCGCCCGCACCTCACCGTGCTCCAGCTGTAGCAGCTCGTTGTAGCAGGCCATCATATTTGCATTCTCCACATATCTCTGAGGGTCAGAGGGCAAAACCAAACAACCGGGGTCAATCAACGACTCGACTAAAGTAATTCACAATTTCAAATCAGTGCCATGACAGGATAGGTTAAAACACAATAAGTAACATGGCCAATGCAACGGCCTCCTGAGGAAATCTGTTGTCCTGCGTTACTTTTCGTGACGATAGTCAGGATAAAATAAAATGTACGCAGGAACGCAGGATACACACACACACTGTTTCTCACCCTATTAAAGCCAGCATTGATCAGGGGCATCACAGAGGCTTCTTCTCTGTCTGGCCTTAAAAAGAGAAAACATGTTAGCACCCAAACACTGACATGACTAATTGTTTGGAGAACATCAGCGGGTTAGACCATATGACATGCTGCAGGCCTACAGAGCTCTTAGTCATGCATTTAAAATTCTAACAATACTCCAAACCCTTAAGCTACTGAAAAAGAAAAGAAAAAGGCAGTGATGTAGAAGGGGGGGGGGGGGGGGTCGGCGAATTGCACATACCTTTTCACAACGGCGACTATCACAGTGTTTTCTGAAGAGTTGACCGCTCTAATTGACCTGAATGTAAACAGAGGGAGCCTTTTAGCCAGTGTGCGGGCCGGTGGAAAAGCCCGTAGCATCAAATCAATGTATTTTTCAGTTTTTCACGCTTGGATTCTCCCAGGCAGGCAGAGCCCAGTGGTGCAGCTCTGTGAGGAGGCCTAGACCTCTGAAAGAATGCTGTGTACAGGGCCACTCATCCGCCTGTGGTTTTCCCCAGCCAGTGGTCATAAAGGGCCTTTAGTTCCCCATCTGAGCTTGTGCGTGTACATTGAACATATGGATTGGCCAAAATGAATGGGGTTAACATACGCACTGGGCAGGGCAAATGAATGTTTGTAAATGTGTTTTTGGTTTGGGCAGACGCTAAAGATAGAGTTGGTACGGGCAGGCACCCGCTCGTTTCTCATTGACGTGACTTTACGATGGAAGCGAGGCAGCCCGAAGTGAGGCGGCCATTTAGCCCCACCGTGTCATAATCACACGTGTTTCCAGATATAATGAAACGCATGAAAAGCAGGGCTATAATCAGTCCTATCGAGATCATCTGGTTCGGATTATGTCATCAGCCTTTAATAACAGTCTCTACCAGAAATTCAAATTCAATTTAACTGTGTCCGTTACATTAGTGACTCCAAACCAGGGGCACTTAGAGACGCAGCCGCAAGGAGCTCCATACAAAGACAGTGGAGCAGTGAAACTCATTTGAAAATGTCATTAAATAAATATATCCAAGTTTTGAGTCAGCTGCACAGATAGATAGTTAAAAGTAATGTATCAATAATAAATAGTTAAATAGTTAGAATAAAAGCAATTGATCGTTTGTTAAAAAAGTTACAAATAAGCCTGGTGGACAAAGGCATATATAACAAATAGTAATATTAGTAGATAAAATAGTTGAAATAGTTACTTTCATCCAGTTTAACTATCTCACTCAAGTAGTTTGTAAAGTTAAAGTAAAGTTTAATGGATGAAAGTTAAAATTGTAAAAAGCTACTTTAATGGATAGAATAGTTCAAGTAGTTAAAAGTTATGTTAGTGGATAACATAGCTAAAAGTAATATATTGCTCTAAAGACATTGTTTATGTAGTAAAATCACTGATATAAATTGTTAAACTTTATGGACAAATGGCCATAGCGTTCAGCCTTGGCTCATCCAGGTTTGTAGCATGAAACCTGACCCCACTGACCTCCAAGCAGGACACTGACACACTTACAGTACATTTCAGCCATATGAACTATATTTAATTGGACACAAACACTTGTAAACCTCTACACTACTTCATTCCAGAGGTACAACTTGAAGTGCGAGTACATTGATGGTGAGAGAAGTCACTTACCGGCATAGTGCTTCAGCGTCAAAGTGTCTGGAATGTCTGTGGTCAATGATGACAAGGTCATGATGCTTCTCCAAGAAGCATTCAAGAGCCGACTCGGGTGTTCGCGCCATGCTGCACCTGAAGTTCGCCTTCTCACATGCCCAGCAGAAGCCATTACTCTGACTGTCCTCTTTGGCAAAAACTAAAAGTACCTGCAAAGACAAGAAGTGGATAAGCACACATACAGTATATATTTATATATCAGTCTATATCAGCAGATTTATATTTTGAATTTCCTCTTCCAATGTCTTACTATTATTACTACTGATAAGTAAGTCATCTAAATATTAGTTAAAAAGATCTTTACCAAGAGTCACAATATCCAAGTGGACAAAATACACTTAAAACAAATGAAAGAACAAACTGAAGTTATATGTCATTTATTTCCATTGCTTGACTAAGGCAAAAATACGCTTATCTGCCACAAGAATAAAACCAATCCAATTTAAATATGAAAACAATCCATCAGCATTTCCCAGAATCCAAAGTGAAATCAAACTCATATGATATACACAGAAGAACCAGCAACGTCCGAATGAAATTCAATTTTGATATTTGTGGTTATTTTCTTTTAACGTAAATGCAACTAATGTTATTATTGCATAGATAATTGGTTCATCCACAAACTGTGCACTAATTACATGATTGTTGCAGGGGCAAAACCTGCAAAGCCCCTTGTAGATGTACAATAATTTTGTATTTCTTAAGATTTTGTGAACATCTACCTGCCAGAGAAATTATGAATGAATTTATGACTCGTGGGTCTGGGTTTGCAGGAAATCATTTAATGCACAACATACGAGAACTATGAGGCTGATATGTTACTTTAATCTGATTTGGAAAACCGACAAAACAAAAAAAAAGCCACACCCACTTTAAAATTAGAAAAACAGAGGAACGAACCACTTTTGACATTTCTGTAGATAGATTACTTTAAAAACATATGTTCCTTTATGTAATATGTCAGTGGCAAAACCTGCATGTATATAAGGACTCATTGTTTGTATCTGTGGAGACTCTCAGTCCTCCAGGTCATGGAATCTTCAGAAGTTGTACATAAGCACACATCATGTGTTACTAGAAAAAGTTTCAGGCTTTTGTACTAGAGGTGAAACTTCTTCAAGAAACACAAGCCACAGGCGTGTGTCTATGTTCACTTCTTATTTAAAACTTCTTAAGACACATTGAAATGTGTTTCTGTACAACATATGAAAACTATGAGGCCGATACGTCGCTGTAACCCGAGTAGTGACACTGGTATAGCCTCCAGTCTGTGCTATAAAATGAGCGAAAGACAAAAGAGAGCAACAGGAAAACATGACTTGGATTTGCCGGGTGAAGCTCGGAGTTGTCAGCACGTCATCTGTTCGTTCGTTCTCACTTGCGCCGGTCGTACTAATCCTCCCGCAGCGTGGGCTCCGCTGTGACCTCAGGGCTCCAGTGGACAGGCCCTGATTGATCAGGCTCGGCTCGCACACGGGGCGTGGCACCGATCTTATTGTCCGCAGCCGTGATCTATGACACGATTAGGTGAGGTGGCCTTGACTGGCCGGGGCCCCTCCCACCAGTCTGTGGTAGAAAGTGCTGCTCCTGCCATCAAACCAGCCATTGAGAGCAACATTCGCTCTCCCTCTCTTTCTCTCTGCCAGCACACTTTCATATAACCCCTCACTTGCGTAAACGCCGGACCAGAGATTTAGGCCCACCTCCAAGAGCTGTGCTGCACTGAGAGCAGATTCATGAGTCACCCTCAAACAGACGTCATCTCCCCGACGTTGGCAGGAGGCAGAATGAACGTAAAGAAGAAAAAGGTTGTTCCGCAGTTTAAAGTTTGCATCACACCTGTAAACTGGAGGAAACTAGAGCCACTGTCCCTCCACACAATCAGGGAATAGAGAGGATTGATTCATTCTGACGGTTGCTGTGGATTTATGAGAGAGGGGTCTTACTCATATTCCAACATTTTCCCTACAAGCTGCAATAAGTATCCCGGTCATAAATACATCACAGGTCAGACCTGCAGCTATGTTTGCTACGCACAGGGAATTAGATCAGAATTCCACATCGGGATGTTGGTAGAAAAGTCAACATTCCAGCGGAGGTGAGGGAACTGGGACATATAGGCTGAGATAAGGTCTTTACAGATGCCGGGTGCACAGACTGGACAGATCGCCATCACTCAGTTAAACCACATCCAGATGGAGCAGACAAAACATGGAAGATTTGAGATAATGTTTTCTAGGTGCAGATCTTCTAAAAACAACAAAGACAGAGGCAAAGTTTACAGGAGGGAAAAAAACACCTAGTTGGAGGGGGGGTAGTGAGCGTTTTTTGGCAGTGTGCGGTTGTTCTGTCTAGAAAACATCATTGTTGAAAACAGAGAAGGCCCGGCCAGATCCTGTGAGCCACGAGAAGAGAGGAGGAGCGGAGCGGAGGAGGGCACGACAGGATCAGCTGTGAGTGACAAAAACAGGAAGGGCATATCTCTCTACCTCGTTTTCCTACTGTGGTCACACTGGAGCGCATCAGACAATAAAGTCCACTCTCTGCGCTTATTATATGAGGCATTAACTTACAGGACGTCTGAAACAGTACTTTTCTCAGAGTCTCTCACCATTTATCATTAGTGTTATACTAACTATAGCAGTTTCTGAGGTTATATTTGAATAAAAAAGGAGCTTTAGGGACACCATGGACACAGGTATCACCAAGAATTGTACTCAAACAGCTCATACCTCCACCAAGGCCAAGCAGTTCTCTTAGATTCAAACATGCTGCGCTGAATTCTTATGGCACTTACGGATATCAGTGCCCTTAACGTGCCAGATTTTTAAAATCTACATCCACGAGTTACTCCCTGTGACATTTGAGGAAATGTCATGTTACAGAAACTGAAAAATAAATTCCTGGATCCGCTCGTTGATTTGGATCTGCACCAAATTGAATGGGTTCTTTCCAGACGTACCACATCATTCCACCAAGGCATCATCCATACGTTTTAACACTTTAACAAAATCTGTCCACACAAGCTTTTTTAAACCCCATCAATGCTAACACATCGGAAAACACAATAAAGCTGTCTGCCATAATTTCCAAAAATCTGTTTTTGCCCGTCCAGACTTCAACGCCGCCCCAGAATTTTCAAACTGAAACGAGGCCGGCAGCATTTCCAAACTTCTCCATATTTAGGGGCTTTACTTTATGTGTTTTCAAACGAAAAGTGTAACACAAGTTTCGTGGTAATCTGTCCAGTAGTTTTTGTATAAAGTAACACACGTGAAAGGACCAATGAAGGCAGATGAAAACACAACCTTCTTGGTGGAGTTACCAAGAAGATTGTTTGTTATTGATTGTGTCATCTGTAAAATAACGGACAATACATAAAAAATGCTGATCAGAATCTCTCAGAGTCAAAGATAGCGTCTTCGTTCTAGAACCAGATGAAACCAGCCAATGCTTTGTAAATTTTGTTTGGAAATATACAAACAAAAACTGATTCATTTGCAGTAGGGGATAACATCCTGGGAAATGAGATGAAGCCAAATTGTTGCACATACTCAAAATACTTTTAAACACTTTGCAAAGACTCCACGTTCTCACAGCAGCAGCGGATGCCAGAGGAACGAGCTCAGTACCAAACTGCATAATGAGCCATTGAACGTCAGAGAATGTCCTATTTGCAGTGACGAAACTGGTCCATGGATCCTCTGTGCACTTCTTCCATAACGTGCATTGTTCATTATGGTATGTTCTCGGTCATAAATGTTTTGCCCTGTTGCCTTGACAACCCGAGGCGGCATCGCACACAATGCGTCCATTAACAGTTTTTTTTATTTTTTCTCCTTTTCTTTGAATGTTTGCATGAAGCCCTTTTCCCCCTTTAATCTCTGTGCTAGGTGTGGTATCTCTGAGAAGTTCAAGATTAGGTCTGACTGCAAACAAAAGGAGGTGACGTTCTGAAACGCCAATGCGAGAGAAATGCCACCAAATATTGACAGTCACACCGAGTGTAGCTCCGGGGCTCAGCTAAAAGCCCTTCAATGACACGGACGAAAACATTTCACCGCGGCACTTCTGCTGCTCTGTGGAGAAAGTCTCATTGGCACCAGTCGGTCACATGCTCTGCATTGTTTTACCTGAAGTGGGTCTTTAAATAACTTCATTGGTCCAAATTGCACCTCCGTTAATGTGGTCTGAAAGATAAGAAGAAGAAAAAGGAGGATTAGATTAGAACAAAGCAAATTTCATGAACATGACATTTTATCACTTACTTCATGGTTTGTGTTTGCACCCTTGTGTTTTTAACACCTTGTGTTTTGTTGACAATACTTCTGCCAGCACACTTGATGAAAGTGACAACAGTAAAACGGATTATCAGGACCATAATGTTGTAATTAAACCAGAAATGGCTTTTAAGGAAATAGCTCTCTTGTTATATATTAAATCCCTGGTTCACTGCACCTTATGATAGTGATGCTACTCGTGTTAAGCATCGGTTTCACCCCGGAGAAACTTCTCATGATCAAACCGTGAAAACCTCCTATCAGAGAAATCTGAACAGACTCCAGTGGATTAGAGGTTCCTGCCATGTCAGAAAGACTATCAGTGCACAAAAAGAACCTCTGTATTCAACCAGGTTTCCCATCTGGAGTGTCTGAGACCCCAAACTGAGGTAAACACATTGTTTTCTGAAAAGTGTCATCAGTTTAAAATAAAGTTTATAAGTAATTCTCAGAAAATGTACAAATGTCACCACGCTGATGAAGAGTAGAACCGCAGAACTAGATCCTCTTGCTATGTATTGAACCAAGAATTAAATAGAACTTTAATTTTCTCCAGAACTGTGACTTCAACTCCACAACAATCAAAATCAAAACATTATTATATTGTACTCCACTACATTTATTCAGGAACTTTAACATACATACTATGTATTATTTCACCATTCCAGATTAATAATACAAACTGGAATCAACTAATAAATGATTGGAAGATAGTGTCACATCATTTCTCAGTTGAACAACCTGGACAAACCGCAACCACCTAAATGTGCTTATATTGAAATATGTGAATTATATGAATTATACGGTGAACATTATTTAACATTACTGATGTTGTTTCATTTCCCAGGCAGAAATTTACAAACTACACAGAATAAATGAATGAAAATCCCCCTAAATACTCATCAGCTTAAAAACTTAACAATGTTGCTTTCAAATGATCACAATCAGATTATATAACATACATGTGAGTTAACCCTCTGATGTCTAATTCAACCACACAGTAGTATAGTGGACAGGTTTTCGGCTGATTACACTTTCCCTCCATGAGCTTACTCTTCTCTGTCTGCAAATAATTTAGCTTCCTTCCTGCTAAATGCAACCCAGCTCAGGGGTTAGTCACCATAGCAACCCAGTCCCCTTGCGGACCGCCATCCCTCCAGAATTCCTCTTCTCCGTAAACAATCTACACATGTGAGGAGGAATACAGGGAGGAATTTCAGAGCGTGCCAGGCGGGAGTAAATCACTTCTTGCTAAATTGTAAGCCTTTTAAAAGCTCCATAGAAAAAACAAAGGGGTGGTGGAGAAAAAGAAAAAAGCTGATTAGCCCTCTGCCGCGGACGAATTGACGTCATCATGACACTAGGCCGTTTGTTGTAGTCGTCCGCACACAAGGAGCGGGGCATCGGGAGGGCCACAAGCTGATGCTCTGTGATCATCTGATCTTCCCCAGACACGAGGACCTGGTCGCATGATAGGCTCATGTCCACTGGAGAGACAGTAAGCATGTGTTTGTGTGTGTCTGTGTGTCTGTGTGTCTGTGTGTGTGTGTGTGTGTGTGTGTAGCTCTATAGAAGGGACTAACATATGCCGCACACTAACGCTCTTCCAAGACTCAACAGGGCCTAGTTTTTTTTTTCCTGTTGTCAAACCTGATTTCAGTTACTTTGACCACATGTGCCAGAACAAATAACTGAGCTTTATGAATTTTGAATCGGGCGTCAAACCATCCCGTGTATTTTTCTGTGGCAGGGAAACAAAACATTCTCTCTTCTATAGACGACTGCTGAGTAAATATCATACTTATATATATATACACATTTTTAAAAGTGCTGTTTCCACTGTGAAGCCAACGTGCTGCTGAACTAGCTGAGGTCAGGGTCTAAGCGTATGGAGTTTGGCCGCAGAGCAATGGAAGCTCGCTGAGGGCTACAGCACGGAATCCATCCTCCCTCTCTACCTGACACTGACACAACCAATGCAACTGCAGCTAAGATTGTGTAACTCAAATAACCACACACACACACTGATACGAACACACACAGGGCTGAACCAGTTTGCCAGCATCTTAGGGCAACGTACTCTTCTTGTACAGTACGCGCATGCACACACCGCAATGAATCACTCAGCCGAGCATTTGCATCCCACAAACATCACGCTGGCACTGAACCAGAGGCAAACAAAGCAGGGGAAGTGAGTGAGCATGTAGGCCAGGCAGGCGGGCAGCACTGACAGGGTGTGTGCGTGTGTTGTGTGTGTGTGTGTGTGCCTACGTAATCTGCATCCCGCCCTCTTGCTCTGCGCTGCCGTGTTGTACCAGTCACACTGGGATCTCTCTCTCTGTCTCCTTCCACCAGCACAGGGCCACTTGTTAATCGGACGACAGGTTCACCCAGTGCAGACACTCTGCGTAGAGGTCGGAGGTGAAGGGCGTGAATTCAGTGAAGGCGGGGCAATAAAGCTAAATCAATGATTATCGTGATTATTATTATTTCTTCAATTGAGACAGCAAACATTACATCAACATGTTTATGCATTGTGGACAGTGAGGAGGTATGAGACATAATTGATCTGCCTCAGAATTATAAAATGTTCTCTGCTCAAAAAGAAGTGTTAAAAGCCAAAACCTTCACTCGGGGGGGAAATCTATCGTCTTTAAACACAAAATAATAATCATAATAATAGTATTATTTTGATTATTATTATTATCGCCAGCTCATCTTGATGTCACTTTTTGGCCTACGTCATTTATTTGTTGGTTTTATTTTGAATTATTTATCTAGATTGGAAAAGTAATATACTGTATGTCGCTAAAAGTTCTCAATTACTTATATGTATAATTTTTGGTCATATCGCCTCGTGATGAATCAATGTAAAACAACTAGTGAAGTTTCACACCCTCTGTGTATTGTGTACATTAACTCCAGTGTCAGTTTATTAGGTACACTGAGCTAAAAACAGTGAAACAGTTCTCCAATGAATTCAAACCTTCATGAAGGTTACGGTGTTCAGTTTGTAAATGGATTTACGCTGATTCTACTTTATGTTAATTTCAGAAGATGGGGTTTGTGGTGCTGCTAAATTGTGTTGCCTGAACCATTTGATCTAAGGGGCGGGGTCAATAATATAAACACCTCTCAGTATAACACAATGCTGGTTACAAAATGCCTGGAGCCTTCGTGCTCAATGCGAAAGACGCTATGATGTAAGTTCTGACGTGAGCATCCATCAGCCTGTGACAGAACGGTGACTATAAACCGGCCTTCAGGGTCTGAGGGCCCAGGAGCTGCTTGTTTGATACTTAGTATGTTGCTGTTATGAAGGAATTTTAAATCAAAAGTTTGAGCATCATTTCCTTAAAATAACCTCTGAAATCAATCTCTCGACATGAAGTGACAGCCTCCAGGCCGACAGCTTCAAACTCTCCACTGACACGTCTTCCATGTGTCTTCGTGGTGTCTTCAGTCATCTCAAGTCGGGTCCAGGACAGCCTGCAGGCAATACAACCAATGTATTTACATAGCAGAGTTGCCTCTGACCCTGTATCCTGCTTCCAGTGTATCCGGCCCTATAGATCTCCTCCTCCTCCTCTTCTCCAGCCCACCAGCTTCTCTGTCTCACACTCATTGGCACAAACACGCACACACACATGTACACTGGGAGAGTGGCTTTCCACTAAAGTGAAAAACAGGAAATTGGATGACATTGTTCGGTGCGCCGACGTCAGCAGAGAGAGATAGAAAGAGTAAACAGCTTCCTCCACCCCAGAGCTGGGACCAGGATGCGGAGAATCTTGGGAGGCCTGCCCTGCCCATGCTTCTTAGGAGAACGTGCACGGCTGCCCCCATTCACTAACAATCCACCACATCACTCACTTTGACACAGCTCTCCGGCTGACGTGCGCTCTCCCTTCCTCCCGTGCTCAGATCCCACTCCTCCTTCAGCTGCCCAATATCACTTTATTCCTACTGTAAAACTTTCTCCACAAGCTCTCAAGGAGAATATTGAGAGATGTAGAGCTGATCAGGTGACAGCAACATGAGCCACGGTGAGCACGTCTTCCTGAGAAGAAGCCAAAGTGTTCTTCTCACTACTAGTTGGTGTTGTGTGTTTGTACGTGTGTGTGTGCGTTCCTTCTAAAAGTGTGAATCAAATGGAGATGAATCAATGTTCTTCATTAGGTCTGATTAAGGGCAGCCGTCCCATCCACATTATGTACCAGACAGACAGACAGACAGACGGACGGAGGTACAGACAGGAAGACGGACAGACTCTAAACTCTCACACACACTGGGCTAAGTGACGGACTAAATGGCACAGTGACACATCAGCCTCGCCACACGCTGGGGCCTCACAGATCGCCGGGCTCACTGCCCATGCTGTGTGTGTTACCTCCAAGAGAATAACTCACTTTCATGTGTGGCCACTTACATTCGCTGCCCATAGATCTGCACCGAGGCCCTCATCGATAACAATGGGGTTTCAAACCTGCGACGGCTTCTAACGCCGACGGAATCGATGAGCAGTCTGGCACCTCACCCAATCCAGTTAGAGTCTAACGCTTTCTTCTTTTAAAAAGCTCTGCATATTATTTATTGGGGTGAATCAAGTGCATCATTATATCATAATCTTGGAAATCTCTTCGTTCACGGGCCCAGTGTGAAGGTTATTATGGAAAAGGGACAAAGTGTTGATTATGTGTTAGAATTCAGATCCTAATGCGTTGGTGTTTTCTATTTTATTTATTTATTTGAGTTATATCTCAACAGGGATTTCATAACACAACTTATTTTACATAAAATTGAAATAGTTTATTTGTAAGGGCATGAAATTATAATTAATGGTCTATAAAATAACATGAACCATAACTGTAGGCGCACAAACACACACACATGCACACACGCACACAATTAATCTCAAACGACAGAAATCTACAGTAACTCATTCATCTAAATGCTGAGGCTCACACACTTCAACGCTCTGCCCTTGTTACATTAACTTTGTTATGTGCATGTTTTATCTGATGCTCACCATATCAGTGTCTTTCACGCACTGTGGAAATAAACAGTGTTTAAAGCGGTTTCTGAATTAAAAACGAGAAATAAATGCTGTGAATTCTGCAGATAAAAAGACAACACATCGTTTCCCCCCCCACCCACCACCATCCAAATGAAACACATGAGAGAAAAAAAGTCTGATTGCAGTCTTTCCATTTAGAGAAATAACTGCAGCCATGTGTGTTCTGGCTCTGTCCACATGTCTTATCCATGGTGACCAAGCCTGCAGTCAGTCAGGCAGAAGACTTTAGTTGAGTCACTGGCATGGCTGAGAGAAACTAGGCCACCGTGGATCGGTTTGTCCCAGGACATCCTTGCTTTCGCTGCATTTCTACCTCTCCCTCCCTCTGTGTGTGTGTGTGTGTGTGTGTGTGTGTGTGTGTGTGTGTGTGTGTGTGTGTGTGTGTGTGTGTGTGTCTGGTGAAATGCACCACGAAGGAAACACCAGCCCCCATGCAACAAAAACTACGATGTCCTCCAAAAAGCTACAACCAATGTTGACTGAATGTTCTCATTGTTTAACGAAAATCAGTTTGACAGTATATTTTGAAAGTTGTGTAACATCAATTATAGTTTATTGTTGTTGTCCAGTGTGTTTGTGTCAGATGCAAAGTCACAAGATAAACAATGGGCCTCCTTTGACTTATAATTGTTCCATAACCCTCAGATTTGAAGAGGCTTTGAAATCAGCCACACAAATGGTTATATTTATATTGTAATATATTAAACCAATAAAGTTTAACAGAGTGGTGGACAATAATATTCTAGCAATGTGGATTTCCTACAAGCTAGTGAACGATGTTATATCTATATATGATCTCAACTGCTTTTCAGAAAAATGTGTTTTATTCACAAAATCAAGTAGAAGAACTAAACGACCCACAATCCTCAGGTGTAATAGTGACGGCTGTGATTGGTGGAGCTCGCTGTTACCATGGAACCGTTTACCTCAACCGCGAAAATCAATGCCCGCTACGATTGGATAAGCATTACATTACATTAGAGCGACTATGATTTCTCTTTCTAACATACTGTTAGAATTTATTGTCTTTCCAGCGGAGCTTCCAGAGAACGCCCTGACCTTTATCTCTCCTACCTCACCGGCGGAAACGCAAGCCAACGGGTACGCACAGACACACACACACACACACACACACGCATTTTGTTAGACATGATGAAAAGAAATTCACTACAACAAGGTTTAGTTTAGGAATCGTTGGAAGTCATGGAAAAGAAACGTGTGCACAGTCTTCTTCCTTTACCCTTTCTTTCATTTTCCAGAGGTTATTTTTGCTCTGGATCTTTTTGTTATGGTAACAATTGATCTGGTAACTGGTCGCTCTGGTTCCAGCCTCAAAACTATTCTCACAAAGATTTTCTGATTTTTTCATCACCTTGTTCTCTCAAATGTCCACCATGCCAAGGTTTCCTTATTTCATTTCAACCCCCAAATGGCAAAAATCAGCCCTTTTTTAAAACCAAATTTAGAAGATTTACAAGAAAATCCAGAGCATGAATATCCCTGCTGATGAGGACACCAGGCAAATACAACAACAACAACAAACCCAGGGAATAATCACACAAGTTGCCACACATTGGTGGTCTTGATGTTCCTCCTGGGCAATAAACTCAAGATGAGTGAGATAAATCAAAGACGGAACAACAAATTTATAAAAATATCCTCCAAGGCTGCACAAACAATTATTTTCATCAATTAATTTGTCGGAAAAATATCAAATACTGCCCAAAAAAATTCCAGAGAGCTCAAGGTGACAGCAGCGAATCCTCCCATGAGAGAATTATATTATAAGTTTATTTTCAGACCTTATTTCATCAAATCCTGCAAAAAAAACTGAGGTGGTAGATGAACACTCGGTGCCTGAACCCACCAAGGCCTCGTCTCTTCACTGCGCTTAAACCAAGATTGTCGCCACACTATATCGACTGAAAATTAAGTCACATTATTTAAATTGCTTTGAACTACCTCTTATACGCGCCGCCCTAAATACATCAATTTCTAATCAGCATAAAAGTGCATGCACATGCACACATACGCATTTATTGTCTTTCGAGCAGAGCTTCCAGAGAACGCCCTGACCTTTATTCTGTCTGCAGTGACATCTCTCCTACCTCACCAGATAGTGCGGAAACGCAAGCCAACGGGAATGCACACACACACACCCGCACACACACGCAGAGGGAAGGCACCGAGCAACTCACAGGAGACTGAACTTGTCCTGGAATTCAGGCCCAAACGCCCTTGAATGACGTCCGTGGTTTAAAAATACAGAGTTTGCAGAAAACGGAGAGGTTACTCCATCCTTGGTGACCTGTCCCTGTTTCTCACTGGTGCTCTGCACCTTGCGAGCATCGTCTCAGACGTCACACAAGAACCATCAGGTGTGCGGCCTCTCTGTCTTTTACAGCTCAACACCGACAAACAAAAAAACATGTTTTTGATACCTAAGCCTTTACATTCATGACAACACACACTCAAAGGAGCCGAGTATGGCCCAATAATTTATTCTGCTCCTTCAGAAAAAAACTCTGAATGACGTGTTCAGAATTCGGAGAAATAAATCCATGCGTTTGGATTACATGTACAAGCGTGTGACATTGGAGTACATGCTGAATTCCCTCAGCTCCTGACACTGCCTGCCTGCCTGCCTGCCTGCATACCCTGTGTCCATAGTGGCGCGAGTGTGTATGTGATCTGTGCGTCACTGTGCCAGTGAGAGTAACTGAAGCCCGGCAGTGAAGAGGCTCCTGCCAACAGGCCGAGTGCTGAGGGCTAGCGACTGTGCTTAGAGCCCTCGCCTGCTGGCCTGCAGGGACAGGAGATGAAGAGCAGGGGCAGGAGATGAAGAGCAGGGGAAGGAGATGAAGAGCAGGGGCAGGAGATGAAGAGCAGGGGCAGGAGATGAAGAGCAGGGGAAGGAGATGAAGGGAAGGGGCAGAAGAGCCATGCCCTCATTAAACGTGGAGGGAACCCACAAGTCTGGTCGCTACATTGAGCATATAAACTAACCCCCAAATGTGCATGTGTAGTTTAAGATTAAGATTAAAATGCATTTGTCCCAAACACATGTACAGACATGCAAAGGCACACTCATGCAGGTAGGGAAAATTAACCTCTGCTTTTGACCCATCTGGTGCAGGACACACAGAGCAGTGAGCGACCATGTACGGCGCTCGGGGAGCAGATGTTGGGGGAGTAAGGTGCCTTGCTCAGGGGCACTAGACAGGGTAGGGAGACTCTTGGATTTTTGGACAGATCAATCCAGGTTCGTCTTTAGTTGTCTCTCCGTGGAGTCGAACCAGAGACCTTCTCTGCCCATAGTCCAAGTTTCTGCCACTAGACCACCGCCTCTCCGCCTCTTTAAATTGAAGTTAGTACACAAAAACGTTTACGTGCTCTAATGTTGAGAAAACACATCACTCTCCTCGGACTGTTCATTGCTGTAGCTTCTCTTTTCAGCCTCTGTCTGAAACACTTGGTTGTAGCTCCCGTCTCTTTAAGACCACCCTCACAATAAAACAGGCTGCTCTGATTGGCCAGCTGAGTCACTCAGAAATGCTATCTTTGACTTTGTTGACCTGACTTTGTTAGGAGGCCTCTCTAGACAAGCCGTGTCGTGGATTATTTCAAATGTGGGCCACCGTGACGTCACATGACATCATAATGGTATGGAAGGATTTCTGACTGTTTCAGGAGCAGTGTCTTCTGGGGAGAGGAGCTGCCTTTAATGCAGATTTTGGGCTTTTTGACTTTACCAAACTTTTATCAAAAGTAAAAAAAAATTTAAAAGAAGGACAGAGATACTGAAAATAAGTCTCCCCCGATGAAATCACACTTTTGGCATCGCTCCAGAGGCTGAACTGAGAAAAGTTTGTATTTTACCACAGACGCAGATAACCATCTTTTCAAATTGGTTATTTGCATACGGTCACCAGCTACAGCGACCTCAATATGACCATGAATCTAGTTTTGACTTTTGAATCTGTGACCTCCTGAGCCTGGTGATGTACGGCAGCATCCACAAACTGCAGATTAGAAAATCGGCAAAGTTAAAGAGCTAATCCACGTATTTTGTGTTGAATTGGGAGTACGAAACTCCAGAAGGCTCCTTCCAGGCATGCTGACCAACCCATATAATCATTTTCAGTGGCCGTTCTCCGTAACTAGCACTAATGTGAGTAAATTAATTAAAGACAGATCCACAAGAAGCTGAGCACTTTCTCCAATGTTCACCTTCAAGGTATTTCTGTCCTTATCCAGATTACCCTGAAATCCCCATAAGACCTGGACAATCCTAAGCTATCCAGGGCTACGGAGCAGCCCCTCACTAAAACCTCCTCCTCTTCCTCGGCCCGCAGCAGCCTTTGTCAAACACCCCTGCTACTGTACTCCTACTTATTTGACTGCTCCATTTTATTCACACCTGTTCCTCTCCCATTTTACTGTACCAAAGCAAACCAAAGAAAATTTGAATTACGTTCAATAAATGCTTCAAACCTGTTTATTTCTGACAGTGTCACTTTCACTGTGAGGGAAGGGGCAGTTGATCGGGTGACTGCGGCTCAATTCCTCCTTCCTCTCTTAGCTCAGTCATTCCAGGTACAATCAAAGGCCAATAAAGCAAAAGGAACAAGCTAAAGGAGCTTGGGAAGTCTGACAAGGACACTGCCTGCTGGTCCAGTGACACTGCAGTGCACTGTAATCTTACCAGGAACCCTTCCACTGCAGTCACCTCTCCTCCCGAGTCCAGCCAAATACAACAGAACAACAAACTACACAAGACGACTGTCTGGCTTGAATAAGAGATCATTAGTTGACACTAAATTTGTTGCCAGAGCCACACACACACATCTGAACAATCTTAATTACCTCACCAGCTCTGAGGCCTAAAGAAAGGATTAGAATTAGCAATATTCGACCACTACGGCCACACAAGCCCGGCTCTATCTGCGAGGCTCCACCCCTTCACACGGCAGCTTAGATGTTTTTGAGAATATCAGAGGGCGGTTCTCAGGGGCTCTTCAGATGGGCTGTGAGGGCATTAGATAATAACACTCTCCCCCCCCCTCACCTGCTATAACAGGAGCACTGATGTCACCGTGGCGTGAGGGATCAGTGAGTGACACGAGCTGGAGCACCGGGACGGAGCTTGGCACACAACTATACTCTATTTAAACACACACGCAGACACAGACACACCAGTAAACAAACACACACACACACAGAATGAAGAATGGGGATTTGATGACTACATGTAAACACCTTCAGGAAAATTTGAAAACAGATTTATCCTGAATATTTGGCGAAATATCCTGTTGCATTATTAAAATAAACAGATTATGGGCATCAAATAAATACTTACAGTAGTAAGCAAAACAGTAATAATAATAATAATAATAATAATTTGAAAAAAGTCACATGACCATTAAATGATGTCATAAATTATATATATTTTTTTACTATAATTACATTTATTGATGTTTTAACCTTTTGTGACTCACGTCGTGACTGTTAATAAAAATGCTATACAAATGAAGCACATCATCATTAATATCATCACCTTACCACCTTAACATAAAATTGAAATTATTTTAAAATTTAATTAATTTAAACACTCATAGATGTTATTCCCCTTAACATCCCAGATTTCTTTTTCATTTGGCTGAGATCAACAACCTTTAAGATGTCATACCTCACAGAAGAGGAACAGTGGCTTGTCATGAAGACAAGAACCCTGTGGAATCTTTTTGTAGAAGTCTTCTAGCATAACTCCCTATCAAGACTACTGGTGGAGCCTGTTTAAACTTGGACAGAATTAAAATCCAAGTGATCGATTTAAACTTTTATGGAAGTATTTTTGTTTTTAAGGTTCTGGTTGGAGCCAGAAGCAAACTACAGATTCATCTAGACCTGTGGATCTCAGTCGGGGGGAAAAGGTGGTTAGAATATATCAAAGGTCCAAGTGTTACCGGCCAATACATACACATGTTCATTTAGACTTGAATTTCATGCTCGAGTTACGCAATTCAGACTGGCCCACTTCCTGGTTCTTCATCTAAGCTACAAAGACCATTTGCATGTCACAGCCAAACGGTCTGGACTCCTGCTGCAGTCCTGTTACAGCTCAGTTTGCTTATGATTATTTACTTATTGGATATGATGAAGCCTGGATCGAACATCACAACTCGGCAAAATCTCAAAATAGCTGAACAATAGGGGAACAAGTCAGACTTTATTATAATAATTATTATTTTTAGGTGAAAATGTCAAAACCTGAGTTGCTGCACCCACACACACTCCTCACACTACAAAAACAACGAGCACCATCTGCCTCTGTGAAGATCTTAAGGGACGTATCAGCTGAGGGTACAGTGGATCTTCAAAGCAAGAGGTAAGACACACTCCAGAGAGTTGTGCGTCATCGCCGTGTCCATTAAAACAAGGAAGGAGACAAGCACGGCTGGCTTAATGCGTTGTTCAGCAGGTGAATGAGTGTCTGGCGTGTTTACTACAGCCAATAAGCTGCAGGCCTGTTCACTTAAATCCAGCGAGGCTCGTGTCTGTGCTGTGCTTCTTTAGCGAAACACAAGAAGAGGCATTCAAATGTAGAGGAGTCGGAAAAAGATCAGCTGACAGTGAAATACCATGGGGTTTATATCTTAACACTCATCTATCACTTTTTGGTTCTTTTGTAAGTCTTGCCCCCAGACGGGGGGGTCTTTCAACATGCTGAACTGTACAGCGTGACGGAGCGTGAAAATGGCCAAAGTACCGCAGTAACCAGATGCTGGCAACATGGCTGTTAGCATTGTTAACAGTGAACCGTGCACGGCGGCTAGGAGCTGTCCACAGCCAACATGATGCCTATTGACACATCAACACGAGAGGGGGAATGACTCTCAGATGAACTCTGAACAATGACGGTGTGTTCTGTACATGATGTTCTTTTCAACAACCACTCCTTAAGTGTAGCATTAATACCTAAAGAAGTCTTAGCGTAGAGGGTATGATATCGCTGCATTCACATGGAGAATTCATTTGAAAGTCCCACTCTGGGGAAAATCACATTTTGTGATATCAGCAGGATATGTTAACATGTCCCCCTTGTTCCTTTTATATGATAAAAGACATAAATTGAGTGAAATGAGCACTGGTTCTAGTGTTTCCACCTTAACCAATGCCAGTCTGTAAAAACTGAATCCGATAGCCAGGGTTTGTGATGTCACAAACCTAAGAAACCAATCCTGTCAACTCTTGGGTGTGGCTCAGCAGCTGGAGGTTCCCCAGCCGCAGGTGAGCTGTGAGGGTGAGGAGACGGGGAGCAGGAGAAGCAGGAGCGCGGGGGGGGGAGGAGGAGGAGATGGGGAGCAGGAGGAGCAGGAGACGGGGAGCAGGAGGAGGAGGAGACGGGGAGCAGGAGGAGGAGGAGACGGGGAGCAGGAGGAGCAGGAGACGGGGAGCAGGAGGAGCAGGAACCCAAACTGAATTAGCATATTCATAGATCTCAGTCACGACGCAAGGAAGGTGTAGAGTTACATTTAAGCCATAAGGAGTATTTTTTCCTGAAAAACCTTTTGAATGTGTAATTTTGAGGAACGAAGAAGGGTTTTACAGGGTGTAATAATAAACTACTTTAAATTGTAAGGGTTCCAATTGGAGCAAAACTGTAAATCAGAGTATTTTCAGACTACAGTGACTAGGTTTCCATGGACACCGATATTCAGACTGTTGACCTTATCCAGAGTAAGACGTACTTTGATAATGCTGTTAACATGAGTTGCTGTTAGAATATTCCATTCATCTTCCTGTTTACATATTACAGATCATAGTCTGTTTATGACGCACATCGTTAGGAACAGTCCACACTCACTATTTCTATTATTGCTTATTCTGAGTAGCTCCATATTCAGGTTAGGATAATAAGATAAGTTAGGAATAAGTTATTTAGACTATTGCTTAAATCAGATTAACATTAGGATAGTCAGTGACTCCTTGTTTAAGGAATAGTTAGAAATTAAGCTCCAAATTACTTTGGTTTCTTCCTGAATATCGGATTGAAAATATGACATTACACAATAATACACAGACAGAGCAATGCTTTACTTCAATGGCACTCAGCTTTAATGTAAAACCACGTTGAAACCACTCACAAAGACCAGTCCCCTAAGCATGGCTGATTGGTTTCCATCAAGATCTATGAATTATTTTCCAAGAAATCAATGAAAATGTTGAAAAATGCAATGTTAAAGAAAGCGGAGAAAGGAATTCCTGGATCTGCCCCCTGATCCAGATCCACACCAAAATTCAAAGGATTCATCCCTGACACGCACCACACCCTTCCACCAAGTTTCATGGAAATCCATCCAGTCAATTTTTTCTTGTCTAATCTTGCTTACAAAAAAAACAAAAGGAAAAATTTATTAATTGATGATTGGCAAGACGGGGCCGCCTTTTACATAAGACCGATCTCTATGAATTATCACCTCCCTGTTTCTAGTCCAGTCAGATTTTAAAAGTCTGTGCTGCACGGAGCAGGAAGCTGCACTCGCACACACACACACACACACACACATCAGTAGCATAACACAACATAACACAACCCTGTGACGCAACCTCTCCCCCCTGCAGATTCTCACAGTTTAGAGACCACAGAGAATTGGGAGAGACAGTCGAGGAGCTTAAAAGGCCACCGGTGGACCTGGGCCCACTCACATCTACATTCCTGTGAGCTTCTGAGACAGAACAGAGAGCCGCGGCAGCAAAGTAAACACTTGTAGCTCCTCGTTTCGGGAAGAATACAATTTCCATAATCTCATGAAACTATCACATGCCGACCTTATGACATTAGATTCTCAACCTGAAGGGGGAGCGGAACAAGCTTTGGATGTGGCCCTATTTGTTAAGACCATTTCAAAAACAATGGGAGTGTCTGTCCCACAAGCACATGCCCCCCCGACTGACAGCCCATAAGGGAGAAAGCTCTCGGGGATGAAGACACCCGCTGTATCTGCACGCAAGGTGACAAAGGGATTTCTTATATTATCCTAATTTGATTTCTAGCTTGATGCTCAAGAACAAGATGATCCTCAGAACAAATAAGTAAAAGGCAAATAGAAATGTGTATAAGCCACGTTAACACATGACACCATGAACTCCAGGACATCAATAAGTGGTGTGTGGCTGATCCGCCGGCCCCCTCTCGCTTCCGCTCCTCTCCTTCTGCTTATGTGCCGACGGAGATAAATGACATGGCAAAAAAAAAATTACCCCTTAACTGCCCCTGCAGACACTCCAGACAGGAAGAGAAAACACGGGGTCACGCTGCAGCTGACGTTTTGTATAAATAAAATATAACAAACAGCTAAAGTCACATTTAAAGCCTAAATCCAAGTGGTTATTTTCATTGTCAATGAAACGTATCCGTATTTTAATCATTGTTTGACAGTTTGGGGGACAGTTTTCTTATCCACTCTTTTGACAAGAGTGAGATTAGAGGATCAATGCCACCTTCCATTAAATTATGAAGCAGAAGATATCTTAGCTTAGCACCAAGACTTGAAACAGAGGGAAACGGTTAGCCTGGATTTCCTGTGGTGTAAAAAACAGCCACATTTCGTTCAGCTAGTAAAATAAGCAGGTAAACACACTACAACTTTAATATAAGCCCATGTGCCGTTTGTGTGCACGTCCACAGAACCAAAACTTTGCCCCGGTGGGAATTAAACTACCAACTACGACACTGTTCCAGGGGTTGGTGCCATTCTTTGAGCCATAAAAGGCCCTTGTACGTACAGACATGACATCCTGAACAGATAAGAAGAGTGCGTCAATTGATGCAGAGGCAGCTGTAAAGACAAAGACAACAGCCAAGCCATTTGAGTCGTCTCACTGAATGTTGCACAGACGGAGACGGCTCCTATTGTGTATTAAATCATATATGTGATTATTTGTTTAAAGAAACGCACGTCAGATCAGTGGAGACAAATGGACAAACTTCACAGAGGAATATCCAAGTTTTTATAGAATAGAAACAGAAGGTTAAGAGCAAAGAATATCTGATAGGTCAAATGAAAGAAAGTGAAAGATAGAGAGAGAAAGAAAAAGGGCCAATATCAGTGGGGCTGCTCTCAGCCAGCAGGAAAAAAGCACAGTGGATTAATTCATCACCATGCTAAGCCTTTGCCCTCCTCTGGAATAAATTACCCAATGACTCTCAAGTTAGACTAAACACACAAACACACACACACACAACTGACCACAGAGTGTGCACAAAACGGTGGGAGACAGTAAAAAGACAAATTGTGGGGGGGTTGCTGCCCAGGTCATCGGTGTATCATATCTTACTATGGACAAAAAGCAAGATGGACTCAGCAGATGAGTTGTGTGTTCGGTTCGGAGACAGTTAGGACGAGTGTTTCCCGACTGAGGCTTCGGTCTAGAACAGCAACCTTGTGTACCCCCGTCACTGCTGGGGAGGGGAGGGTTTAACGTGTGTGTGTGTGTGTGGGGGGGGGGGGCATGAG
The DNA here is from genome assembly GCF_949316205.1 of Platichthys flesus. Classification (NCBI taxonomy): domain Eukaryota; kingdom Metazoa; phylum Chordata; class Actinopteri; order Pleuronectiformes; family Pleuronectidae; genus Platichthys; species Platichthys flesus. The sequence goes on along the minus strand of NC_084945.1, from coordinate 7,321,851 downwards.
GTGTACGGCTGGGTGATTCCACTACTTGTCTCAATGCATGCAGAGGCTGGAATTAGGCAGCGTGATGATACGAGTCTCCAGATACTTATGAGCTTAGCACCTTTTATTGCCCCTTTTCCACTCAAGAGTAAAAAAAAAAAAAAAAAGAAGGTAAAACTGATTCTGCATTTGCGCTTCAGGAGGCGCTGGTGCTGGTAATGTGTGTGTGGGGGGGGGCTACTTGGTTTCCTTGAGTGGGGGGCAGTCAGACGGGGAAAAGTCAAGGACAGATAAATGCTGTTGTGTTTGGCTGAGGTCTTTCTCTGTCTCTTTGGACATACACACACACACAAACACACACTGACACACACACACACACACTGACACACTATCGCAGGACCTTGTACTTGAGCTTTATCATCCCCAGAGCAGCCCAGATGGTAACGCACCCTTGACAGAGACTCACATCACACTCCCAAACTCAGAATCCCCAATCTTTCTCACAGTGTAGACGCCTGCACATGTTCGATTCCCGTCTCACTCTCTGTCCGAGTGTGAAACAAAAGGACGTAAAGATACAGCACGCCTTTTTGTTTTAAGGTTTGCTTGACGCTAAACTTGTGCAGTTTGCTGTAGCTGCCTGTTGTGTGTAGATGTGGGTGAGGGTTATTTTTATCCTTCAGGGAATGAATGTGTGTGTGTGTGTGTTTGCTTCAGAATCACAATGACACAGGCCTGGGCACATACATGCACAAAAAGACTAAAAAACAACTGGAGTAGCACCAACAGACCCCTCATGAAACTAAAATTGAATTCACTAGGTCCAGATTGTTATTTGGATCTGCACCAAATTGCAGACACTCATAAATACAAGTCAGATTTTTTTAAATCAAGATCCATGAACTATTCTCTGAGAAAATCAAAGAAATTGTTTTCACAAAGTTAAAGAATGTGATCAAAGATTCCTGGATCCGACCTCTGATCTGGATCAACACCAGAATGCAATGAATTATTTCCTGACCCATACCACACTCTGCTGACAATCAGAGGTAGGGGTAATTAGACACACACACACACACACAAACACACTACTTGAGATGATCTCAATGATTATTTTCATTATTGATTAATCTGTCATATATGTCCTCATTTTCTGGTTGAAAAACTGTTTTTTATTTGTGAATTTCAGACATGATTTCCTGAAGCCCAGATTGAAATCCTCAATTGTCTAAAACTCAAAAAAATATAAAATTTATAAATCATAAAATGCAGCGAATCCTCACAGTTACAAATCTGGAGCCTGAGAACGACTGGAATTAATACTTAAAAATGAAATACTTTAAAATAAAAGATTCCTTTTCTGTTTATCAACTCATCGATTAATCAAGTCATAGTTTCAGGTCTACTTTCTGGTGAGACTGACGTGGGGGGGGGGGGGGGGGGGCAGTCGCAGCTCTGCTCATCAAAGAAAACAGTGACGTCTTTCAAAGTCTCTCATAATCTAAATGAAATGAGACATTGGAGCTTTCATCTACGACATGTTCCTACGCGGTGTAAACACACGATTCCAGATCGAATCCAGACACGGCTCAACGAGTCTCCGACGCATCGCCACAAGCTGACGTACTAACGATTTTTCTTTGCCTCACAGAAAGCCCGGCCCCTCTCGCTGCGGACGACCACAGAGGATGTTAAAGATGACACCTTACGGAACAGGGATTAACCATTTCCAGCTGAAGGGAGACCATTAGTCTAACTCAATCAGGGGACTAATTCAATCAAAGGCACAGTGGGCGTCTTGACATGGGGGCATCTGTCACGCTGACTTCTCACTGCATCCTGCGGTGACGTTCGGCCACAAAATCCAGACTGACAGAGGCCGTCGGATCGCCTGCGGTGTGTCGGACGCGCGCTCGAAAAACATACACAAAACATGCAGACGCACACTAATACACTACTGAATTCACAAGATCACAATTTTTGTCGTGCGTTTTCTGTGTCTATGAAGATCTTCGTGCCAACATTGCAGGACCGGCTCCCTTTGTTTTTTTATTATCAATGAGATTTCCACTCCATTATTCTTCATTTAAATATGAACTGATCTCAAATCAGCGTGGCTAAATAAAATAAACGTCTGTTAGTCTGAATAACAGTGACAGGTAGTTTTGATGTGCATGTGTGTGTGCAGCTTCTTACACGACACCTACATGAATAATCATCATCTTGATTAGAAACACAAATTTAGCTGCTGCACAAAAGAGGGAGCAGCACATTTTGTTATCCTCCGTTGGCGTCACTGTTTCTGGTCAAATACACAAATGGAACCATCTTTTTTTATGCCATGATGCCACAAACTTTTCCTCTTTAAAAGTCCTTCTCCATAACTACTCATATGTCTCATAGCACTGCAGGTTAAATGTTTCTGTAAATCCCTATGTCTAAATTTATGCACGAGGCCTCGATAAGAATCCCGCAGGACAGGACATCCTATTGAACAGCGTAAGTGGTGGAGAGGTGAAGCAGAGGCCAGAGCATGAGTGAGCCGAAAAGGAATCGCGCCCGACAACAGATGTCTGTGCTTCATGCTGAGATCTTGGCTTCTATAAAAGTGCACGGCTCCAGCGGCAAGATCGCACACAATGACACACACACACACACACACACAACGAAGCTGAAAAGTGGGTTAAAATGTTTGTCTCGTCCCGACGCTTACGTAAAAAAAATCGCAGGTAGAGCAATACCTGAGGTTAGCGTGGAGGCCCTTGACCCCGTGACCTTCCACTGAGAGTGTGTAGCATGGCCTAGTTCCTCTAACAGAAGAAAAGCAGGAGAGCCGTCCTTGCAAGCAAAGTTAAAATGAAAGTAAAGCATTGATTTAAATCGACTTGCCTCTGGAATTAAATACTCCGATCTACAGACCGCCGATTCTTGGGTCTCTAATTTTCCGATTAAATGTGACACACAGCTTACACACACACACACACATCTTTGTGTTCTTTGTCTTTTGCTTGCATGCAACTCAAACACCTCACACACATATATACACCGTTTTGTTCCCGTGTGTCTGTGAATGCAATCAATGTGTAGGTTCGCTCACCTTGCAGCTCGGGGGTTTCAGGGGTAGTCCCGAGGCAGGATTTCCTTGATGCTGAGTGGTATTGGTCTGCTGGGGTGAGTGGGAATCCTCGGACTCTTTTCCACTGTGGTAGACCACCCTATCAGAGATATGAATACTTGAAGCACAGCCCATGCTTCAACCCACTTCAGCCTTTTTTGTTTTTTTCTTTTGCTTCGCTCTGCAAGTGCTTGTCTTTGAGTGTCGTTGGCCTCTCCCCCCCGCCCCCCTAGCCCAACACTTTCCTGTGCAGTTAGGGTCCAGTCAAGGGTTCATATCGTTCCGTATATACATGTATAAATATGTGTCATCTAGGCCACAGCAAAGCCGGTTCTCCAAACGCTCCAACACAAGGCATGAATAATATATCTATCTATCCCCCACCCGCCCCCCCCCCCTCAACACCAGGAAGCTGATTTCCTCCCTCTTGTTTTTTTTTTTTTCTCCTTCTTCCTTTTCTTCACATGAAGTTAATTGGAGGCTCTCTAATCACAGCGGCTCCCCTTCTCCTGGAAAAACTTGGATCCTTCAGCTCAGATCCCCCACGGACGACTTCATCCCTCACTCCGGCCTTCTTCGTACCACATCACCGTTTTCTCCTCAACTTATCAAGTACAGGCCTTAAAGCACACACACCCACACACACACATGCATACGTCTACACACATGCACACACACACTCACTCACACACACACACCATGCAATCCACCCCCCTCCTGCTCCAGCCTCATGCAATAGTTTTATCCATTTTTTGTGTCCATGAAGGCTTCATGTGTAGTCGTCCTCCCCCACCACCCTGGAGCCATCAAATATGATGCTTCTTTCCCCTCTTTATTTCTCTCTCTCCCTCTCTATCAATCTTTTCTTTCTTTCTTCTTCTTCTTCTTTTCCTGACAATGTGTGTGTCCACTTCAGCTGCAGACACGGGCCACAGACCGGCTCTCACCACACTTCAGCTCCAGGTTCATCATCAACAGGGTGAAATATTGGCACCGCAGAGACACAGTGGGATTATTCCTCTGAGGAGCATACTGCCGCGTGTAGTCCGACGGTGCTGCCCGGGGATCAGGCCACATTCACCGGTGTAAAGCAGCGGTGGTGCTGGTGGTGCTGGTGAGATCCTGCAGGCTCCATTCAGGCATCCGCTGACCGGTGGAGGATGATCCGCCTGATATAAGAGCTCCAGACCCCGGGGTGCGTCACTAGACTCCACGGTTCCCTCTCATCGCTGCTGGGAACACTGGGAGCATGAGGGATGTAGCGGCTGTGGCGTGTGGAGGTGCCACCTCTGGACAGCGAGAGGAAAATCTACAAGACAGAGAAAAGGGGGAAAACCAGACCCGCTCCGTGTCCGCAAGTTTCGGCTCCGGAGCCGGGGACGGCCGGCTGCTTCGAGGCTGACGAGGGCGGAGGTGTAGCGAGGCAGAGCCCGGCTACATAATGCAGATTCTCGGATGTTTGTCTCTTCTCTGCCTTTTTCTGGCGTCTGCTCCTCCGGTTCTTCAGCGCTGCTTGACAGCGGCACATCCAATAAAAGCACCCGCAAGGATTGACCTACAGCCTCTACTGACGTCAATGCAAACGAGCTGCCGGCAGCCAATCAGGGCCGCGCCCGCCGCCGCTGGGCGGTACCCGGGTTTCCGTGGGAACTTTGAAAACAGGAATAATAAAAAAAAAAAAGAGAGAGAGAAACAGGACAGGGGGGGGGGGAGACAGACAGACAGACAGACAGACAGACAGACGGAGGAAGGGAGGGAGAGATGGAGAAAGGGAGAGACAGACAGACAGGTAGAGAGAGAGAGAGAGAGGGAGGGAGGGAGACAGAGGGAGACAGACAGATAGAGAGACAGAGTGAGATAGATAGAGAGAGTGAGAGAGAGAGAGAGACAGACAGACTGAGAGAATAGAGTGAGAGAGAAAGACAGACAGACCAACACAGAGAGAGAGAGACAGAGTACTTTTATGATATATCAAAGGGTTTGATTAAAAAAAGGTTTAGAAAATGATTTTAAAAATTAAGATACATAAAAAGATATAGGAGATCAAAAAATAATAATAATAATGAAAAAAAATTGAATCAGCCGATACTGACAATTATCACAAATAGATATCAGACACATTTTCCCAAGGTTCAATGTGTTGCTTTCAAATATGTTGTCAACCAACTTAGTTTGTGTGTTCAGCATCTTACTTTATACTTATTTGTAAAGGGACTGATTGGAGTATGAAACAACTCAATACAACAAAGTATATAACTGAAATTAGTACTTATATTATATAAGTGTGTATGTGTGAACAGTAAAACCCATTATCGCACTTCAGCCATGTATCTCACCTTGTGTAGTGTCATGAGCTTGTGTGCACACTGTGTTGTGGCTCACAACTCGTTCAGCTGACTCAGGGAGTCTGCTAACAGCTCAATGCACGTCAGGTTCAGTCCGAGCCTCAGATCCGGGCTGTAAACTGTCCTGACTTCAGTTGTAGAGGGTAAACAAAGCTTTCTGTATCCACCATAGCCTGTGGTCCTGTTCTGTGCAGTTATTAATGTACAGCGGGAACACGCAACTCCCGGAGATATACCTCGAAAACAGTGTTTCTGTTGTTTTCCATCATATGATCAAGTAAAGAGACAAAAAATAAACTCTATATGCTCCCAACACGTCACTCACACCATGTGCACTATAGATCCCATGACCTCCACTGCCTACACTGTCTTCTTGTACTGGTTCAAGTGGATTGTCCCCCCAAAAAAAGCAGAATTAACCCATCTGGCACTTATACCAACATTTAAAATGATGAAATACACATAAAAACATCCAAGTGTCTTAATCATAGTTAAATCACCCTTTTCCTTGAGCCCTGTGTTTGTTTATGACTCTTCCCAGATTTGTTTTGAGTCCTCAGCCGGTCAGAGACTTTTGTCAGATGAAAACAAGTCCTGTTTTAAAAGTCACTTTTCAGGTTTCTACTCACTTAAACTACACGATTTCCCTCAGCTCCCATTTTCACTTGTTCAGGAAACATCTTGCCTCAGAAATCACTCCCAACAAACACGGAGGATTTCAGGAACAGCCAGTGTTTAGATCCTGGCTGAGATTTGATTTAAGGGTAAATGCAATTCACAAGTAAAACACCTTCGATAAAGATCCTTTTAATCTGAATATTGAGACCAAGGTACTTACTGAGCACAACGTTAGTGGGAAAACAAGCCTGTCATTGTCTCCTGGTGGACACATTGTGTCATGTTGTTTCCAAAATAGCACAAACTTAACACATGTTGTTGTTACCAATCAGCCGACCTGATGTATCTGCTGGAGGCCAGTACCAGCCCATGATGTTGCCCTGGAGGATTGACCATACAGTGCATGTGTGGTGGAAGTGCAGCACACGCTGGCGGCGTTGTGTCACCTGACGCCGGGGGGGCAGTTCAGTAGTTGAGAGGAGATGCACAGATGCGGGGAGCGGATGTCTTCACATGCTTCCATGAGCAAGAGGGACAGACATGATTGTTTTCATAGAAAGAAGAGACGTTGGTGTTTTTAAAAGGGATAATCCGGCATTTTGCACTTTATACAAAGACAATAATGTGTGGTGTAGACTTTATCATGTCCAGAACTGCTGCATCATACATTTACCAAGATGCAGCGGTCATATCCTTTCATTCTCGGTTAAACACCCATATTGTAATTCAATGCCCCAAGTTCATAAGGCAGGCGCTCTGTCCAACTTCTGATGTCCTCCTTCTCAAAGGGACAACGTCAGGGTTGTTTTCTTAGACCTAACAAAGGTCCTCACAGGCGGAGAAGTCCTCCCATGTCAACTGACCTTTCTGTGTAAAGCTGGTGGAGTTCCCCTTTAATGTGTGTCAAATGAAGCCGGTGTGTGTGTGTGTGTGTGTGTGTGTGTGTGTGTGTGTGTGTTACCTTTGAGAACAACAAGCTTCAACACGGCTGCAGAATTAGCCGTTCATATTGCATGTGAACCAGCAACCTTTTCCCATTAAAGACCATTATTGATTTAATACATCAACACTGATAATATCACAATGCTTTGTTGATTTACCGCCGACAATAATCTATAAATCACAGCCTCAAATCTCTTTTCATTAGAACTAGAACAAAAATAGTTGAACACAAAAGAATCTCTAATTGTTGCGTCAGTGACGTGACAGATGATGGATCACCCTCAGGTATTTTTCCAGTGACGCTCGCTGCATTATTCATGACACACGTTTACAGTTTGCCTTATTTGCACTTCTGTCGATTACGTGTGTTTGATTATCACTGTACTTTGTGCTGCCACGCTCTTCAGCTCCTCCCGTGCAGGTAATACGCTCAGTCGACTGTCTTATCTGTGCCATGTGTAAACTTGTCTTATGTCAGTAGGGCGTTTCGCATCTGTGTTGTCTTTACTAATACGGTTCATTTATAAGTGCTGCTTAAGTCAATAGGTCCCGTCTGAATTCTCTTTGGAGAGAGACTATACTGACAGAAATGTCGGGTCGGGCGTCGGCAGGTACACAGATCCATGTACCGATCCGATACCGCGTCTTTAAAGTCAATTGTTTTCCACCCAGATAAAAAACTGTCTATCCCCAGATATCACGTCTTTGTATCTCTAGAACAGCAGCAGCCTGGCACCAGTTCAAGGGCCATGTCCTTCGGAGGACGGCCCTACGGAGAACACCTCCTTCGTGGGCCTGGTAGACTGCCAAGGCAGAACCGGAACCGTTTGATCTAAAGATGGTTTCTGTGGCACCTCTCTGTTGCCCTCAGTCCTGTGAACTGCAATTTTATTAATTTGGTCATTGAGCTTTTAATGAGTAGAAGGTTTTAAGGCAATATGCAAAAGAGGAAACACACATCCGCCTTTCTTTGCAACATTTTCACATCAGCAGGTAATTCACCAAAACAACAGGATAATACAAATTCAAACCTATTTTCTCAGCACATTGTTTCAATGTCAGGGATTCTGAAGCTTCTCTCACACCTCAGTGTAAACGGATAACTGGTACCGATGCATCCTGGGAGTAGTTGCCTGTTTTAAGCAGCCGAGTTAGGATATGGTCAGAGTGTATGAAGCTTAGGTTCACTGATGAGAGTTCAGCCCTGGTTAATCTTCCCATCCTGGTTCACCTTCCTCTTCGGACACATGCACCACCATCCTGTCTGTCTGTGGCCGTCACAGGAAACCGTGGAGTCCTGGAGAGAGAGTCTTTTGAAAGGAGCTGCTGGAGAAAGGCAGCACGATGGAGCATTTGGCGGCTGGAACGCACAACTTTGGTCAAGGTCTTCTTCCATGTAGAAGGTGATCGTTTTAATTTGAGAACAGCAGGAGGGTTCACAGCAGAAAGAAAACGACTATTAATCCAACTGTTATAGATGAATAGAAACTGAATCAAGGAATAAACTATGCTGCTGGAGGTCAGATGCATTTTTTTTATTTTATTTCATTTCTGGAAATCACATTGCTACCCCCCCTCTCAGTGTCTCATGACCCCCTGGAGGGTCGCTGCCCTGAGCTTGGGAACCAGTGTCAGAGCTGCACTCAGCACTCTCACTCTAATACAGTGGTTTGTGTGCGTTGCCTCCAACAGGAGGCGCCAAATAAACAATTATCAGAATCAGAATCCAATTTAACACCAAAAAGGGTTTTCTACATACAAAGAGTTTGCTTGGATGCTTTGATGGATAACAAAGCTGCAAAAAATAAAGTAAATCAAGAAGCAAGTACTGTCGACCAAAAACTATACATTAAAATGTAATATATTAAAGTAAGTATAAAAATATATCAAACAAATATAAAGATGTACACCTATATGTTACATTTTATGACAATATTTGTTAGAGTTTAAAAATCTGGAGTCCGAAAAATATGTTAGAATCTTCACAGGAGACAATGTATAACTTTGGGGGGTTAATACAAATGTTTAATGAAGTGTTTGTAATGGTGATGTTTCATTGTCACAACCAAATAAGTTTAGTGGTATGAGGTATTGTGTTACTCTTAACTGTCAACTGTTATAAAATCATATACAAAAACGTATTCGTAAAATATATTGGTGTGAAAATAGAAAGTCAAGTTGTTTGGAAACTGTCAAAAGGCAGCAAATTATTAGATTATGTGAAATTTTAAGAAAAATATTACAATCAATACATTTAAACTTTTAAAAACTTTTAAAACAGTCTGGATCCTACATGATGTCCCTGGTGTCAGTTAAACCTGTGAGTTGTCGACAGCTCAGCGTCTCCTGACACAAGCCAGAAAACCCAAACTGTTTCCAGCCTCTATCAGGAAGTGTCTGCACACACTGTGCTCACAGTATCTCAGATCATGGCCATGATCCAGTGCAGCGCCTCCAGTCAGGTAACAGTAGAAGAGTTCAGTGTTCACAGCATTTAAAGGAAGACTGAGAGTGAAACCTTTACTGGACTTAATCATCCCATAATCAATATGTTTCCTTGTTTTAGTCATGTTTACTGCTTTACATCTTATGTGGCCAGTGTGTTGTTTAGCACTTTGTAACATTGTTAAGAAAGTGTGACATCAATAAAGTTTATATTCTATTTCTTACTATGTTCTTATAGCTTCTAAACATCAGAAACCAGATTTTACAGTCAGATTTCAGTCAGACAACTCACGTCGAAACAATTACCGCAGCAGTAGAACGGGTTTAGTGTTTGACGTCTAGGCTCCAACTTAATCACTCCAACGTATGATTACACAGGAATGATGAGAGTGATGAGCAACTACTTGTAATGGTTATGGAGAGCGAGGTCGGTCACATGATTGGAGCAGCGCAGCCCGAGTTGTCCTCCTGAACTAGCTGAGAGGCGTCGCTCCATTTGTTTCTCACTTCGTGGTGCGTTTTATTTATTGATCCTAAATGTTCTCAGCAGAGGATAAACAAACAGCACTGACATAAACATTATTCCAGTCTTGTGATGTTACTTATCTCGCAGTCCGTTCTTGTACTTTGTGCCTTGATGCTTTAGCAATTTCCAATGTCCCTACATGAGATCAATATAATTTATCTGATCTTCTATTTCTCATTGACTTTATTACCATCACAAAACAAAATCAACATATTTGCAAAGTCCTTGAGACACTTTTATTTAGAGTCTTGTGTGCACCCTCTGAGGGTCCAGTAGCATGTGATCATGTGATCTGCTCTGTGATGCAAAAGTAGGCCTCTGTGCAAACCAGGGATCAGTGAGGAGAAGAAAGAGTGAGGTGCAAGCCAGCAGCTGGGGAGAGGAGCGACTTTAGGTGAAGTTTTCCTTCGATTCACAGTGTGATTCTGAATTCTGTGATCAACACACAGGCCTCAGCTACAGCTACACAGGCAGAACAACGTGGTTAGGAAGTGGCTCGTGGGACCAGTCAGACAGTTTTTGTCCCATTGAAGTCACACGGGTTTGAAAGAGGTTCATCAGGATGTGGACATTGTGAATTCAGACAGATGCTTCAAATGTCCTCAAGTTTCTAGGACATAGATGTCTACTATTGGTCGAACTGCAGGTCGCTGCAGTAAAATGCTTAAATTTGAAATCTATAATCACAGCAGTCCGACAGTCTCCTTAAATTTAATCAAGCTGCGACCGATTTAACACACTTGTAGATATTGGTTCACTAAATGTGCCTCTTTGTTTTCATCAAGATCCATTATTTCAATCATAATAATCCCTTCTTATTTCTCTGCTAAATTTAATTAACCAGCAAAATCATTATTTGATTGGTAAAGATCAATACATTTCAGGGTGCTGTTTGTTGATTCGACCACTAGATGGCAGCAGTCAGTAGTTTTTTTGCACTACCTCACTCATTTTATTTCTAAGCATTTTCCAATGTCACTTATTTCTTCAATCCTTATATTGTTTTGTTTTGACGATTGAATAATAACAACAACAACAATAATAACAACAATAATAATAACAATACTACTACTACTGCAACTACTATTAATAATAATGCTACAAAGGGCTTCACAACACAAAACAAATAGTTAAAATACATATTGAAGTACCTACATAATTATGGTAATAATAATAATAATATTCATATTAATAAAGAGGAAATTATAATTATAACCTGGCCCCACAAGTTAATTCAGGACTATGCGATTTACTATTAAATATATTGAAAATATTAAAATACTAAGAAAGTAACATATAGTAGAATAAGTTGAAGGCACAGACAGTAAAGCGGGTCAAACAGGGATGTGAACTGTGTGGGAAGATAATCTGAAGATTCTATAGTGAGTGGTTACTTATCAGCGATATAAGGTTTCGAGTTAAACTATTTTATCACAATGTTTTAAATTGAAGACTATTCACCTGACTGACCTTTCACCTCCACCACAGTGGAAGTGAAGTTCACACAGTATTGATAAAGATGATTTGGGGATTTGATTGAGTGAAAATAGCCAAATTAGCCACAAACCAGACATTCCATTTTTACAGATAAGATCCTCGTGGAAATTCCTTATTCGCCTGAAACACAAGTAATACATTAACAAAGCAGTTCTTTTTATCTTAACAGTTGAGTCAGTATTTGCATTAGTCTGGTTTACATAATAGCATATGAGCTAAGGTTCCTCCCACTGACACATCAGCCTGGTTAATGTTTTGCAGACACAAGGTGTGACGGTAAATCTGGTGCCAGGTGAACAGATCTCAGCTTCCCATGCTGGTGTGACCCTCTGTCTATTGTACAACAGCATCCCATCATGCATTACTGCTCCACCTGTGTCTTTAACATGCTCTCACCATATAAAATCAACACACGCTGCTAAAATAACTAGTCTTCTTACACCTAAACCCTCAGAACTCAATTCTAAGGCCACATGGTAAAAAAGAGCACATAACTCATCCATTGAAGGACACAGGTACAGGTCAAACAGATGCACCCGGGCCTGTTTCTCCAAAGGCCACATACCTACAGCCGCAGCAGCATTGCATACGACATGTTCCTGCAGCTAACCCAACTTTTCCCTGTCAATACAAGTTATATACTGGGGGTACAAGTATTTGCTCATCACTATCATCATTCCTGTGCAATTATATCGCGAAATGTTTGAAAAAGTATTTTTGTATCGTACATTGTCATATTGACCCTGAGATAAATAGGCGACCTGTCTAGAATGTACCCTGCTTCTCACCGGGGGGGATTGCTGCTCTGCCGAGACCCTCAAAGGATGAGTGGTAGAGATGACAGATGGATTTTGTTATATTGAGATGTAGTGCCATGGATCTCACTACTACACTTGAGATATTCATAAACTGTGAAGATATGCAATTTGTGCTTTACAACGTAAATTAATCAAATATAACAATTAACATTTACAAAGACAAATTCACAACCACAAAAAATATGTTCCCAGACACAACTGTTTTTTAATAACATTTAATAATGTTGCATAATACAAAACATGACTTTCGTTCCCCTGCTGAGCCGCTAGCGTCCCTTGAATTTGTGGTTTTAACATAAATCTCAAGGCAGACTTCAAGAGGCCAACATCTACACCCGACTGTATATACAGCAAAATTAATCATCAAACATTCACCTTCACAACAAAACCTTTTTCACTCTTTTAGGCGTTTTTTTGCTTTGCACACACAAGCAGCCAACCAGTTCAGTGAGAAAGACTGTCAGCATATAACTGGCCCAGATTTGTAATAGGAGAAAACAGCAGAGGCAAAAGGTATACAACATCTGATATGGACCGCATACTTTTTAAGTAAATATATAAAAACACCAATTGTTGGGACATCCAATAAAGAGTATGAAAAATATAAATAGAACTTTGTCCGTTCAATCAATTCAAATCTTTACAAAATAATATACCAGCGATAAGAAATCAAAATTGTTTCATGACCTACAGAACAACTTTTACACATTTCTTCAAATAAAAATAAAATACTTTGGAAGAATTAAGATGTCCGAGTTTTGGAGAGGAGGCAGCGTCTCTCCTCCTGTGCCCAAGTTCGATGACATTCACATACCAAGTTGTACCTTGTCCTCAAAGTTGTGACTTCACAATAGCCAGGCCAGAAATGCAGTTAATATTGAGGTTACTGACTGAAGTATTCGTTACTGTTGAGCATATATTGAATATATCTGAACAAAGCTGTTTGCAAAGGCATTTGTGATGCACAGCGATGTCAACTCAAAACAATTCCTACACGTTCATTTGGGACGTTACGAGCCCGTCAGGGGCCACCTGCCAGGATGAGATGCTAACGTTTTCAGCTGGATTCATTCATGTGTGGACGAATATTAGTCTTTGAGTTGCAGCAGGTGACACCCCCGAACATACACATTTTAAATGTTTGAAGGCAGGGGTGTGGGATTTGGAAACAGTGGTTTGTTGTATCGCAGAGCGGGATACAGAACAACGATAGCCTGACATTAACTTCGACATTGAGTTTAAAAGTCCGAACAGAGGCTTTAATCTTTAAAGCTCAATAGAAACTGCCTATTTCTGGCAAGGCTAGTGGAAGTAGGACTGCAGGGTACCACGGCGGCGGACATCGGTTGTCCAGCAGTGGAAGCCACCACCCAGGGAGTTGGCATGGCGAATGTTCACCTTTATGGTCTTGATACCTGCAACAACAACAACAAAAAACATGGAGTAGTCGTTCATCAGAAAACGTCCTTCAAAACACAGAGAACATCTTCCTACTGATGAATAAACTCACCAAGATTCTCAAACATTTTCTGAATGGTGGTTTCATGTTTGTCAACCATCACACGCTTCTCGTCCAACATCAGGACATTCATGGACAGCCATTTGGAGGACATCCACAGTGGGTGGTCTGCACAGACAGGGGGGGGGGGATCTCTGTGTTAGGAAGACTTCTTGATATAGGAGAGGAGGAGTTTCAGTGTCATTTACTCACCATCAGGCATCAGAGGCGTTGGAGGTTTCACAACATTCCAGCCGGCCTTCTTGAACATCTCAATCTGAGAAGAGAGAGCGGTGGTTGAACAGGAGATAAGATAATGGGTCATCCCGCTCGGGGGCAGCACCTGAGGTGAGGAGTGGGCTTTGTACCTGGTGACACGGGCGATCCGGGTTGGACAGCACCAGTCCAGGCCCGATGATGTTGAAGGTGGCGTCGATGTGCATGGGGTTGGGATCTTTGAATGAGATGATGTGGATCTTGTAGTCTGATCCCAGGTGACGACGCATCCATTCGATTCCCATATAATTTGTAACCTAGGAAATTTACAAAAATAGATGAAGTTAAACATGCTCTGTGTGTTTTGACGCAAATACTTCAAGTAGGTCGACTTCATACCTGACTCCTCTGCACAAAAATGTCTGTCCCGGCTCGAATGAAATCAGCAGCGTCGAAGCAGGGCTCGAACTCAGTGGTTACAAACTTCCCCTGGGCGGCCAGCTTGTGTCTGTCCTCCACCGTGCGAATAGGGTAGTCCTGAACAACACCCGTAATAAGGATTTACACCATAGCAAATAGTATATATGTTTTGATGCGGGTTGACCGAAGTTACATTGAGGCCTTACCTGATCGTACAGCTCGTCAGACATGGTGGGTTTGGGAGCAGTGGTCCATTTAGCACCTTTACTGAAGTATTCCTTCATCAGAGGTCTGTAGGCCCGGTACTCGAAGAAGCGAGATCTCCAGGCCATAGGAGCCTCGATGATCTCATTACCCACAACCAGGAGGATGTCTCTGGGCATGGCAGCGTACAAGCCTGCAGCAAGGAACAGGATTAGTTCACACAGAGTATCTCATTGAACACAAAGTCGAGGAATAACACTGATAAAAGTGAGACCAGCAGTGGAAGAAATAGTAAAAGTAAAAGTATCAGTATACAATATAGTAATGGACCATTACTATAGATGTATTCACAAGTTAATGTTAATTTATGCTACTGAATATTTATATTGTGTTTTTTTTCCATTATTTATGTTACTAAATGGTATTTTTGTGATTTTACCTTTCGTGACAAACCTCACTCTCCACAAACATCTATAATACACACGTCTTTTAAAGCAGCAACAGGTGGAAAAAGTGCAACAGGGCCTCTTTTACCAAAAGCGACATACCTGCAAGTATTTGCTCATCACTCTCATCAATTCAGTGCATTTATATCACGGAATGTTTAAGTTGGAGCCTAGAGGCCAAAACACGAACCCTGTTTACTGCTGCAGTATCTGTTTCAATGTGACTTGTCTGACTGAACTTAACACGATGAAAGAAGACACTCTTTTGATATAAAAACGATTGAAGTCAACTAAACTAAACCAAACCACACTTCTTTTATGCTTTTGTTGGTTGAGCGGAAAATGGAGTAAGTACAATACTGATTGATAAGATGTGGAATTGAAGTTTTAAATGTAAAGTAAGTAAGTAAAGTACTAAGCACAGAACTTTTGACTTGTGACTTCATGGGATACTGGTTTTGAGTTGAGAGATACATTTTGATAGTAAAAGTATACTTAAAATAACCACTGAGTAACAGTTCTGATTTGTGTATAAATGTGTTTTTACCGGAGGATGAGAAATCGGGGGTGGTGTAGTTCATGGACCAGTCGATGGGCTCCGGCCTCCTCACATTGACGCCTTCATGACGCAGAATATTGCACATTTCTTCAATCTCAGCATGAGCTTTTTTCAAGTGGTCCGCAGGAAAAGGTTGGCCCCCATACTTCTGGAAGAAGGGCCAGTTCTTCTCATATGTGTTAGCCTGTGGAGAGGGTTGCAACACTGCGTCATTCACATTGTGCTGTTAAAAAATATATGAAATAATGTGCTAGTAATTTTTAACACTGGTGCTTACTTTCACTTCCACAGTGAAGGGAGGGACATTGGCATTTTCAGCACGACCCACAATCACCTCCTCCAGGGGGTCCCATTCATTGAAGCAGCTGACGGGACAGTCCTGAGGCACAAGCTCAGTAACATGCTCCTCTTCTGCTGCCGCGTGGGACTGAACAGCTGCTGCACTTGAGGTGCTCTGGAACGCTCTCTGCACCCATCCAGTCACAGAGCGGCCGAGCTGAGCAGGAAGAGGAGACATGGATCAGAACTTTTAGTTTTAAAAGTATTCTGGAGCAGGAAAAAGACTCAAAGGAAGAGTAACATAACACATATCTGAACAACAGCTGTAACTTGAAACATGAGAATTATTTAGATTTTAAAAAAATCATCTTTTAGCATTTTAAAGTCTGTTTACAAACACATGTGACAACATGTAATTGCTGGATGTTGCATGCAGTATTTTTCCTTTTAGTGGCAGAGATTGAAATTCAAAGTGATAATGGGACAAGGCTGTGTGACCTGACAGGACAGCTCCCACCATAAAAGGCTAATTCGAGTAACAAAAAGCTCAGTGATCTTAGTTTCTAGGCTTGGTGCCAAAGTACACGTGTAATTAAGAAGCAGTGTTATCTGCAGAGATACAGGCGCTGCAGTGCCTGAGTATTCTGCTGTGCTCAGGAGCAGCTCCAGTGTCGCTGGGTCTGGGAGAGCATCTGTGCAGAACAGCTGTTCACTGTCACTCAAGGACCACAGCACCAAAAAAAACTCTCTGCAATTAGAATCCCAGCAAACGTTGCAGCAATTTGACAGAATCCATGTTTTAAAGTGTCTGTCATTTCTCTTTTCCCTCAGCCCAGACAAAGATTTTTCTTTTTTGCATTCTCCTCAGTTTAGAATCTAAATCACACAAACAATAAAGAAATAAATGAATTGAATATATCTAAAGTGGAAGAAGCAGCTTTAGATGTAGATATTTTCTTTATTCACCTTCTCTGACATGTGCTTTTTTTAAACCACGAACTAACCAAAACTTCTAAATGAAATAAAAATAACGAAGAGATTTAAATGTTAATCCAACATAATACCAACCATGGCTCCAATCAGATGGGCAGCCTCGGCCCCCCTGCTACCTCCTCTCAGACACCTGACTCGCAGCATTGTCCGATGTAAAGGTGATGATGGTGATGTTCAGTGAAATCAAACGGCGGCGTAGGACCTTCGTTTTTACGCACGAATGTAGCCGCCGGCTGAGCGGAGCCTCCTTTATAGGCGCTGCTCTACGTGCCTCGGAGATCATTGGTCGGGCCCAGGTTGTGGGGCAACGTGACTGGAGGAAAAAGCGATTCTGAAACACAATCCCTTACGCCAGCAAATTCTTATCAGCTGGGCTGTAAGGCCTTGAGAGATTTTACCGAGGAGAAAAATGTGTCAGGAGCTGGGAACATTTATATTCGACAAAAGACATCAAATAAAATGACAGAATATAATATATAGCCTACACACATACAATGGAAAAATATAAACAATATTTTTTATGTTTTATCTGTTTGTACTGTCGTTAAAAGTCTCTTTACTGTGACAGTATAAAGAGATAAACGATGACAAATATTGGAAATGGATTTTCTTTGGTTTGCTGCAGCAAATAGGATGAATTTGTAAAAGTATGTAGTCATTTCATTTACATATTTGAGTCTATGGCTTGCACATATCTTTTAGGGTATATTATGTTCTATATATTTTATTTTTATACTTTTGTATTTATTCTCAGCACAAACATACCAGCGCAAATAGCCTAACGTACAAGGTATTAAAACCTTTCTAAATAATATTTCACAATAAAAGGCCAAGAATAAAATGTATATTAAGAAAAAAAAGGAAGCTACTGAAATAAAGCTAAATAAGTGGCAGCTCTGCAGACTTATCTGTGTCTTGATTCTTGCTCACCCGATGTTTTCCAACACAACATCATTATCAGTACAATATTGACATCAGCGTGTTAGGGGAAGAGTGAACGTTGCTAAAGGAGTTGACCTAATCAAAGAGATAGGTGGCGTGTCTGCAGGCTGTAACCACATGCTCCGCTGGACTGTGCTCGCAAGTGTTTCACAACCCAGGAGACCTCAGTGACCCCTGACGTTTGCCCTTTTCAGAATCAGAATCAGGTTTATTGGCCAAATAAGTTTGCACAAACAGGGAATTTGACTCGGTAAAGTGGCTCTCAGTTACTTACAAAGAACACACATAGCAAAACAAAACAAAGCAAAACAAAACAAAACAATGCAACAGTCCGAACATTGCGACGGTCTAAGAAAAGAAGTGCAGGTGTGCATATTACAATTTTCCAGTGAGTGTGAAATAAGTAAACATGATTAAATATAATTATATATATAATATAATATAATATCATTTCGGGAGTAACTGTACAGTGGTTATTATAAGGATCCTGAGTTATTGCACAGTGCCACAGTGGGTTGGCTGTTCAGAAGGGAGACGGCGAGGGGGAAGAAACTGTTTTTGTGTCTGGTGGTTTTGGTGAACAGATTCTCTGGCTAATACCCCAGGTTCCACACGTCCAGAGGATGCCTTCAGCTCCCTGCAGCATCATTTACAGGCCTGACAATCACTTTATGGTTCCAAGGAAGGAGACAGAGCCGACTAGTGCTTCTGATGTAACTTTGGAGAGGGAGTGGGGCCAGCTGTTTCACCTTGATTCCAAGCTTCATGCTAAGCTAAGCTAACCCTCTGCTGACATCAGACGTCAAGCTTCTGGTCAAACCCTCGGCAAGAGGAACTGAGCGACTTCCCAAAAATGATTCAAGGCCCTTTATCATGTCAGTTGATATCGAGCTGCAGTGGTTCAGCTGATTGTGGAGCTGAAAGAGCTGCAGACTCAAGTATTAGTTCCCAACACTTGTAGATTTCAATCCAAAGGGGAAAGTTTGGTGACTTTAAGTGACTTGAGATGTGTTGAATTAACGTCCCTTTTTACATGTTCACTAAATAAAATAAGTTGTGCATAATAGCAAACTTTGCAGCGTGTGTTTTATTTGGTCTTTCATATCTGCACACGCAAGATGTAGAACTTCACATTTGGACGAACCTCATATTTGGTCCAATACAACCAGGTCTGCAGGGACTAACAATGAAATGACCATTCAAACTCCTTCAAACTGAGAGGCGAGGAAAACGAAGCTGAGTCAAAAAACTTGT
This sequence comes from Platichthys flesus, assembly GCF_949316205.1. NCBI lineage: Eukaryota > Metazoa > Chordata > Actinopteri > Pleuronectiformes > Pleuronectidae > Platichthys > Platichthys flesus. The sequence continues at coordinate 7,302,755 of NC_084945.1, read as the reverse complement.
CAGCCTGAGTTGAGAAAATAAATGTCCTAACCTTGTTTTATTAAGTTTGACAAAATAATTGTATTTTATCTTATGTTCAGATTTTAACAATTTATTCCGCTAGGGTTGAGTTAACTAAAGCAGGAAATTGTTTTAAAACGCACTAATGTACTAATGTATTCTGTACCTGCACTGATTCTGAAACTGACACCAACACAAAATAAGCTGCTGTATCTTCTGTGCAATTTCTACAAGTAACGCAGACAAGTAAATGTTGTTCAGAAGCCACAGAAAGTTTCATAAACGCTAAAATAATGACCTTCAGATACTTTTATCAGTGACAGTCAGTTTCGTTTTAAACGAAACACATTTCATGAGAAACTGAGGTGATGGACTTTGAATAGAGACAAAGAAAAGAGTGCCACCTGCAGGAATATGAAGCTGCTTCAAAAGAACAGTCAGAGAGAAAAAGATAAAGAAATAAATAAATATAAATAAAAAACAAAGAAATGGGCATACACTGTGTGCAAGTGTTTCTATTTGTATGTATTTATGCAAATATAGTCAATTATAAGAATTGTCCTGTTTGTAAACAGTGTGTGTTCCCAAGAACATTCACTCAAGCTCAGTTGAACTTTGACGAACTACCCTTAAGTTACGCCACGGTGGACCACGGTGAAGATTTAGCAATAAAGACATAAAGTAGTAATAGAAAATTGAAAAACATTATTGTGGAGGAAACCAGTGATTCCCCATCTTGTTTGGCTCTTGACCCCTTCACAACAAAGTGATGTCTCGCTGGGACCCGTCATCATGTTTCAGCAGATCGACCAAAGGGACATTCCCCCCTCTGAACTTCTCACATGGCTTCATTTTGTTTGGGGCCCAAACAGGTCGTATTATGCAACCATTCATAAAAACGTATTCTTGATATTCTTCCAAACTAAACCAAACTAAACTGCCACGATAACCCACATTTTATTAATGGATCCTCATAACCCTGCAGGAGCTGGGGACAAATGGTTCAGATTTGAGAACATGGGAATACAAGTGTTTTCCACAGAGAGGGAAGGCTTATATTAAAGGTCTATAAATAGGTGAATAAGACTCTTGTTACATTGATTCTGTCATTCTAACTTTTTGGAGAGATGACTCTTCTGTAGACGAATAAAAAGGGTTGCAGAGCAATAACCCAGTTTTTTGGCCTCATGCACAAAACTGGCCATGTATATTGAATGGTTCACCTCATTTACCCCTGAGATTTATCTTGCACCTGGACTGAATCACGTACGTAAGCTGTGCGTGCCTAGCAATGATAAGAGAACCTCAAAATGCTATTTATGTCAGCTTTATTGGTGAAACTCTTTTGGTTATCTGGTCGTCGACGAACAGCGGCTCCGCCTACTGCACCAACTGACCCCGGACCAGCTGCAGAGTTACACCATCATTCATCTTAACTGCCTTTTGCAGCTGACTCGGACACTGTAGATCTCAGTGTGGCTGAAATGGTTCTCAGGTTTTCTTACATCTTCCAACTACGTTTCGCTGTAAAAACCCGTTTTTGATCACTGAGCAATTACAGATTTGATTCAAACCCAAATCACAGGTCCACCTTTATTCAACTCGACAATCGTCAGATCTTTATCCCTCTCTGGCAGAGGTCAGCCGGTTCAGGGGAGCTGGATTATGGGATGGCTTCTAAGAGGTGGCACAGAACTGTTCTTCTATCAAATGTTGCAACAGCTGTCATTCATGAAAAATCATTCATGTGCTGCTCTTAAGCTGTTCTTCTCCATGTATGGTAGTTGTTTTTAACTATTGATTATATACTATTGACCCAACACTTGGGTTTGCACATGTTGTTATTTGTTGACTGATCTGGGTGTAGTCATAGTCCACACTCACCAATGCTGGATTTACACTTTAAACTTTCACTTTTTAAACGGTGCAATATCTATTTCTGCCGGTGCAAATCATGGCTAATGTACAATACGTTCACACTGTTTATATTCTGTTTACAATGTATATATTACATCTGCTACATTTATATTTTTCAGATTTCCTTGCATATATAAGTATTGCTTTGACTGTTCTCATTGATGCTGTAATACAGATCAGTTCCCTGTTGTGGGACTGTCTTACTTTATCTTGTCATTTTCTGCATGTACTTGTACTGTCTAATAAAGTGAACATATTTAGAAGGAGGCCTCCCCTTGCATTATATGTTATTATATTGTTATTTGAACATTTTCAATGATTTTTTTTTTTTATCTCTGCAAAATAAATCATAACTAAAAAACAAAATCTTCTTCCAGAACAAAACAAAACCTTCTTCAGTGTCTTCATCAGTACAGAGGTACTGTAGGCTACTGTCTCCTCAGCTGCTCAGCTCCAAAACAAACTCCTCCACCCGAACCTCCACTTTTTCCTGTGACTTCTGTTACTCCGGAGGAAAATGCTCCGCCCCACTCAACGAAATCCTTATGTGCAACATTCCCCATTTTGCAGCAGCGTGGGCTTCACTTTATTTGGACGGGATCTGCAGCTTTTAAAGGGGGAACCGGGATGGATTTGTACGTCGCTTCTGTTTTATTTGCAAGTGTCCTCATCGGGCCGCTCGCCATCAGGACTTTCTGCCCGTATCTGTGGAAGGATGTGCAGTATTTCGGGGTTTTGCTGCGGATCTTGGTGAAGTTCGCCTCCAGGCGCAGGAGGAGACCTCTCTTCTCTGTCTTGGACCGTTTCTTGGAGCAGAGCGCGGCGCGCGGGGACAAACCCTTCATTGTGTTCGGGGAGGACACTTTGTCTTACTCGGTCACGGACGCACGGAGCAACAAAGTGGCCAACGCTCTGCGGGCCCACCCCGGGTTCAAGGCCGGAGACACCGTGGCTCTGTTCATGGGGAACGAACCCGCCTTCCTGATCACCTGGCTGGCGTTGGCTAAGCTCGGATCCCCCGTGGCTCTGCTCAACCACAACATCCGCACCAAGTCCCTGCTGCACTGCTTCAGCTGCTGCGGGGCCAAGGTGCTGATATCTGCCCCGGGTATGAAGATCAGTGCTGAGCTATTTACTTTAGAGATTCAAACTTTACATGAGGTCCCCAGGGAGCTGTTACTACACTCACACCGAGGTTTACACTGATTTACACTGCAAAACTAAAACTCTAGGTGTCTCAGTCAGTTTGACCCCAGTCCTGCCTAAACAACTGTTTAACAGGGAAGAGGAGTCAGGCCACTTTGAGAATAAGTTCAAAAGTAGACAATAAAGTTCAAGAGTCAACAACGAGGTATCAATTTATCGAGAATGAAGTCGTAGAGTTAAGAAATATGGTAAAAATGTCAATAATAAAGTTGAACTGTTGAGAATAAACTTGAAGAGTCGAAAATAAAGTGAAAATTCAAAAACATATCCTTATTAAATATATTTTATATCTCGACATTCCAACTTTACTCTGGACATTCCAACTTTATTTTCAGCATATTGACTTAATTCACGACTTATTACGTTATTCTAAAAATAACGCCTGATCCTACTTAAACTAATAAGTCATACTAATAATTTCTCACGACTGACCCTAATAGTCTTCAGTAGTTTTAGATGCAGTCACACAAGTTTCTTACTTACTTACTGTCCCTGCCCACACTAGTAACATAACAACTTGCAAGGTTTTGATTTGCTTCCCTGTGACTTCCTCTTTTTCATATTTCACTGCCAACATTGTGTTCTGCTGTGTGTCCCCCCCCCCCTCCCCCTCCAGAGCTGAAGGAGGCGGTGGAGGATGTGCTGCCCACGTTGATGGAGCAGGGCGTCACCGTCCTCCTGATGACCAGACACTGTGACACGCCTGGAATCGAGAGCTTCTCTGACAAAGTGGAAGAGGCGTCGGACGACCCGCTCCCTCGATCCCTCCGATCTCACATCACCTTCAAGAGTCCTGCAGTCTATATCTACACCTCTGGAACCACAGGTACCTGAGTGGTTGTGTGTTCGCTTTTCACTTTCACACGACAAATCTCCTTCAGTTTTCATTAGGTGATCTTTGTGGATTCCAGGTCTCCCGAAGGCGGCTGTGGTCAATCAGAACCGTCTCCTGATAGCTCTGGCGATTCTGTCTTCAAACGGCGTAACGTCCAGGGATGTCATCTACGTCAACCTGCCTCTGTACCACACAGCTGGCTTTCTAATCGGCTTCATTGGCTCCATTGAGACAGGTGAGACGACTGAGTTGTAGCTTAAGCTGTTATCTCCAACCGGAATTCCTCCATCCATCCATCCATCCATCAATCCATCCCCATCATTCGGTTGTGAACTTAAAGGGATAATTCACCAAAAAATGAAAATTCCCTCATCATCTACTCACAACTATGCCGATAGGGGGTGTGTGAAGTGTTTGAGTCCACAAAACACAGTTGGGTTCTCAAGGGTCAACAGTGTTGCAGCCAAATCAAACACAATTGAAGTCAATCGCTCCTTCAGAGATAATAAAACAACAGCAAAAACATAACATGCCTCCCCACTGCTTGTGTGGTGTCATCCAAGTGTCTGCAAAACCCCGCCCTTCATATTCGACTCTTAACAAGGTCATTCACACCATGTATTAAGCCTCAAAGTCCAGAAGTGGCTAAGCTAGCGGAGGTAGCCACAAGATGAGGCACCAGAGGGTCAGTGAAGGCACCTCGTTTGAAGATATCAGAGGACATTTAGGGTTTAAAATAATTTCTTACAAACAAACAGATTTTCTTATCATGTGTAAAACGTAAGTATTCCCATATTTGATGTACAATTAATAATCTGACTGGATTTGAATCAGCTATTAAACATTTTTAGTGATGATGAGAAAATTAAACTATTAAATAACCCCCTGTTACAAGTGCTTCTAGAGGTTCTCACACATAAACTGCAAAACATATAAAAACAAAGTCTTCTTCACTCGTCATGTTGTGACGTCCCTGCTCCTCTTCTCCCTCTGGTTTCCTCTCCCTGGGAAACTGAGAGAAAGAGTCTTTTGTCAGTTTGAAGCAGGACTCTGAACAGAGCCTCGTCAAACAAGCCCAGATTACCTCCACTTTCTGAATGCTTCAAATTAGGTCGAAGTTCACCCTGCTTTAATGGGTCTGTGTAAGCAGCCTGACCCGCACACACACACACATGTTGAGATATCCAACACAGCACCAACACAATCACAGTGCTGTTGTGTAGCACATGTAAGTGAATTACTTTTGGTTTAAAATACTAATGCAGCGCCCGTTCTCTCTGTAACAGGCAGTTTGCTTTTCTCGTGGTGACCTGCAGTAACTGAGCTTACATATTAATCCCCTAACAAACAATGCCGTCTACGACTCGCTCACTTAAAAGCCATCAAATTCAAACAGAATTTTTCACAATCACCTTCCTTTGTTCTTTAGCCCCTAATCACACCGTCTGTTTGTTATTGTCTTATTTTGAAGGATCAACCATCGTCCTGAAGAGGAAGTTCTCTACCTCTCAGTTTTGGGACGACTGCAGGAAACACGGTGTGACCGTCGTCCAGTACATCGGAGAGGTGATGCGTTACCTCTGCAGCACAGCAAAGGTAACATTATTCCAACTGGCCTCAGTGCTGCAAAGCCTAAATCTGAGCAGTTGTACAATATAACAGAGCAGGGAAAGTAGGAATAACATTCGTTTATCAGATTTTGCTCCCATTGTGCTACAGCAAAGCTTCAGCAGCTGCATGTTTGTCATGTGACGGCTACAAGTCTCAACTGAAACCCAAACCAGGGTCAGTGGTTTATGGTTCGCAGGAGGTTAATGTGACTCCCCCCCATTACAGGGCCAGGGATTTGCAGTTGTTAGTTGTGAAGGAGCTGTTGAACCTGGTGCCTCATATTTAATGATGTTGACATTCTTATTTACTGACCTTTATCTATTCATTTAATACCAGGGTTGTTAATCACCTCTGCCAAGGAGGTTATTTTTTTTCCCTTCTGTTTCTCTGTTGGTTGATTTGTTTGTTTGTTAGCACGATTAATCAAAAACTACAGAGTGGTTTTGCATGAAACTTGGTGGAAGGATGTGTTTGTTTGTTTTTGGGGTGTGGATCCCTTAATTCAATCTTTATTTTAACTTTGTAAATGACGTAGGGACCTTATTTACAATAAAGCAGTGAACAGAAAGTAAACAAAACATTCCAAGAAAACACAAATAAACAGTCAAACTTGCCAAATAGTTCAATCAAGAGCAAAAGTCCTTTGGAAAAGTTCATAAAATGTATTTTAAAGGTAGAAGACAGTAAAGGAAATCTATTAAAACAAATGAATGAACCAAAACAAGAACAGCTTGATGTAGAATAAGGTGAGATTCAGAGAGAGGTCCAGATCTTGGTGCAAATCCAGGAATTCAATTTTCACTTTCACAAATCAGGCCTATTTAAAGGGACTGATTAAATTAAAGAGGACTACTGGGCCTTGGCCAAGGTACGGACTGTGCTCTAGTGAGTGCCCTTTCAGTTACAAGAAATATTGAAGCTCAAACATGGTCACACAGGATCTCTGGCAGGGGGCTGGAGTCACTGTTCCTCCTCTTTTGCCGTCCAAACTTCTGTAAAACCTCTCGGCCGGGGCGGCGGCACCGGGAACCGGCTGCAGCGAGCTCCCCTCGACACAGATCATCTTTGCAGTTATCTCCTGTACATTCCCACATTGCTGCACAGCTGGCTCACCAAAATAGAAAAAAATCTCAACTATCATGTTCCAGCCTTCTGCGTCAGTCTCTGCAGGGGTTTGCACACGGAGGAAACAGGGCTGCGGACACGTGGGAACATCAGCCGTCAAACTTAAAAATATTCCAGGTTACGAGACAGACTCCGAACTCGTGACGGCTCTTGAAAACGCGCCAGCCAGATTTGGGAGTACCGTAGACATGCTGTCGACATGTATGGCCATTCAGAGTTTCCAGTTGCATCACATGAAGTGGGTCTCAATTTACTGCGTGACCCTACACCGGCCGGAGGAGGTGGCCCGTCTGTATCTGGTCACCTCTAGGAATAGATGCTGGCCTTTACTTAGGAAGACCATATTGAGTAACTTGGCAACTAAACGTCCCTGGAACTAGTATTTTACTTTATGGCCACATTCATTACATCAGAATGTACGTGTTACAGCATTTGTATGGTTTTTCGAGGGATGAGTGTTTTTAAGAAAGTACCATCGTTTGAATGAGCTAATCATTACATATACAGTAGACAGGGGTTAATCGTCCTAATATTCCATTTATCAAATTAGGTTACTGATGTCTCTTATACAAACCTTGTGTGTTTACGTTAGTGTGATTTAAAGCAAGCACTGTATTTCTCAAGGTACAATGTTTGATACATGAATATTTTTCTTTTTTTATATGAAAATGCAGAAAGACAACGACAAGGACCATAAAGTCCGACTGGCCATCGGTAATGGAATCAGGGCTGACATATGGAGAGAGTTTCTCAGCCGCTTTGGCAACATCGAGGTCCAGGAGTTTTACGCCTCCACTGAGGGAAATGTGGGATTTGTCAACTATGCGGGGAAAATTGGAGCCATCGGACGTGTCAACTACTTCCATCGGGTAAGACTGAGATCATCCAGATACAAGAAGAAAAGCATGTACTTTCTGTGTGAATAGATTTACCACCTTTTTTATGAAGCTGTGTGTCCAAGTGATGTCAACTCAGCTTCCAGCTTTTTTCCCCTGAGCTTCCAACGGCATCTAATGGTGGAGCAGGGAACAGCTTCATCCATGAGATGTGATGGAATGCTCTGAAGAAGCCTTGAGTCCAGACTACTTTACAGCTTGTACCAGGAAATACATTCTGCATTGTGCTTGTTCATATCAACAATATTATAACAATATGCAGAGATTCTCTTATCACTGATGTTGTACTTCCTCCTGTAGAAGCTGTTTCCCTTCACCATTATCAAATACGACACAGAGCGAGATGAAATCGTCCGAGATGCTAATGGCCTCTGTGTGGAGTCGCCCAGAGGTGAGGAAACAACAGTTAATAAGAAGCATAAGACTATAAATAAAGATGGACGACATGTATCCAGTTATATCCCGGTTACAAGCGCTGCCATCTTGTGCATTTAGATCTGTGCAGTAGCGATCGGGCAATGGAGCCAAATCAGCGAAGTACCGCCTACATAAGCGCTCGACCAATCCCGAGGCAGTCTAGGCTGTCAATCATGATGTTTAGCCCCACTTTAATTGCATCAAATAACTAATTAAGACCAAACTTACCTCGAAAAAATAACTACTGAACATACGAGTATGATAAGAACGAACTACAATGATAGAACCGTCTTTGAGAAACACTTATGTGACGTATATCTCGACTGTTCAGACTAGTCCAATCCACTAACATGGAAAAGGATTATCACCTATACTGCTGCCAGCCACCAGGGTGCGATCAAGGTGCTTTGGTTTCACTTCTCGGGAGCTGTCATGTCGTCCATCTTTATATGCTTGTTGTTTGTCACCATGACAATTATATTGGGCATTGCATCATGTGGGCGGGGTCTATTTACCAACCAATCCATGGAGTCCATTGATAGCTACTGTCAGTAATGTCTGTGACTTTTTCTTCAAGGTGAGACAGGACTGCTGGTGTCGAAGATCACAGACATCGCTCCTTTCGTCGGCTACGCTCAGAACAAAGACCAAACGGAGCGGAAGAAGCTTCGGGATGTTCTGAAGAAGGGAGATCTGTACTTCAACAGTGGAGACCTCATGAGAATCGATGAGGAGAACTTCATTTACTTCCAGGATCGTGTGGGCGACACGTTCAGGTACAGAGCGTCTGTGGAGTTCGTTTTATACAGAATAATCACATATAATTTTACACAGAGACTCTTTGGCTATGAGTGGTCCTGGCTCTTATTTTACCACATAGTGTGTTCAATATATTAATAATAGTTGTTTTTTTTGTCACAGTTTTTCCTTTTTATTTCCTTCATATTTGATGAATAACCTCTTGCTGTTAAAGACACAGTCCATTATTGTTGTATAGACAAAACATCTGCACTTTTCTTTTAATATTTTCTAAAAAGCTCTATATTTTTGGTTTATTTGATTTATTATTGGGATTGGACATTTTTTAATCACTAATATATATTGTCTCTTTTGTTACACAACACTGAATAATTTTCCTAGAGCTTTCAATAGGAGGAGTTTTATTATTCTAAAAAGTGCAGATCTCAGACATTCTTATTAACACGGATCTAAATCTGCAGCAGTAAACACTTTATACACAAGAGTCCTTTGTAAAAAAAACTTGTAGTTATGGGCAAACTTGTACTTGTTGCACAGTCATGCTTTTCTCTTGTACATAAACAGCTTTTGTTTCCCGACTTGCCCTGAGCTGCAAAATGTACTTTACCCTCACGTTCCAAAACCCCCAAACCGATACAGAGTTGTGACCTTCGTGCACCCACAGGTGGAAAGGTGAGAATGTCGCCACGACCGAGGTGTCAGACATCTTGACCATCAGTGACTGTCTCACAGAAGCCAACGTTTATGGAGTCCAAGTGCCAGGTGACGGTCATCTCCTCTCTACCCTTCACCACACGGGGCTTTTAAAACGAATATCCTGACTTCTCATTGGCAGATCATTAAATGTGGTGATAAATCGGTTTATTATAACAAGTGCTTTGTCTTTTTGTTTGGCCATGTAGGGCATGAGGGGCGGGTAGGTATGGCAGCTGCTACTTTGATGGAAGGCACAGAGTTTGATGGAAGTAAAATATACAACCACGTGGTCAGCTACCTGCCCTCATACGCCCGACCTCGCTTCATAAGGATTCAGGTAATTTAACTGGGGCAGGCCAGGGGCATCAGATTGAAATCCACTAGAGAAGTGCTCATTCTAAACATGCCTGTATTTATTTTCATACTTTGTCATAACTTCAACATAAAAGCATTGCAATTCAGCTAGATTTTTTTCAATTAGATAAATTTGCTAAAGAGGAAGGGATTCTTTGAATTTTTGTTGTTATGACAGAGATCAGCTGCTATGACACCCATGAATGTATTAGTTGTTATTGCTGTTGCCGCTGCTGTAGTTAAACAAAGGATATAGAAGTTACTGAGGAATTTGTACTTTTCTCTCATCTAGAACGCCGTGGAGGTCACAAGCACCTTCAAGCAGCTGAAGGTGCAGTTAGTGGAGGAGAGTTTCGATCCAGGACGTATCCGGGACCCTCTTTATATCCTCGATGATAAAGAGAAGAGCTACGTTCCGCTGACAGAGCAGATCTACAGCTCCATCACATCAGGAGACATCAAACTATGAGCAGATGTGGTCACTAACCGACTTTTCCGACTAAAAAACTCAATGCCACTCATTGAGTTTTTTATAATGAACTTACAACTCAGGGAACAAACCTCAAACTATGTGTATATGTGAAAAATATCAAGATATAAAGACCATGTTTAAAAACAGTACACGAGAACCAGGCGTTGAGGGTGGATTTGTTAGGGGTCAGTCTCCAGGAGGAGGAGGGAGTTTGATATAATAATAATAAAAATAATAACATTATTTGTATAGCACTTATCTAAACAAGGTTACAAAGGGCTTCACAAAAACGTCCATGGCAAAATTAAAATGAATTTGTAATAAATGATATTCTGTCACAACTAAATGGGCCTAGCTGTTTTAAAAAGGTGCTTCCCTTGGTCCAGTTAAAGACCATTAGACCTTCTCTCACAGAAGAGTACTTGCTTTTGAGGAAAGATGTGAGTGACATGTGATTCCCGGGTGGAGAACCGTTTTCGTATTTTTAGAACATCTCTCAGGGGCCAAAGATTACTGAACAATAATCACCTACAATAATAACCTGCTTACACACACTAACATCTGGTGTTTGCCTGTAATGGGAATTAATACAATCAGAATTCACTCCCGGATCGATTGACTCTGCAGTAAAAGTGGATTTTTATCAGCTCTTTTCTTTATTGTGGCTCCGTTAATTTCAGCAGATTTTTGTTTTGTAATCAGAAAACCAAAATGAGGAAGTGAGCTGTTTCCAACTGTTTCAACTCTGAACAGCGTTAGATTCATCCTCGGTTATTTTGTTTTTGCAAATCATCCCTATTTCTTTTATGCTGAATAGGATTAACGGCTGTCATGATCCTGTTTATTGTTTCTGAGTTATTTCTATGTCTGTTATGAATTTGCCAGAGGCCAGATGTAGTGGACTTAGGTTACAAAGACCAAACATTTATGGGGAGAGCGTGGTTTAGGGGATAGAGCGGGTGTTCTGCAACAAGAGTGTTGCTGGTTCGAATCCCACTCTTTCCCATCTGAAAGCCTAAGCATGCCTAAGTTTCTTTGGCAAGATACTGAACCCCTAAATGGCCCCTCATAAATGTTGAGTGTACTAAAAATGTAAGTCGCTTTGGACAAAAGCGTCAGCTAAATTACATTTAATGTAATGTAATATTCCTGTGCCACTATTTGTACATAGGAATTACTCTCATGAACATTAGAGTGTTTCCGGTTGTAAAAAAGTTTTCTTGTGTTTAGTATTCTCATTTTATTCATCATATAAACAATACAGAGACACAATTTCAGGTTTGACAATTGTATAAAAAAAAACACTAGATGGAGACACATGCCATCCGAAACTCTGTCCCTAGGGGAGCTGGAATAAACAGCTACAAACGTTACACTGGCAAACATGTGGAACAAATTAATGTGGACACTCTAACATTTAGTTTAACATCAAACTGATTGAATGATCTTGACAGATTAGTCTCCACTCCACACATTTTTTTTATGTGACAGCTGGGACCTGCTTCCATTCCTCCTCAAGATCCCAGTTGCTGAACCCACAGCTGCTTGATGAGATCAGGACTGAGTCAGACACGGTTTTCACAGAAGACTGAAAGTATTTCTTAGTTGGAAGCATATTGTCTAAAAGAAATATCTCTTTGGTGACAGACTAAGATTGGAAACTGAGATGCTCAAACTTTAAGAAAGAGAACCAGACCAAAAGTACACAGAGGAAGTTTGCATGTGCTAACATGGATGGCAGAGCCTTCAATGATTAAAACGTCTGGTTGTTCAGAGTTCATTCAGGGGAACAAAGTCCTCATAAACTGCCGCAGTTACAGCAGGTGAGGTGCTGTGAGGATCAGTCCGTTCTAATAAGTTACAAACAAATGTCACTTTTTCATTCAGTAAATAATTATGAAGAAATCCCAAGAAATTATGACGCACAGCATAACAAGACAAAAACTGGCTCAGCAGTCTGCTCCAGTCTACTCCCCTATTATTCATTGTTGTTAGTGAGTCCTCCTCAAAACCTGTCACTTTTATATTGTTTGTGTGCAGAGCTTTTTATAAACAGTCCTTGGTGCAGAGTGAAGTTAGAAAACGTTGTGTTCATCCTACCGGGTTTATCTGCAATAAAGAGTTCTATAGTCAACGTTTTTAATAAAATAAAACTATATTTTATTTTTTAAAGGTTGTGTGTGTGGCTTAAGTTTGCATCGCTTAACTAACTGGTGATATATATAATTTTTTATGCATTACAATTTGGCTATACCAGAGGTCTATTTAGCAATTGACGCAAATCTGCTGACCCAATCTTTTCAAAATAAAAGCTTTGCAATTCAGCTCCATATAAAGCTTAAAACCCCCAAAACAAGCGTTGTGCTTTTACCCTGAAGACAAATTGATGAGAACAAGATGCGATTCTAGGAATATTACGCAATGGCAGAGGGGAGCACACACTGCACCCGGGACTGTCTGCGTGTGTGTGTCAGTCCAATACAGTGAATACATTTCAACTTTTTTCTAATTCCTGTGAAACTGCTTAGAAACTTTGAGTCCAAGTGATTTGGGTTCCTCTTACGACACACCCTTCTCTTGTTACTCCCCTGCAGAAGAAATCAGCCCAAAGTTCAATAGTTGTAAACCGTAAAACCAGATCCAGCTGATCTTTGCGCAAGCTTTCCAGGACTCTTTGTGGAAGAGGGGGGAACGACGCGTTCCTGCAGAAAACTAAAAATGCTTTTATACGCCATTTTTACGTTTTTGGCAATTTGGCCCTTTTTGCTTTTCGCGAGGAACCGATACATTTGGGCAGATCTGTGTTTCGCGGTCACCTCGCTCCAGATCGCGTTACGCATGAGTCGGATCAAGAAGCAGAAACCTTTCCACAGCGTTTTGGACCGTTTTCTGGACAAAGTGGCGACGCAGCCGCAGAAGAGCTTCATCGTTTTCGAGGGGAGCTCGTACACGTACCGTGAGGCCGACAGGGAGAGCAACAGGCTGGCCAGGGCTCTGCAGGAGCACGCCGGCCTGAAGGAGGGGGACACGGTGGCTCTGTTCGCGGGCAACGAGCCGCACTTCATCTGGACCTGGTTGGCTGTGACCAAACTGGGCTGCACGGCCTCTCTGCTCAACTGCAACATCAGGTCCAAGTCCCTGCTGCACTGCTTCTCCTGCTGCGGGGCCAAGGTCCTGGTGGCTGCTGCTGGTGAGACGCACCGACCCCCGTGAGCTGAGGACATCTGTGCCACTCTCTCTTCTCTTGTTTGTCTGCTGCTTGCACTGAGAGGAAAACGTGTCATGCAAGCTTATGATGGCATTTAAAAGGGATAGTTCTCCCCCAGAAAAGGAAAATGCACTGGTTATCTACTCACTGGTATGCTGATTGGGGGATGGGTGAAGTATTTGAGTCCCTAAACCACTTTTGGAGTTTCAGGGTAGAAAGCTTTTCAGCCAAGTACATGCAGCACAGTTGAAGTAAATGGTGACACCTTTTCAAAATGTTAAATGCATCCATACTGCTCCTGTGGTGTCGTCCACAATTCTCCAATGCTCGAAACAAGGTCATTTACACCATGTGTTAACCCTAAATGTCATCTGTTTGAAGAAGTGGTCACCAGAGACTTCAATTGTATTGGATTAGGATTTAGATGAAACATTTGAAATAGAGATCCAATGTGCTTGAAGACAGTGCTGTTGTTGTTGCGCCCATAAAGAGACAAACAATGTGCTCCGTCAAATCTGTGAACCAGTGGAGCCAGTTTAATCATATGTTTCGTCATCCATGATTTGAGCTGAGTGTTTTATCTGAGTCATGCCTGACACTTCAGTGAAATCAGTTGAGTACTTTTTGCGTTATCCTGCCACCAAACAACAAAGACGAGAACATAACGTCCTCTGTGGAGGTTACTCTACAGTATTGTAGCAAAATGTTAATTGATGAGCTGAATCGATAAATCCAATATATCTGCAATAAGCTGATCTCAGTGGATGTGTTCTTCATCGATCCAGGTGAAGTTTATGAAGAGCAACTGAGAAGCAGCTGAACTCCTTGTTACTCTCACTCAGTCGATTTCCTCTCACTCCCTTTGCATTCTGTGTCTCAGACCTACGAGGGGCCGTGGAGGAGGTGCTGCCCACCCTAAACCAGCAGGGGGTCCGTGTGTTCATCTTAAGTGAGGAGTGCGATGTGGAGGGCATCGAAAGCCTCTTGGATAAAATCCAGCAGGCCTCAGACCAGCCTCTGTCCCCTCAGCTGAGGGCCAACGTTACCCTCAAGAGTCCTGCGCTGTATATCTACACCTCAGGAACCACAGGTGATCTGAGGGATTTATCTCACCTTGAAACCTTATCTGTGTTAAAAGCTTAGGCCTTGAATGATCCAATCACGACAATAAAACTACAGTGCTTGTCTTTTAGGGCTTCCCAAGGCTGCTGTGATCAACCACGATAGACTATGGATGACAGCTTTCATTCACACTATTTCTGGCGTTCGCCCGGACGATATCATCTACATATACCTGCCCCTCTACCACAGCGCGGGCTTTCTGATGGGACTGTGTGGAGCCATAGACCAAGGTAATCCAGT